>NW_017616592.1:0-600000 GCF_001879475.1 Ipomoea nil | reverse complement strand
GATTACCTAATGGTGCTGATGGAAGCATGTTTATCAAGTATACTGCATGTAAGATGCAATCACCCCAGGACTCCTCAGGTAAACTAGCTTTGAACCTTAAGGTCCTTGCCACAGATAGGATGTGCCCATGTTTTCTTTCCACAATGCTGTTATGTTGAGGGGTATAGACACATGATGTTTGGTGAATGATGCCTTTCTTCTGGTAGTAATCTTCCATAAGAAATTCATTTCCATTGTTAGACCTTACACACTTAATGCCCTTCCCAAACTGTGTATTGACCAATTCATAAAAATTATGTATAATGTGCCATACTTCACTCTTGTTCCTAATAAGGTAGACCCAAGTGGCCCTGCTATGATCATCTACCAAGGTCAAGAAGTATTTGTGGTCATAGACAGTTGAAACATGAAATGGACCCCATATATCACCATGAACAAGATCAAAATAGTGATTAGAAACATATGAACTAGATTGAAAGGGTAACCTTCTTTGTTTAGCCATATGGCAACATTCACAAGCTGTAGGCTTATCATTACAAATCTTATTGTTTAAAGCATGAAGAGCTTTTACTTTTCCTTCTGAAGCATGCCCTAGCCTAGCATGCCCGAAACTACAAGTATTGGCAACAGGAAATACAACAGGTTTACAGTGAGTAAAAACATGAAAGGTAAGGTGATAGAGCCCCTCCAATCATCTTCTCATGGTGTTGATCATGTATAATACATTGGTCAATATGGAAGAGTGTAATGCAATTAGATCCTCTCACAAGCTCTCCCAAAGAGATTAGAATATAGTGAAATACAGGAACACATAGAACATTCTGCAAAACCAAATCAGCAGATAAATAATGGACAGTTCCAATGTGTGACACCTCTGCATAGTGTCCTTTTGGTAAATCCACATGAATTCCTTGCACTTTCTTGGATGTGTGAAGTAAATGTATACTACATACAATATGATGTGTAGCACCGTACCACTGTCAATAATCCATTCTGACTTAGAATTAGCATTTTTACCTTCAAGTTGAGCATTGGGAATGAAGTTGGCTGTTATGGTATTGGCTTGTGGGTTAAGATCAAGAGGAGTATCAGCCCTGGCTTTCTCTTGCTGAATGAATTCAAAGAACCTTCTGCAATCCTCTTGAGTGAAAGGGGGACTAACTTCTGAACTGCCACCTTCTTGCACAGAGCCCTGTACTTGATTGGCTGAGCCCATGCCTTTGTTTTTTAGCTTCCAACCTGGAGGGTAGCCATGTTTCTTGTAACACTTCTCAATGGTGTGTCATGTATACCCACAATAACTTCATATAGGCTTTTGCTTCTGATTAGGGAAGGTTCTTCTATTGTTGGTATTTGCCTTTGTGAAGAAGGCATTCACTCATCTGATACTGTCTCCTAGACTACTAGTTTCAATGCTCACTTGTCTCTCTTGTTGTGAGACCATGGAAAAAGCCTCACCAACATCAAGAAGAGGTTTCATTAGCATGATCTGACGCTTAGTGTTTGTGTAACTATCATTCAGACCAATGAGAAAGACAGATAGCATGTCATTCTCCAAATGTGTCTTCACTTTTCAGACATATTATTCCCATATACACATTTATGAGAACATTCACAGCTAGGAATAGGTCAAAGAACAAGCAATTCATCCCATAATAGCTTCAACTGTGTAAAGTACTCATTTACAATAGAGTTACCTTGCTTTGTCTGATGAATCTATGACTGGATTTCAGCAATTCTGAAGACATCTTGTTGACTGAACCATTTCTTCAGATCCTTCCACACTCATTCAGCCGTGTTGACCCAAAGCACACTACTAGCTATGGTGGGAGACAGAGCCCCCAGAATCCATGACAAGAGCATTGTGTTGCATCGTTCCCAGTAGTAATACCTTGGATCAAGCTGAGCTTGCTCAGAACAGCCACAAGCCCATTGATAAAGCTCATCTTGTTCTTGGACCTCAATGCCATTTCCATGGCTCTTGCCCAATAATGGTAGTTGGATCTCCCTTCTAGTTCAGTCGTCACCAACTGTAAAGTATGGCTCTCATTTGTATATATGGAGATGGAGGGGATTTGTCTGATCGTTGGGATCAAAATTTCCACTCGAATTCGAAGTACGGGGGGGTCAGGGTAGGGTTCTGGTTTTGATTCTGATTCGAAGCAGGGGTTTGGGAAAGAGCTGGAATCGAATCGAAGCTCCTTGCTGAACCATGTTTGCAATTGGTGGACGCCACGCCAATATGGCTCTGATACCATATCAAGAAACTTGCAGAACCATAAGAATTTGGGAAGAAAAGAAAAAGAAGATGAGTTATTGTTTCATTGAATCTCAAATTAACTCTCCCAACATAGAGTTATGTTGTCTACCATTTGATTGATTAGTCAAGAGTAAGTATTTAAACTCCCTATCCTAACCAAACTAACTCTATATTAATATAATAGATTATCCGTTACAAAGTTAGTTAGTAGGTATGATGTCAGCTATATTGGATGGTGAATCAGAGGATAACTGTTGCACCTTTGTCGGAGATGAAACAAAGGTGAAACTACCAACAACAAGAGGTTTTGTAAACACATCAGCTAACTGATTGGTGGTGGTAACATGCAACAGTTTAAACACTTGTTTTTGCAGCTTCTCCCTCACAAGAAGGTCCAATTCCCCATTTTGCAACTTATTACAATTTATTCCAAATCATTCTAAGAGCACTCATAATTATTACATTTATACCATATTATGTAAGGAAAAATGACACTTTTTCCCACTGAGTTATATACTTATAACACTTTTTATCCCTGAATTATTCATGTAAGCACATTAGCCCCTCAATTATTTTAAAAATGGTAGTTTTTCTCCTGATATATTATTGACATTTCTACCCTTAAGATAAATATTTTATTTATTTTTCTTCTCCAACAAATTATTGTGTATACGTAGGATTCGAATTGAACCGGACACTATAGCAATCGAATTAAAAGTTTCCAAACAGAACCCAATATTTGGATTTCAGTTTATTAAAATCGAAAAAAGGGGATCCTGAACCGTGAACCGGTTCCAGATTCGGTTCGCGATTTTGAACCGTCTTTATTTTAAAATTTTATTTTGTTATATTTTAAAATAGTCTAAATTCAACAATAAATGTATTTTATTTTTTCAATTCTGAACATGAACTAGCCTTCCCAGCCTTCCCGATTCGCGATTTTAATAAACTTTAAATATCAGGTTTTGATTCTAAATTGTAATTAAAATATATTCGCAATTTTAATAAACTTTAAATATCAGGTTATAGTGTCTGTTTGGTTTGAACCAAATTGTGGTCATGATTTGTTGAAAAAAGTACTACACTAGAAATGTTACCCTTTAGAGATAACTATGTCTCTCCTCTACTTATTAGAGGGTGGGTCCTGTTTATGGGTTTTTGCACATTAGATAATACTAATGAAAAATCCCTTCAAATAAAGACAGAGACTCTTTTACGCCGGTCTCCAAATAAAGTTGTTCCGAACAGGGCTGAAGAACTTCAAGGGAAAGCAGACATTAAAAATAAATGAAATACTTATTTTAAGGGAGGTAAATATGTCCATTTAATATTTTAAAAGAAAAACCAGTCGAATAATTCAGGGGAAAAAGTGCTATATATAACTCAGTGAAAAAAGTGTCATTTTCCTTATGTAATGAGATAAATTTTCACGATTTACTGGGAATCTGGGATCAGATAGCAAAAGGGCATGCATGCAAGGTTGATCTATAGAATTGAATGGCTCACATTGCACTTTAATTTGCTTGTGTAAGATTGCTGCCGACTATGAAGCAACGTAACAAAGCCATTCACTTTGAGGAAAATAATACTCCGTAACAAATATTATATTATTGATGACATTTTGTTGAGATAAAAATCTCAAACTAGCTTCAACCAAATTATGATAAGAATCTCTTTCCTTCCCCATCTAATACATCAATATATACCCTTTAAAAATAAGAAGGAGATGGTGCTGGAGTATCAACGTCAAAACCATCGCCGCCACTGCTCAAAACCTCAATCACAGCACGACGGTAATTCTTCCACTGTGTAGGAGCATCTGCTACAGGTGAGGCCGCAGCACTATCACTTTGAAGTTGAATCATGTCACGACGAGGACTGCTCCACTCGGCTTCAGGTGATGAAGCTGCAGCACTATCACTCTCAAGCTGAATCATGTCACGGCGTCCAGGGCCGACTTCTTTTTGCTTCTTCTCGCATAAATCCGGCAAGTAGGCTCCTTCACCCGCGGCCAAGTTGAAATACAGGTCGACAATGTTGGGGCAATTGTTGTAACATTCTGGGGAACAAAGTTTGGCCGTGAAAGTTGCCTCAAGCAAGGCGTCCGACGACATGCCCACAGATTTCCGACCAACCCCGCATGCTTTTACGCACTCGTCGGTCTCTAGGTATTCCGCCATGCTACTCCCCACCACCACTTCTGACGTCTTGCATTCATACTCCACCTTGCCGTTATCCTTTATCGAGTTTTCTAACACACATCTCTTTCCAATTGATGAGACAGAAAATGCGCAAGCATTTATGGGCAAATTCTCGCAAATAATATCAGCAAGAACACCATGGAAAGAAAGAGTGCAAGCCAATAAAAGAACCAAGACCGATGAAAATTTCATGGAGGCCATGGATCTTGATTCTTTTATTTTCTTTAACTTATCGTTTATTTGGTCTCTCGCTTTGTTTGTGGGAGAAGAAGGTAGAAATGAAGGCTATTTATATGAAGTTTTTGTGGTTGTTACAATGTGTGATTTAGCGAGTTATTAGCATCCGCCATAACCGATCACCATTCACCACCCAATTGAGGAAAAGTATATTTATTCTTAATAAAATATATATGTTTTTTTATATAGTTTATAATTTTAACAAAATTATATTGCTGATTTTCCTTCCTTAGATAATAATAATCCCTATGTTGCCTTTTCTATGGTGCTTCAAAATGGGTAATTTTCTAGATTTCCTTATATACTACAATGTCTCTTATATCGCTCATATAAATATGGCCTAACAATGCCTTAAATTTCTTCATATTCTTACCCCAATTTCTTCATATTCTTGAATATAGAAGAAGGGGTTTTCAGCGCAGCCTTGCCACCTTCTAAAATTCAACTTCTTTACTTTGCTATGGATCCAGCAGTAATTCGCCGTTCAAAATGCAAGGTATAGTTTCTAATAACACGAGATGCATATGTATAGTTTGGTTGTGTTTGATTTTTCTAATAATATTTATACACTTTGATATATTATATTGTTGATGTTAGTATTACTAGTCTCAGCTTTAAAAGCGTGTGGACTATGAAAAACCTAAATTGATTTTTTTAAATTGTGACTGTGAATTTTCTTATCAATCATAATAGATTCGCACTTATAATCACAAGATAACATTGTCTTCTGGTCAACTATGGATAACCTAAATTGGTTTAAATTTTCTGCTGGCTAGAATTACAATGCAGGATTTTTGGAAATTTTACTGGTCATATTTTTAAAAAAAAAACTAGGTATAGGTATATAATGTTTAATACTAACATAAATACATGATGAAGGCTGCTTGTTGTTCGGAGTCAGCGGCGGCGCCTCCACCAAAGTCAATATTAAAAACGCCAGCGGCACCACCCAATGAAGCTGCGCCGCCTCCTCCGCCGCCGGAGCCTCCAAAGAAAGTCGAGTTTGCACCGCCGCAACAGCCTCCCAATGAAAGCGTACACCCACCCGCGGCCAATAATGAAGTTGCTCCGCTTGTTGATCCGCGCTCCGGTCACTGCCACGGCCGCGCGTTCCACCCAATCGCGCACCCGTTTCCGCCGCCGGTCCACATGAGAGGGTGTTGGGAAGACATCGACCCGCCGCTTTCGAGGATTCCGAGGTTGGAAAACATTGATGCGCAGCTTGCAAGGGGATATAGGCCGAATGAGTTCTACTACGATGCCCATTACTATGGGTATCCGCCGCCGAGGGATTATTACAACCACCGTCACCGCCACAGACGCCACAACTACCACTATGGACCGCCGCCAATGGAATACGACTTCCACCACCACCCACGCGGTGGACCGCCGCCTATTGAATACGACTTCCACCAACACCGCCGCGGTGGACCGCCGCCTATGGAATACGACTTCCACCACCACCGCCGCGGTGGACCGCCGCCTATGGAATACGACCTCTACCACCACCACCGCAGTGGACCGCCGGTACCACCACCACCACATGCGTATTGCCCATATAATTACTTTAGTGATGAGAATCCCAATGGTTGTAGCGTTATGTGAGGTGCTTCATATTGCTTTAATGTTTCATTATTTATTGATTTAATTTGCTAAACAAGCATTTAAGTGTCATTGCTTTGATATTGATAATTGGATGATGATATTACCATTAAATTAAGTTTTGTACAAAATTCTTGGGACAAAAGGTGAAATTTCTTCACCTTGGCCTTTCACACTCTGGTCTAACTAAATAGTGAAGGGTCAAAGTACCCATTAGGTAGATGAGTGGAGGGAGGACTAATACTCTTACTCTTCACAATGACCCTATTAAAGTGGTCGAAATTTTTAATCATTTTTTTTTGGTAATTTGAAAGTGGTTGGAAAGGTTTTTTTTTTTTATTTTTTTTATTTTAAATAGAAAAATGTTTTATCAATGTTTGCTAGAAAATTTTTTAACAAGGGCAAAAATAATGCGAGATGTTTTTTCAAAAAAAATATTACCTATTAATCTATTTCTTTATTTTTCTCCCCTTTTTTATTTCACACTAGAGATAGTTGCCAAGAAATCTTTTTGTTGTTGTCAATTAAAGTGTTTCAACACGGACAACAAAGGAAAAAATATAATATTGAGGATTTTTTATTGAATGTAAAGTAGAATAAAGGAGACAAATATATAGAGAATAATTCAATGAAATTTGAGTTTGATAGACAAAAAGTTTCAACCCCAAACTTAGATTTTTTGTTGTGTTTGCAAAAATTTCAACCAACTCAGACTATGGTTGAAACAAGTAAACAACCTAAATTTGTAACTATTTTTTTTTTTTTTTATGATTGAAAAAGTAGTTGAAATTTTGCAATTTTCCAGCAAGGTGGGGTAATTACTTACCCCTTTTGTTTACTTTTTTAATATTTAATTATTTATTTTAAAGAAACCCGCCACCTCTTTAAATTGAGGCTTTTTTTTTTTTTTTTTGAATGTAAATTGAGGCTATTATTACTATACAAATTTGTTTAATAGTCCAAATATTAGGTACGTAATAGGCTACCAGGACTATGTGGTCCAATGGTACCCGGGTTGGACTTCCATTTGGAAAGTTGTGAGTTCAAGCCTCAGTGGAGGCGTTATTAGCTCTTTGTGTTTCAGTAGGTTGAGAAAGCATATGAACAGATACTACAATGTAATAGAGCTAGTAGCATTCAAAAAAAAAAAAAAAAAGGTACGTAATAGAATTTTGATTAGCCTATATACGTTTTGATTTTATATTTTTATTTATGGATAGATGGATAGATTACCCCCCCCCCCCCCCCCCCCCCCCCCCCCTCTTTTTTTTTTTTTTTTTTAATTTTTAAAGTGGTATCTTGGAACCATTTAGGGAGGTTTGGGTTAAGGTATATAAAATGATCAAGTTAATGTAATAACTCACAAGAAAATTTCAAAAAAATCTGTACAAGAGAATTTTGTTAAAATTTGTTATTTTCTCATCATAAATTTACGTCCTATTAATTGATTCTATCCAAGTTTTTTTTTTTTTTTTTCCAAATCTACTTAGCTTATTAGTTAAATAGAAAATGAGTCTGCACGTGCTTAGCTCAATGGTTCAATAGGTCGTATTTGGAAGAAGAGACCAATGTTCAAACTTCGGCGACGATAATGTGAAGATTATGCCCAAAATGAGTAGATCCCTTGTGCGCACCACTCTATCGGGACAAGGGTGTGGGGACCCTTGGGGTTAGGGGTCGTTTGGTTCACGGAATGTCAGATTACCCTAGGGAATGTTAGATTGCTGGGAATGTTAGATTCCTGTGTTTGGTTAAAATTGGGGTATGTAATATAATCATGTTTGGTTTAGGGTTATCTTTTATTCACACACTATAATATCCTTAACATATTTTGATATATTTTAATAAATTTAAAAATTAAAATAAATAAATAAGATAACAGTATCATATATAATTACATGATTTTAAAATATTAACTAAAATATTGAACTTGAGAAACAATTATTTTATATGCTAACCTAACATAATAAAAATAAAAAGTATATAATTACAAAAATAATTATATATGTATGTGTGTAATAAACTAACATAACCAAGGTTATCTTACATAACCTTGGAGAAGTTATAAATAGAATAAGTAGCATCAGTCAATTTTGTTTAGTATATATGTTGTATTTAATACTGGATTGGTATTACCATCCTTTCAAAAAAAAAAAAAAAAAGGACTGGTGTTACCATTTTTGGACCCCATGATATAATGTAGAATATTCTTTTTTCTTATTAGTAGATTTTTTATTAAAATAAAAAAGGTTTTAACAAGTACGGTCCTGTTTGGTAAAAAATTAGCCTATAGGTCAATTTTAGCTTATTTGACTATTATTAATTGTTTGACTTAGTTAAAATATCAATATAAATATTTGGTTAATTAGCTTTTTGCAACTCCAAAAGGCTAAAATTCAAAAAGCTACTCCAAGCAACTTTTTCAATTAGCTTTTTGAGAAAAGAAATTATATCTAACAGTTAATTTACCAAACACATTTCTACAATAAGCTAATATTATCAACTATTTATACCCTCTAATTAACACAATATGCTAACAGCAAACAGCTAGCAGCTAACAGCCATTTTACCAAACAAGGCCTACATATTTCTCTATTTGTAAGTCGTAACGTTTAAATTTGGAATTTTATTTTAGACAGATGCATAGATGATAGATTAAAGTTGTGTGTTTTGTTTAGTTGTAAATTATTAGTACAACAACAATGAGTTTTTTTTTTTTAGCTACGAGAGAAACTTGCAGTCACTACTCGAGAATGTGTGTTTGGTAAATCTCGCCTTGTGATTTTAGCCGATAAAGGAGGTAACTAATTTAGGTTGTCCATTATTGATCAGCTCAAACTAAAAACGCTGTAAATCTCGCCTTGTGATTTTAGCCGATAAAGGAGGTAACCAATTTAGGTTGTCCATTATTGACCAGCTCAAACTAAAAACGCTAAAAGGCTGCTCCCGTTGAGAGTCAAACTTGTAATATTGTGATTATCAAATTAACAGCCCGACCAACTTGACAAGCATTATTTTGATAATGCGATATATGATTCACGAGAACTTAAACATAGGAAATTAAATAACATATATAGTTAAAGGGAACATTATACTCCTTAATTCACAAATTAATATAGGCATAACCATAGCAAAAGACAGAGAAATTTAGAGAGCACCAATGTTCTTGAGGCCAAGAACAACTCCAACACCAATGATGTGGCCAACAGTGCCACAAGCCAAGGTATCAGCAAGAGTGAACCCGGCCGGGTCACCCGATTGTAGACCGGAGTCCCGGCTCTCCAGCTTCAGACCGGCGGTCGCCTTCCGGTTTGCTGATGGCGCCAGCCCGAACCTCCCAGCAAATAGCATTAGGCTTGTTGCTGTCACCATTATCTGTTCACACCCATCAATCAAACTTTTTAGCCACTCACCATTATTGGTCTCTCAAGTTATTATGCAATTTAGTTTTTTTTTTTTTTTTTCAATTTCGTCAATTAATATGGCCTCTCAATTGTTTATTGTGTTGTAAATCTAGTCCTTCGAGCTTTAGCTTATCCGTCAATTTTGATTTATTTGACCACTATTAACTATTTGACTTGGTTAAACTGCCAATAAATGTTTGATTAATTAGTTTTTTGTAATAGTTTTTTGCTCTAAAATGCTAAAATTTAAAAAGTTGCTTACAACAGCTTTTTCAATCAGTTTTTAGAAAATAATGTTGTATGTAATCAGTTATCAGCTTACTGCTAATTTACTAAACATCTTTTTACAATCAGCTAGTGCTATTAAGTAGTCAAACTCATTAACCTAATCAGCTATCAGCTATTTACCAAACACACCTAAAAGTGTGTTTTACTCTCGAGAAAATTACTTACCAAATTTGTGGGTGAGCCAATGAAATCACAACGAGCTCCCAAAGCACCTCCTCCCCTGCGCTTCATTGGTTGTAGGGCAACCTGAACATTAAAAATTTTGAAATCAAACCCTTATAGAAAACTTTAATTCTCCAAAGTATTTAAAAAAAATAAAAAAGTGTTAACCAAATCCGAGAGACTATTTTCTGTATACTTATATACACTCCTATGATGAATTAATATCCCTAATTACAATCGATAAGTACATCCACTACAACAAATTACAACACTTCGAGATAAACGGCACCAATGACCTTACAAAACAGAGACGATTACCTTTAAGTTTTACAATATACATTAAGGTTATAAGGTAAGATATAGAGTGTATAAAAGAAAGGGAACTGACCAAACTCCTCGAGGGAGAAGTTGATGGGGCTGTGATGGCTTTAAGGCCATTAAACTGGGGAAGAGAAGTCATCATGCTGGCTGCCATTTTCCTTAATTTCAAACAAAAAACCTGTGAGATCTTCTAAGTGTTGTTCTGGTTTAAGTTTTGGTGTTTTTGGAAATGTTTTGATGGCATAAATTTGATATGCATTGCAGAGGTGGATCTGTACCACATGAGTTTGTGGCCTCAGAATTGGTGCTTTGGATACATTAAGATTTATGTTTGCTGACGTGGCAGTTCAATATTGGGCAGGCACAAATGGATAAGATTTGGATAAGTGATCATTTTTTGGTCTTACTGCAACCCTTTTCAACAATGCATCACACTTAAACTCATGTAATTAAATTACATGATAAATTATAATGTAGTTTTTAACTTTTGGAAAAATCATTATTTTGGTCCCTTAATTGTTTTTCGATTGTTAATGTAGTTTATAATTTTCAATTTCAATTAATTTAATCATCAAATTATTTAAAATTTCGTCAATTGATCTTTCCAAGGGACCAAAATGGTGATTTCTCCATTTTTTAAATTTTATCAATTTGATCCTCGAATAAGGGTTTAATTAATGAAATTTTAAAGAATTCGAGGATCAAGTTAGTTGAAATTGAAAATTATGAACTACATTAACAATTGGGAAACAATAATTGAGGGACCAAAATGATGATTTCCCCTTAACTATTTAAATAAATTTGTCTCCTCTTTAACATTTTTTAATTAATTTATCTCATTAAACAGATTTAATTGTCTTTGAAAATTTTATATTAGAAAAGTTAAGAAACATTTTTTTAATTCGTGTGCAGTAAAATAGTAAACTTCATTGCATATAATGAAAATATTTCTTTAACATTTTTTAATTAATTTATCTCATTAAACAGATTTAATTGTCTTTGAAAATTTTATATTAGAAAAGTTAAGAAACATTTTTTTAATTCGTGTGCAGTAAAATAGTAAACTTCATTGCATATAATGAAAATATTTAAGTACAGAGTTAATCAACGATTTGGTCTCTCAATTATTAGCAAACTATCAATGTAGTCCTTCAATTGCTTATTCATCGATTTGGTCCCCGAAAATAATTATTTTTAGTCAATTTAGTCCCTCCGGCCGTCGATTTGGTCCTCGAAAGCAATTATTTTTAGTCGATATCGACGGCCGGAGGGACTAAATCGACTAAAAATAATTATTTTCGGGGACCAAATCGATGAATAAGCAATTGAGGGACTACATTGACAGTTTGCTAATAATTGAGGGACCAAATCGTTGATTAACTCTTTAAGTAAATAAACAATTAAACCCAGTGGCGGACCTAGAAAACTTGTTCAGTGCAGGCGAAACACATTAAAACAAAAGAGATAGTTTGATAATAAAACATAAAACACTTAAAAGTATAGAATAAATATTGTTGGATGTGAACGAAAAATAAAACACATCAAAACTTTATAAAAAAAATATTCATAACAAAATATGAAACATAAGTAATTTGATAAAATAATTCGAATAAAAAATACATTATAAACACATCTCATTATAAGAAAGTTATATATATGTGTGTGTAAATCTCACAATTAATTAATACGAAGTATTTAAAAGTCATAAAAAATATAACATAAACACTTTGCCACCTAAGTAATACAAAATAAACTTGCACACACAATGAGGATTCAAACCCTAGCCACTTACAAAGACAAGACATACACCTTGCCACTTAGTTCTAGTCATCTTTTTTTTTTTTTTTTATAATTTTTATCTATTTTATTATACATATACTAAAACTTGTACTATATATACATATATACATACACGGTTATATATGGGGTGTGGGTGGGGTGAGGGGGAGCACCTGCCCCCATGCTGGGTCCGCCCCTGGTTAAAACTACTTTTGTTTAGGAATTAAAATATTTAAGGGCATGTTTGGTTGATGGAAAATGTTTTCCAAAGGAAAATGTTTTCCTTGAATTGAAAAATTGAGGTTTTCTTTGTTTGGTTTTTATGGAGAACATTTTCCTCAAAAATAGGAAAACATTTTCCATGGTCCTCCCCTGGTATTTTGTTTTCCATGGAAAATGTTTTATATGGAAAACAAGTAAGACAATTATGCCTTCACCATCTTTTTTTAATTACCATTATTATTATTGTGTTATTATTGTGTAGGGGTATAATTGTCTTTATACTCATTATTCCTTACAATCTCAAACTCAACCAAACAATGAAATCGATATTTCCAGTAATTTATTTTCCACCAACCAAACAATGTAATTAATCTTCCCGGTAATTTCTTTTCTATGAATTTCAATTCCATTTCCCCTCAAATATTTTCCGCGAACCAAACAGAGCCTAATAAAAAGAATGTGGATACATTCACATGTATAAATGTATGTATAAACAATATATTATATAAATTTATGTATAACAAACGGCGAGACTCCGAGCAATCCGAGGCGAGAGGGGGGCGAACGGCGACCTGGTGGCTGGTGCGACTGGCCGACTGTTGTGGGTTTGCGACTGTGAAGTTGGAAGGTTGTTGCGACTGTGGAGGCTGCTGGCTGGAGTGGCTGTTGCGATTGCTGTCTGGCGACTGGAGACTTAGCTGAGTGGCGGTCTGGCAGAGGCAGAGGCGATTAGGCGAATGCAATAAGGATAAGAAGGCGAAGACGAAAAGTGAAAGAAGAGAATTAGATCTAGATTCTAGCCTTCTAGGGTTACTCTTGATTCTTGACCAGTTGCCCACCCAATAATGTCTCATATATATATATATATATATATATATATATATATATATATATATATATATATATATATATATATATATATATATATATATATATATCTGCAGCCTGCCAAGCCCGCTAAGCGAGCAAAAAAAACCCCGCTCCTTTGTGGGTGGCAAATTATGTCCTGGATCCGTGTCCACAATTCACAAAATGAGGTCGTTTTAAAAAAAAAAACAAAAAACGCGGCATTTAGTTAAAAAAAAAGAAAAAAAAATCGCGCGCGTTTTGCTGTTAACGGCGTTAACGGCGTTATTATTATTATTATTTTTTTTATTATGAATGTACAGTTATGCAATTATGAAATTATGAACACAGAGCTCTAACATTATGAACTTACAATTATGAACATATATAGTGATAAAATTATGACCATGGAGCTTTAAAATTGTGAATATAGAGCTTCGAAGATTATGAATGTACAGTTATGGAGTTATGAATGTACAGTTATAGAGTTATGAATCTACAGTTATGGAGTTATGAATCTACAGTTATGAGATTATGAATCTACAGTATGGAATTATGAATGTACAGTTATTGATCAAATTATGAACAAAGAGCTCTAACATTATGAACTTACAATTATGAACATATAGTGATAAAATTATGAACATAGAGCTCTAAAATTGTGAACATAGAGCTTCCAAAATTATGAATGTACAATTATGGAGTTAATAATGTACAGTTATGGAGTTATGAATGTACAGTTATGGAGTTATGAATTTACAGTTATAGAGTTATGAACGTACAGTTATGGAGTTATGAATGTACAGTTATTAACATATAGTAATAAAATTATGAACATATACTCCAATAACGAAGCGGTCTGAAATTTTTTTTAAAAAAAAAAAGAAAAAAAAAAGAGGAGATAACAGTGTCTAACGACACTGTTACCCGTGTCCAGCAAGCATGCTGGACACGGGTCCAACGCATAACGATTGTTTGCGGGTTACTATTTTCGAAACCCACCCCCTACCTAAGTAGGGGCGGGACGGGCCGGCGGGCAAAACCCGTTTTGACGGCTCTAGGTACAAGTGCAACAATTTTTATTATTAATGAAAAGATGAAGTTAAATAGGACGAACTCGAACATAAAATTTCGAGCATCCTTACTCGAGCTCGAGCTTCGAGCTCTTTTGAGTCAACTTTTGGCTCGAGCTTGAATTCGAGTTCGACCAGTCGAGCCTAATGAGCCAAACTCGAATTGATCAAAAGTTCACGAGCTGAGCTCGAGCTCGATATTCGGCTCATTTACACCTTATTTGTTGGATTCATCTATATTAAATGCATTTTTTATGGTAAAATAAAATGTTTTTCAATTTTAAAATGCCTTCGATTTGTAAGGGACAAAATATTTGTCTCGTGTTACGCTACTATCGAGAAGAGTGGCATGTTTTAAGTATGCGCCGTCACTGTAACATTATGCTTAATAATTTTTTTTTTTTATAACATTACATTTTTTTTTACTTTGTCGGATAATATTTTAGACCTTATAAATTCACTCAAATTTATGAGAAGATAATTGAGTTAATTTAATTTCAAAATTCATTGTGGACAATCAATTTAAATTCAAATTAAACCTCAATATTTGTGAAATGAATTGAACTCTACCATATTGCCGCTTTAAGCAAATTTTAAGCTAAGTGAAGTTTTTGATTTATTAGACCAATGTCACATGGGTGCTTATTAATTTTATAAGGAGTATTATTGCCTATCACGTAGATAGGATCAAAGAAAAAGAAAAACAAGAGAAAAATTATAAACATCTATTAAAATTATGATCAATAAACACATTAAATAATAAATTAAAAGTACATAAAACATAAATTAATGAATTAATTTCACTTTTGGTCCCACGACTTTTGAGTTCTTATCACTTTTGGTGCACAACTTTAAATTTTTTCAATTTTGGTGCCTGATTTTGTTATTTTTATCAGTTTTGGTCCTTCCAACCAAATTGACGGTAAAATATTTCCGGATTTTATATTTTAGGGGCAAAATCGTCATCCCATGGAAAGATCTTCAATATTTAAACAAAAGAAAAATCATATTAAGAGGAAAAAAAGAGTTTGTAATGGTCGAAACTATAAAACCCATAGATCTGTCTGGTTTCTGCCCATCTTCCCCATTATTCTCATCATCAAACACCTATAGATATGATTTTACAGTGATTTTGTTTAGATATTGAAGATGTTTCCTTGGGATGACGATTTTACCCCTAACAATATAAAATCCAGCAACATTTCGCTGTCAATTTGGCCGAAAGGACCAAAACTGATAAAAATAACAAAGTTAGGCACCAAAATTAAAAAAATTTAAAGTTGTGCACCAAAAGTGATAGAACATCAAAAGTCGTGGGACCAAAAGTGAAATTAATTCTAAATTAATTCTTCCACTTTCAGAACTAGCGGATAGAAAACTAAAATTATTTATAAATGATCGGTTCAAATCAAGAGTTATTGAATCTTCACTACATTTCTTTTCTTCGCTTCTCACGAGAAATAGAGATTACAGAAAAATGCCAGTGGGGACAGTATTGTTTCTCGCGTTTTGCTCAGTCCAATAACTACTATCAGATATACTACAACCACAGGATCTCCAAAACGTTGGGGAAATATATTTAGTAATAAAACACTATAAATGATGTTCCGACGACCAAAACCATGTATATTCTAATGTTCATAGAGGTAAATGTTACATGGTTCAAATATCATCTACCTATATATTCATTCATACTAGTATTACTCAATATATTGACATGAAAAGATAAGAAAATTTAAAAATGAAAGCTAATTATTACCTTGTCAGGTAAAACAATATATAAAAACTTAAATTTTACGGTGTATTAAAGAACAGTATCTTATATTTGATGGGAGGCAACCCCAACTAAATTGGTTAAATAATTAGCTTGATAACAACGATGTTTCAAATTTGACTTGATGAAGCCGTTGTCTATTCGTCTGATCTTTCTGGTTTGAACCGGTCAGCTATGGACAAACTAAGCTAATTTACCTATTTATGATCCTTTGCCAGCCAGAGTCATAAGACGAGCTTCACCTAGAGCACATTTTTGAATAGCTACTGCAAACTTTCTTGTAAATCAAAGTATATTGTATTTGAGTGAGCTTTCTCCTAAATCAAAGTATCTTGTACGGAGTACTTAATTCCGTTGTTTTTCTTAGTTTGTTTGTTTTTTGAAATTTTTCTTAGTTTGTTAGTTACAAGACAAAAAAATATATAGGAAAAATTGTAATTTATGTCCTCTATAAATGCCAATTATCAATGCCACTTCTGAATTATTAGTGGTATAAATGTTATTCCTCAATTTTTAAAATGATACATATATTGCCCTCCTGTAGTGTAAATGTTGTCCCTCAATTTTCCTCCCGTACAGTACGGGAATCTTTTTTAAAATTGCGGGCATAATTTACAACACTAATAATTCATGAGTGACATTGATAAGTGACAATTTTTTCAAATATATACTATATATGGTTAGAATTTAGAAGATACGATGCATAATTGTACTAGATACGATCAATATGGTAAAAATTTCAAAAAGGGGCTAATTGCTTGACACAAGAAGATTAGAACATTCTCTGGACATTTCAGATTCCTAAATGCTTGCTTACAAAAACGAAGACATAGGCAGAGATTCTTAAACCAACAACAAAGAAAGGCATGTTCTGCACCCAAACAAATGACACATTTGGCTAAGTCCTTTCCTTCACAATCACACAAAATATACTTAAATGGTCAACTCCTTCTCAGATACAACAGCTGAAGAAGAATGCTGATTTCCCACCAAAATCTGCTCCAGTTGTGCCTTGACAAGGCAGCTGCAGATGCCTTCAAATCCCTATGAATCACAAGTAATTACACAACACGAAAAAACCAACAAAAATGAATTCTTTTTCCCTTCTCGGAAACACAAGATTGAACTACATTGTATAACATAGATAGCAGTTGGTAGTAGTTATGAACAGATACTGAATTGTAACAGAGTCAGTAGTACTCAAAAAAATAAAAGATAGCAGTTGGTAATTACCCAGGGCGACCGGAGGTTGCATAAGTGCATTTCCCAAAACCTGCAAAAACAAGTGACCGAGAATTTGTTACTGATTCTACAATTCGATTGTAGAGAACGGGGGGAAAGCGATGCTCACTTGGGTTGTTTCCAGTTAGCATAGCAGTCCCACCGAAGTTGCAGGCGATGTCATTGTTGCCATTCTGTTGGTAGTAGCTGTTGAATGCATACGAGGCATGGGAGGCGAGCGTGTTGGGCTCGAAGCAGGGGCCGCCCGCCTGGATTGCATTGCAGTCCGTCATTCCCAGACCGCACGCCCAGTCTAACGCGCTCTGCAAATCAAATTGGGAGGCGCCACCACGGGCCACACACCACGTCGTGCCACCACTCCCACCGAGGAACGTTGTGTTGCCCTCGGGAGGCGAGAGCGTTGTGACCGGAATTGCAGAATCCATCTTCATTTGTTGTGCCCTGGCATCCACTTTAGGAACTCAACATTTCACACAAAATGAGAAATGAGTCAATAATACGTCAATCCAATGAAAGTATGAAACACATTCACAATAAAATGAACTTCATCAAATGGCAAATAACTACTATAACTTATCAAGAAAGCTCAAATGTGCATGACCCGAGCAATAGATATCGGGAGAACTCCCTCAAATGAGTTTTGACCATTCCCGTAAATGGGTTCTGACGATAACTCAACTCTAAATTAGTCGATAGGTTACCCATACCATACCAAAGAGTCATGAAGCACAAATGCAATTCTCAATGTTGTTACTACTACTACTACTTTTTGTTAACCAAAATCTTTATTTTGGGTTAAAATGGCTACTTTGGATATATACATACATGTATATATGAATACATATATACACATCAAACAAATGCCAAAAATAGGTCTTTCAATCAACAATATGGTTAACTATTCAGGGCATTTAGTACCCTCAAACATGATACACTTGTGAAGCAAAGTAAGTCTTTAAACCCCAATTCCTCTGCTTGAAAGGGGTTTTTTAAAAATAATAACAATTTAATGAAATTTTCTTATAAATTACAATGCCTCCCCCACCCCTAAACAACAGCACTAACAAGATTATAATGCTTGACTGTGATAGAAATATGAATAATGAACAGATTAATTAATATTTTTCTAAATCACTAAATCAGAGAATACTAGAAAGTAAAAATGTAAGTTCAGAAACTACAAGATAAGAAGGTGATAAAAATTGCAGAAAGTATTTTTTTTTTTTTAAAGGGAGTAAATAATACCAAGACAGCATTGCAGTGTGAATAGCAGAAGTCCAAGAAGAAGAACCAAAACTCCACCTTTCATGGCTGCAAAGATTTGTTAACAGAGAGAAAGAGTGTATCACTTGACAAAGAAGATTGAAAAGGGGAATGGAGATTGGAGGGGATGAGAAGGACATCTCATAATGGTGCCTTTTAATGCACAAAGTGTACATGAAGAATCAGCCGTTTCTTCTCTACAAATTTTCTTCTTTTCCTCTTAATTTTTTTTTTTTTTAAATTTAATTTCTTTGCTACCCTCATTTTGCCTTTGGTATTCTCAAATAGAAGGTTTTCTGTTTTACTTAAGTCATCTATAGTTTTATATAATAGCAAATCTCATTCTTATTTTATTTCTCTG
Organism: Ipomoea nil; assembly: GCF_001879475.1. Classification (NCBI taxonomy): domain Eukaryota; kingdom Viridiplantae; phylum Streptophyta; class Magnoliopsida; order Solanales; family Convolvulaceae; genus Ipomoea; species Ipomoea nil. The sequence continues at coordinate 580,965 of NW_017616592.1, read as the reverse complement.
GGTTTAATCTTAATTTTTTAATATTGTCATATTTAGTTTTATACTTTTCATTTTAATTCACCCTAAAGTACAAAAATAATTTACTGTAATTTTCATCTCAAGCTATTTAACTCATACTCCATGATCACGGTTCCTTTTAATGGTAAGGGCATCCTCAATAGTGTGAACATTTTGAGGAGATTTTACAGGTGTGATTAGTAAAGACAAAATGGAAGTGAGAGAAAAAAAAAAGAAACAAAAAAGAAAATTAAAATCAAAAATAAAAAATTAAAAAAAAATTAGAATTACGTGCCCGTCTGGGCGCATGTGAGGCGCAACTCTCACTCTTCACTATGGGTCCCACCCTTTTGCAAAATCCTCATTTTTGGAGGACAACTCCATCCCCTTTCTCTCCTCTCTCCTCTCTCCTCTCTCCTCCACTTCGCTATTTTTCCCTCAAAATCTGTGCACAATCCCCCTATTGGGGTTGCCCTAATGGCGAGTCGATTATCAATGAGCACGTAGATTTAATACATTATATATTAATTAGTATATACTGGATCAGGTGCGAAGATAACTTCCCATGCGGATACGGTTAACACAAAATGACGCACCTTAAGTGTAGAATTGACGCACCTAACCTTAAATATTAAAATGGCTCACTTAAGTACACACAAATCACGCACCTTAAACAAACAAACAAAGCACCTGAAGTTTTAAAATGGCGCACCTTAAGTTTCAACAACTTACGCACCTTAAGCATACAAATCACGCACTTTAAGAAGGAAAACAACGCACCTAAAGAAGTAAAACTACACACCTAAAGCTTTAGGTCGACGCACCTTAAGTTTCAACAACTGACGCACCTTAAGCACACAAATCATGCACCTAAAGCTTTAGACCAACGAACTTAAGTTTCAATTACTGACACACCTTAAACACACAAAACAAAAACCGCGCACCTTAAGCACAAACACCATGCACCTTCAGAAGAAAAACCACGCACATTAATTTTGACCTAGATGCAAAAAGACTAAATTATCACGCATTTTTTTTTTAAATCTTGTTAATCCTGGACATTGATCTTGACCAGATCAATGACTCTCATCTCACCCCACAACTACACCCGACACACCTAATCGCACGGGAACCCATTTCTTAATTAGTAATTAGTTAATAAATTTTTGTTGATGTAATCTTATTCTTGTAGTTTACGGGTGTTCTTGTTTGTTTGTATAGTAGTGTTGACCAACGAATTGTGTTCTATTGACTATTTGTATATATTTTTTTTTTATTGTTTCATTGCTTATTTGCTTGAATTTGTCGTTTCTTAAAATAAGAAATTATAAATATGTTCTTGTTGGTATAGACATAGTGGATTAGTGGTACTCTTAAATATGGAGCTAATTGTGACAATTTTTTATTTAAAAGATTTATTTATTTTTTAATGTAATTGCTTTGATATTATATTAGTTTGTCAATTATATATTTTTTAAATTTAATTTTTTATTTTTAGAAATTTAAAATTAGACTGGCTAACAACCTATTTCGACAAATCTAGTTTTTGTATCCAAGATGTTTTTTTTTTATTTTTTTTTTATTTTACATTATTCACCCATATATATGTAGCATCTACCTCACTAGTGGACATATATGTATCGTTTTTTTCTTTTTTTTTTTTAAACGATATTGAATATTTGACTTTATAAAATATTTTATGAGAACTTATAATAATAGTCTAAAGTGTAGAATATATTTCCCTAAAAAAAGTCATTTAAGATTGATAATACATAAAATGTATACAGTAGTTGGACACATGCTTATTGTTTTTTTTTTAAAAAAAAAAAAAAAAGTAAACAACAAGATAACAATAATCATAATTCAAAATGTCACAAATAAAAGGAGAGGAATATGATTCCCAACCCTCTAACCTGATTGTAAACCAATAGTTCTAGCAAGGGAATGAGTCGTACGATTAGTTGATCGTCTAACAAAACTAATACTAATGTTGACAAACTTAAGCATAGGACAAATGCAATCCTTAACTACAAAGCCCTTATGTCAAGTCTTTTCCATATAACAAGTGAAATACGACTAATTCTGTGAACCAAAATTTAAGTCCTGTGTCACACACAGTTTTCTTAAAATTTTATTTGTTATATCCCTTAATTGTTAGGAGTATTGTAGTTTAGATTTTTCAAGATAAAATAAATTACGATAGATTAGTCGAACATTCAAACTAAAATGTCACTGCAAATATGAACAAGGAAAAAATAGAATTTTAATTTAAGCAGAAGAGCACAAGTTTTTTAGAGAAATAGAGTTTCTGGATGAAAAGCATAATTTCGTGAATTGTGTATAAAACATTAAAACATATGTTCAACCACGGTATTTAGTGGAGATGAGGTTAAACTAGCAATCTAGAAATTCATCAAATATATAATCAGTGTAAACCTCCCAATAACAATCGGTTAATCAATTAAATATGAAAATAATAGTATACGTTACAATGATTACAACCATTATTAATAAATAAATTATGACGAGAATTTTATTATCCTGAGTTAATTTCAACTAAAAAGGTTATACTCCAGTAGAGGTACTATTTCAGAAGACCACAGCTTCGAAAGACAAATCTAAATCAATAGATTAAAAACCAATTTCGACAGGTGACACAAAGAAGTTGACGACACACTAAACTTTTTAAACAAATTTTTTGTGCATGTGCTTATATATAATGTATCTTTAGATAATTAGATTTTAATTTGTAATTTGTACTATAATTATAATGTATATAACTCATATTTAACACTAATATAATTTATATGTAATATTTTTATTTTATAACTATATATTATTGAGTTATAAAGTATAGTCTATGTAATAAATAAATTTTATATTAACTATATAATATAATTATATTAATATTTATATAAAGTTATAATTAATCGTATTAATTAATACTTGTGTGTGTATATAATCGTATTATATATATATATATATATATATATATATATATATATATATATATATATATATATATATATATATATATATATTGGATCCGATGAGGTCACTATTGGCAGGTGAGATCGTGAGACTCGATCTTGTTCGTTTATTTGTATTTTTTAATGCTCCAGATTTAGTGTATTATTAAGCAACGTGCGTTGGGTTTTTTTGAGTTAGGGGCATTGCTGTTTTTTTTTTTTTTTTTTTTTTTTTTTTTTTTTTTTAAATAAAAAATAATGCATAGATGTCAAAAAAGTCAACAAGTCATACATAGATGGCCCCAAAGTGACCACCCACATCAAAGATACTTCCTAACTCTACTTTATTTAACCTAGCTAAATATGTACAAGGATAAGCCTTCACGTAAAGGCCAAGGAGGCTCAAACCTATCAAGAACATGTTCACCAAGTAGATTCAACCTCAATCATTCCATCTACTCACCAAGCTTTCAAAAACCATAGTCAGTGTTAAGCTCCCTGTCCCACACAAAGGATGGGACAGATGCCCATTCAAGGGGATCCCTTATACCCTGCCACCCTTAGGCTAAAGTCCCATCCCCACCGACATAGCGTACTATGTTTTATCCCCGAGGACTTTAAGGGACCCAACCTAAGCAATGGTACTCACCCTCCTTCCACCCTCACACCCAAGGCCCACCCCCCTCGGCATAGCGTACTATGTTTTAGCCCGGGGGAGCTTAAAGGGCCCCGATGAGAGTAATGGCACCCTCTCCCACCATCCTTAGTCCAAGAGTACACCCCCTTGGCACAACGTACTGTGTTTGAACCCGGGGGGAGGGGGGGCTTTGGAGACTCTGGCCTAAGCAATGGTTTCCACCAACACACTCTCAACCCCAAGCTACCTTTTCTCTCTTTTCTTTTTCTCTTCTTTCATTTATCTCATTCTTCTTGTTTTTTTTTTTTTAACAGTTTTCATCATTTCCATCTCCAAACTACTTTTATCTCCTTCTTTTCAACAACTTTCCTCTCTTTTTCTCTTCTTTTTTCATTATCCTAAGGATCCACACCTTTGCCGGACACTCCCAACTCAAGGTGTATGCTATACTTGGAGCTCAACCTAACCCCATCAATCTAACACAAGCTAGACTAAGTGATTGAGTTAAGCATCTACTTAGTGAGCTTATCCTTTGATAGACAAGCCCCCCTAAGATAGAAACCTTAAGACTAGAGTTAGGGGTATCTTCATAAACTTCTTTTCCAGCTTCAAAACATCTTCAAACCGGCAATCTTCCTGACCTGCAAAATATAAGAGGGTGGCTTCATCTCTGCAGTAGCTACTGTAGATCTGCCCACAGAAATCTGCACAGCAGATCAGCCGTAGCCTCATCTCTGCTGCCAGTACCAACCAATTCTGTAACCCTCAGAAACTGCCCAGAAAAGCAATCCATCATTGGGTTGCCAATATCTAGCCACAACAAATTGTAATCTGCAGAATCTGCAGATCAACTTTGGAATTGAAGGCAGCTCAGATCTGCATTTCTGCAGATTTCCTAAGTCTGCAGATGATGGGATTCAGCTCCCATCCATAAAACACCTGCACATGAAGAAGAAAAAAGCTTCATTTCTGCAATAAGGCTGTAGATCTGCCCTTCATTAGGATACCCCTTCCTTATGCTCCCTCATGTCTCCAACTCTTTCTTTTCTGTGTCCTTATTCCTTCCTTATAACCCCCTACCTCCCTCAACATATTCCAAGGGCCAAAGAGACCAACCCACCCTCAGGTTCCTTCATTGGGTGGGTTATACTCATCTGGTCTTTCTCACCACCAGTCCTATTCAATAACCAGAGCCCAGGCTTCCACCCTCAGCTATTCTCAGCAGCCTCATCAGGTGGAGCCTGAGACCTTAATTAATCCCAGGATCCCAAATGTAATCAGCACCAGTGGAAAGCACAAAGTGGGGCAACCCCTCCAAGGCCAAGAGGTTAAGCAGAGCCCTAGGAAGACCCCCACTTTTCTGAACACAATATCTTGACCTTCACAACATTTCACCAAGCCCCTAGCCACTGAATTTATCCTCTTATCACACTCTAACTGATTCAGCTTCAGACCTCTAACATTTCCGCCACCTTAAAGCATTCCTTTTCATCATATTCAAGGATAACCTGCTTCAGTTTCCTCCCGCTGCACTAATCCCACCCATCATTCAACATTTGCTTGACATTTCTACTCAAGTCTGAGCCTGTCTCCCAAGAGTAAACCCCAGCTAAGCAAAATTGGCCAGCAGAATTCCTGATAAAATAACAACAAGAAGTTTTTTTCCACATTAATAGCACAATTCACTTTAATCCATCCTTTTGCAGGTCTACACCAGCTCATTTTGCTCACAATCTTTTGACATTTAAACCCCTCAGCTCTTTTTGCAATAAATCTCCAATTTTGGGGGAGGGGGGGGGGGGGGGGGGGGAGAGGGGTCCCAAGATGGCCATTGTTTGTGAATACAGTCAACTATATCCCTTGCCACTCTAAAAATTACCTTATTGGCCATAACTGTTTCCCCTCCATACTTGCATGGTGTGTACTGAACCCATAGTTCCCATATGATGACCATAGGAAGTCTGTCAGCAATAAATTTAAACATTCTATTCCTAAGATTTGCATTCCACCATTGCTGACATACATACCTTAAACCTCCTCTATTAATTTTTAGACCCAAAGATCCTGCAAAGAAACCCCACACCTTTTCAGCAAGTTCCCCTTCCATAAAGACATGTTGCAAATTGCAGTACCCAGGGCTAGCACAGCAAAAACACCTCGAAACATTTTGAAATCCCATTCTTCTCAAAATATCATCAGTAGGGACCTTCCATTTGAACACTCTCCAAGTTAAAAAGGACATCTTCCACATTGTTCCCTTAGCCCAGATTTTCTTATGCCACATAGGGTTGTTAGTGATTACCCCATCCCTATCCTGCTTTCTTAACCAGACTTTTGTAGATTTTAATGTAAACTCCCCTTTATTAGGCTTCTAGACAGCTCTATCCAGGGCTCCCTCCCTAATAACAACATTATAGTCCCTTTTTTGCAACTGAACACCAAATTTATCTCTGTCCCACTTTCCATTGGACCAAAAGTCTGAAAAAAGGTCCTTAGATTGTCTTCTTTCCACATTTAGCTCCCTGGCCAGTGCCCCCCTTCCCGTCCAATTATCCCACCAAGCATTAATATGCCTTTTACCAACTTTCCATTCTATTGCCGGCTCCACCTTATCTCTGATTTCCAGCATCCTTCTCCAAGTGTGAGAGTCTTTATATTGCCAAACTTTTGTCACAGGGTGTGTCCTTTTATAGTATTTGGCCACCAAAAACCTGCTCCATAGAGTTCCCCCTTTCCTGAAGTTCCACCAAAGCTTTGCCCCTGCAGCCTCTAACATGTCACTCACACTTGTAAAACCAACTCCCCCCTCCTTTACTGGCTTTGCCATATTCTTCCAAGAGCTCCAGTGGTATTTGTGCCTTCCCTCTAGAGATCCCCAAAAGAAATCAGCAAAAATTTTCTCTAATTGCTTTATTACAGTTTTAGGAGGGTTTATTGCAAAAAAAAAGATGTAAGCTGGTATAGCCTGCAACACTGTTTTAATCAACACTGCCTTCCCCCCGTGACAAAAGCCTTGTTTCCCATCCTTTGCATCTTGAAGCTAGCTTGGCCACCAAACCTGCAAACAAATCAACCCTCTCTCTCCCCCTATAGATAGGGCAACCTAAGTAAGTGAAAGGGAATTCTTTCTGTTGACACTTTGTTATCATTATGATGTTTTCCACTACCTCTCTAGAAACTTTTGAGTGCATATAAAACCCACTCTTCCACCTATTGATGAGCTGACCAAACTGACTCTCATACTTTTCCAAAATTTTCATTGTTTCCCTTACAGCCCCATCTTTGCCAGAGGTGAACACAATCATATCATCAGCAAATGCTAAATGAGTTATCATTGGTCCTCCTGCTGGCTGGGAGAGTGTAACTCTCCCCTTAGCAATTAAACTAGACAAAAGTTCAGCAGCCAGTATAAACAAACTAGGAGAAAGAGGGTCACCTTGCCTAAGACCTCTAGTAGAATGAAAGAAACCTTTTTGAGACCCATTAATAACTACAGAATACCAGACATTATTTATTGTTTTGCTCATCAACTCTACCCACTTTTCACAGAAACCCAGCTTTTTCAGAACCATGGAGATGCACCTCCAATCCATCCTATCATTGGCTTTAGTCATGTCCAATTTCAGCACAACATCTTCATTGGAAAATGTCATGCCATCACACATTTCCTGAGCTAGTAGGATGTTATCAGTGATGCTTCTCCCTTTAACAAATCCAGCCTGACAAGGGGAGATGATCCTTGCAAGGATATCTGCCAGTCTTAAGACCATCATCTTTGTTATCACCTTACTACAAAAGTTGCTTAGGCTTATAGGCCTGAAATCAGAAAAGGATGAGGGATTTACCATCTTGGGGACCAGCGCAATTGAGGTACTGGTAATTGCCTTTGTGAGAGCTTTGTCAGCAAAAAAGCTTTGGACCATTTTCAAGAGGTCCTCTTTTATTATCTCCCAGCAGATTTGATAGAACCCCCCACCAAAGCCATCAGGGTCTGATGCACTGTTGGGGTTCATCCTAAAAACACTAGCTTTAAGTTCTTCCATTGTTGGTTCAGCACACAGCTTCTCATTTTCCTCTTGCGTCACCATTGCCTGCAAACAATTAAAAATAGAATCATCATAGTTAAGAGACTCAGCAGTGTACAACTTCTCAAAGAAGTCCACTGCCAAGTCAGCAATTTGCTCCTAGTTTTCCACCCACTCTCCCCTCTCATTTTTGATCTTGTGTATAAACTGTTTTCTCCTTCTCTCCCTCACCATCCCATGGAAATACTTTGAGTTCCTTTCACCTTCAACCACCCATTGAGAATGAGCCTTCTGCTGCCAGTACTTTTCTTCAATGGCAATTTGTTTCTCCAGCAAAGCTTGAGCCAATTTATACTGTATTAGGTTGGTATCATTGGGTTCCCTCTGAATCTCCTCTTCCCATTTTCCCACTTCTTCCTCACACTCTTTCAACTTTTTGAAAATATCCCCAAAGGTTTCCCAGTTCCAGTCTTTCAGAACATATTTCAGCCTCTTCAACTTAGTCATGAAGACATACATTGCATTGCCTTCAACTCTCTCCTCCCAAGCCTTCTGAACCAAAATTAATAGCTGATCATGCTCACCCCAGGCATTTAAAAAAGAGAAAAGGCTTTTTTTTTTTTTTTTTCTTTTCTAACTGGATTTGTTCAGAAATGTCAATTAAAAGAAGAGAGTAATCAGATGATGCCTTAGCAAGATGCTGTGTATATGTTTTCAAAACAGCTTCCCATGCCTCATTGACAATGCATCTCTCAAGCCTCTCCCAAACTGCCTGGAGTCCCCTTCTTCCATTCCACCAAGTGAAGGTATTTCCATAGTAGGTGACCTCTCTCAGATCAGCCCCATCCACATAATCCTGAAATTCTTTACTTTTTGCTATGTTATAATGAGTGACTCCCCTTTTCTCTTTAGCTCTTAAGATATAATTAAAGTCTTCCATAACTGCCAACTTTTCCCTGCCTACAAAGCTTTCAGCTATGTCGCTTAAGTTATTCCACAGCTCCAATCTGATTCCTCAATTACAACTAGCATAGACCAAGGAAAGGAATACATGATTTCCTCCTTCCAGTTCAGCTTTGATAGTCACCACTTGATCTTTTATTTCATAAACCTGGACATTTGTATCTGCAGTCCAAAAAATCCAAATTTTCTCATTCCCAAAGCAATTATTTCTACTTAAACCTACAGAGCCTGCAAAGTTATTAATCTGAGCAGTGTCTCTGAAAGGCTCAAGCAAACAAACTATTTTTGGTTTGTACAATCTCACCAAGTTCCTGAGTCTGTGAGGGGAGCCTTGGGAGCCCACTCCCCTCACATTCCAACAAAGGACTTTCATCTTTTTTTTCTTAGGAGAGGCCTTGTTACCTCTCTTGCAAGATTTCAGGTTCTGGTTCTGCTCTTGTTCAACATTCTGATTTTGGCTTGGTTGGGCTCTAGTTCTAGTTCCCACTGGAGGAGAAACATGCAGCCTTTGATATTCCTTTTCATTATCAATCTCAATCTCAACAATCTTCTGGATTGTGTCTTGTTCTTCTCCTCCACTTGATCCCCTAGAGTCAGAAATATCTCTTTCCTCTGAAAATTCTCTCTCTTGACAACCAGCTTCTACATCCCTCCACCTTCATCAGGTCCTGGATCAATCTCGTTGATCCCTGATTCCCTTATTCATCAATGTGGCCTAGAGTTTGGAAAGAGCCACCCTCTACCACATTTAAGTCCTCCATCTCCTTTTCTCTACTTAGCTCATACTCAGCTGGTTCTCTAATAACAATACCTTTATTTTTCTGTTTTAAGTATCCTCTTCCTCCCCCCACACCAAGTCCTCATCTCCCACCCCTTCCTCTAAAATTGTTACCTCTTCCTCTACCCATTTCTGCCCTCATGGTGTCAAAAATATTTTCCTGATCTTCCATCTGATGGTCCCCACTTCTACGCTCATTATTCTTAACTCCTGAAATACTAGCCTTACCCTCATTTTGTTTTGCCACATTCTCAAATTATTGAGCCTCAACCTCCAGAATTCATTTTTCCTTTTTGTTATCATTGCTTGATCTCACACCTTTCTCCCTCTCCCTCACTGGCTGGGGTTGAACACCCTCTTTTCCCCTATTTTTACTTGCACATCTGGTTCTCCCTCTAGATCATTCTCCTCTCACTTCCTTCCTTCCTCTATCACAGTTTGCATTGTCAAAAGTGTTGTTATTGCTTGATACCACTCCCCACCTACAGAAATCAATAGAATGACCTTGCTTATAACAATTAGTGCAGTAATGAGGAACCCTTTCATATTCCACTTTCTGAAAGTAACCTAGGTCTTCTTGTCCAGGATCCTCAGAGAAAACTATAAATATTTCTTCGATTCTTGGTGCAGCAAATCTATTTCAACTCTAGCCCTTGCATAGCTAGGCCTAGTAAAGTTCAGAGTAGCATGATCTGGAGCTAAGAATTTCACAATTGGCTTGCAGACTTGTTTTAAAGCATTAGTATTGAAAAAGGCTCATACATAGCTAAAGGAATCTAATCCAGACTAAAGCCAAGCTTGTGCTCTCTTTCAGTATTGAACCTTGCAGACCATCTAAACACTCTCATAGGATATTTATCTTTTACCATAACCTGATCTTTCATTAGGAACCTCAAGCAATATGCCTCTTGTGCAAAAGCCATAGTTATATGCCTTTGATCCATCCATTCTATTACCAGACTGCCTTTTAGAACAAATTTTGCAGTAAAATACTTCCTTATATCATCTAAAGAAGGTCTCCCCCAAGAAAATTTTCCAACCAACAAATAATCCTCAATTTGATATTCAGCTGCTTAAATTCCTCATTGCCAAACCTAATTGCTGGCTTTCCTCTATGTGATTTAGTGATTTTTTTTTCAGAGATTGAGGGCTGTGGTAGCCCTCCAAACACATTTCCATCTCCTTTGCTAATGTCATCTGTAAATAAGCCTGCAAAGCTTCTGGGTGGCATTCTCTGATTCCAAGTTTGGTTTCCAAAGAAGTCTCCCTTTAACAAATTTGTGTTTCTAGTGTTCCCTCCCAAACGAGCTTTCTAAGGTTTCTTTGGGACATTTTCCCAAACAGGTGGTGGGGGTGCTGTGTTTGGAATCACATCTGATTGAGCCGCAAAGGACACTCCCTTCATCTCAGTATTCAAAGTTCTATTCTGATCTTTCGAAAAATTCTGCAATTCTGGATTTGGATCTACAATCGAGTTAGGGATCTTCTCCATAGCTTTCCCAGGAGCTGTAGTTGATTGATGATGAGCTCTCGGAGCTCCCATATCTCTTGCTATGTCTCTATTAACCTGCGATTCCGTGCGGTCTGGAAAATTCTCCTCAATGTCATACAAACTTTCGATTTGAACCTTCTCTCCCATTTTTGGACCATCAACCTCCAGATTAGAGGTCGCTAGAGCCTCCTTCTTGCCTCTAATCTTCAGCTCCCCAACTGTAACATCTTCCAGTCTTCGCGATTAAAGAATCGCCTCCAGATCTCCTTGCGGCTTCGCAGATTCGCACTCAGGTTCCGATGGCTTTGAGGCCATCGGACCACCCTCCGGTGGTCTAGACAGGGGCGGAGGCCCCTTAGGACCTTCGCCTACTTCCAGGCTTCACGTCGCCGGTGATAAATGGATGATCGACCGGTAGGATCCGAATCGGTGGCGGGTTTTCTATCCGGGTCGGTCCAAAAGTAGATTATCCGGGTTTGAATAACAGCGTAAGGAAATGTTCAAAAAATTGTTGCTGTCTTTTGTTGATATCTTTATTAGGCTATATTAATTTTTTAGCCGTTTTTATGGGCTTGGGCAGAGATAATTATGGTCTGAAATCACATGTCAAGATTTGAAGCAGTCTTTTTGCTGTCTCTTCGCTTCCTCTTCGGTTGCGTGTGTTGATTTCTTCTCCGTTAGGCTCGCTAGGTTCCATTCGTGCTGATCTGTTGTTCCTTTTTTCTCCGTCCAGTCACGCTAGGGAAGCCGTCCCGGCTCTGCCCATGCCGTTCAAGCAGTCATCATGGCGGGTTCTACCAATAAGCGTTCCAAGCATCAAATGGGTGGTTTTTCTGGTTCCCATCCAGGTATTCCAATTCATCGTTATGTTTTGCTTGGTTTGCTTCGTTTATCTGTTGTTTTGTACTTATTTTGCATTTTCCGGCGAGGAGAGCAATGCCCGACGTGTTTTTTTAGTGTGTTAGTTTCCAGTTTGGGGGGGTTTTAGCCTGGTCCTAGGGTTTTTTTTCGTCGCTTATTTGCAGTTTCTTTCGTCTGGTGTACTGCCGTGGTTTTTTTTTTTTTTTTTTTTTTTTTTTTTTTTTTTTCTATGTGTGTTTCCCGGTCTGGGGGTTCTCTGCATGGCTGTGTTTGGCGGTTTTTGTGTGGGGGGTAGGGTCTGGTGGTGATTCGCGGTCGGGTGGGTAGGGTTCCAGCCGAAAGTTTTTTTGTTTTTGTTTTTGTTTTTTTTTTTTTGTTTATGTTGTAATTTTTTTATTCTTTTCGGAGTGGGGTAATGCGGGGTTTTTTTTTTCCTGCGTTTGGTGTTTCCGGGTTCGATGTTGCCAGCCTGCCGAGGTTTTGTGGGGTTGGGGTGGTGCTATTGTTGTGTGGTGTTCCGGGCTGGCAGTGATGGGGCGAGGGGATGGATACGGTGAAGTTCCCACCAATCATTCCCCAGCTCAAAAGCCAGAAAACTCGATTTTTTCGCAATCACAGTTTCAGAATCTTGGCGGCTCGGACCACCGGATTTTCCCTCACAATCGCCTCCTGGCTGGCCACCTTGTAATCAAACAAACAGTTGTGGCGATCGGAGTATCTATGCTTCAGTGCTTGGAGCAGAACACCTCCCCGCACCGGCACCGGAATCCCACTAGACCAAATTTTCGCCGTCATCCCGCTCCCGAGCATCGGCAAACCGCAAACGTCCCTGGGCATCTTCAAGGATCGAATCTCCGACGCCTTGCTCGTTTTTTTTGTCTCCGATCTTTGCGGCGACCACGCCGGGTTAGATCTCAGGTCACAACCACTCCTCATTATTCGAATCTGAGCTCTTAGGTGATATGGCAGAAGCAGAAGACAGAACGCTGAATGTTCTTAGAGATAGATGCCTCAACGTTATTGTCTGCCTTCTGTTATCATACAAAACGTTGGCTGTGGAACCAATATGAAATATACACTCAGAACCTAAAAAGACACTTTTACCCCTCAAATAAACGTCTACTTAACCAAGATATAACGGAAGGACCTCAATTGGAAAGATTTTAATAATCGGATGGTTAAATTGTCCAAATTAAAAGTCCATGTCCAATTGTGGAAGATCATCATACTCGGGGGACCATTGCTGGAATTATCTTTATCTCTCTCTCTCTCTCTCTCTCTCTCTCTATATATATATATATATATATATATATATATATATATATATATATATATATATATATATATATATATATATATATATATATATATATATGTATGTATGTATGTATGTATGTATGTATATATGTATGTATGTATGTATGTATGTATGTATGTATGTATGTATGTATGTATGTATGTATGTATGTATGTATGTATACTCTTTTTTTTTCAAAGTTAATATTTTTGTTTAAGATAAAATTTAAACCATTAATTTTAAAATTAAAATTAAAAATACTTTCTACTAAATTAAAAATTTTAATCGAATTGTAATATTAATTTTTTTTAAATACTTGTAATGTTTATAATATCATTTGAACATAATTTTTTAATGTATGTATGTATGGTAGATTAATAAATTTATTAATGCATTATAAAAATTAACAACTTATTAATATTACAAAATGCATTATAAAGTTTTTTTGGGTTTTAGTCAGTTGGATTGATGAATTAAATACATTTATAAAAGATTTTTAATTTGAATTTGCTCTTAATATTTAGTAACATTAAGATGCGTGCAGTAATATGCAATAATTGACAATTAACATTTAAATATAATGTTTCAAGTAAATAATCTATAAATATAGTGTTGGAAGAAGCATTATCTAAGTAAATTGGAAACACTTTATTTATTAATTTAAACTCATCCAAGCCTAAGTAAGTCGTGCCTAGACCGGTTATTAGGTTGTTGGAGATAATGAACCAAAATCGATTTAATATTGCAAAATAGTATTTATATATATATACACACGCAAATATATAAAATACTATTCGATATATGTCCGAGATATATATATATACACACAAATATATATAAAACGGACCCAAAGGTTATATATATATATATATATATATATATATATCTACGAAAACGATATACCAATATATATCAACCAAAAATTGGAACTAATAATCCTCAAATTATAAATCCAATCCAACCACAAAAACAAATATAGAGAGAGGATTTTAGCTTAGAAGCATAATCCAAACCGAAAAAAAGAATGAATGATGGCTCGTGTTTGGGTATAGGGTTCTAAGCGCGAGTCATGAGACCACTCTTTCCTTAAAACCTTATTTGCCACCTCCAAAAAGTGCTAGGAGCGTTGTGGCCTAGGTTTCTTAGGATAAAATGTGCTACGGTTCGACGTTTGAGCACCCAAACGAGCGAACCCGGCAAACTAGAGCAAAAGCCTTGAACACAGTTAGGCAAAGAAAGGAGTAGAAGCAGAGATTTTGGAGCTGGAAAAACGTGCAAGTGTGTATCTCTCTTGTTCCACTGTGTCAACAAAATCTGCTATCCTACTACATTCATTCTTATATAGGAGGTGGAGTACTCAATAGCATTCATGATAGCATTCAACACTTGTTCTGTAACTCCTGTAACAGCAGCCATAAGTTGAGTTTTAATTTATAATTCCGTAACAATTGAATTAAAACCCAACGGTCGCAACAGGACACGAGAAGACGGAGGCCGACAGGTGCCGGTGCATACGAGCTCGGGTTTGAATCAAGAAATAAGGTTTTAAGAATGTAGGAACCGTTGGTAGGAAAACAATAATAATCAAATAAAATTGACTATTATTTTCTAGAAAGAAGGGAAGAAAAGATGAAGAAATTTGGCTAGTGTTTGGTGTTGGTTTTTGCAAGAGTCAAGTGAGCACTCTTTCCTTAAAACCTTATTTGCCACCTCCCAAAGATGCTAGGAGCGTTGTGGCCTAGGCTTCCCAGGATAAAACTTGCTAGTGATTCAATGTTTGAGCATTCAAACAAGGAATCCGGCGAGCAAGACACGGCTATGAACACAGGAGGCTAAAGAATGAGTAGAAGCAGAGAGGTTTTGAGGCTAAAAAGAAGAACTTTCATGTTCTATTTCTGTGTGTAAACTCTACTGCCTCTACCCTCTCTTATATAGGGTTGAAGGATTAAATAGCTTTTAATAGGGCACTTTAAAACGCTCCCCACTACTCCTGGTAACAGCAACCATTAACCTGAGCCTTAATTCAAAATTAAAATTAGAATTAATTCAAAAAATTAACTCCATAGCAGCTGAATTAAGACCCCAACGGTCACACCAGGAGCTTTAGTTCGGCCATGCCAAAGGCCGAACTTTCAACTAGCAGGCCGAAACTTGCAAGTTTCGGCCAAGCCCTCAGGTGGCCGAAACTTGCAAGTTTCGGCCACTAGGTGCATGTTTCGGCCAATAGGCCGAAACCTGGCTCGCATGTCTCGGCTTGGTGGCCGAGACTTCTCAAGTTTCGGCTAGTAGGCCGAAACCTCAGTGGCTCTCTGTGTTGGAAAAATAGTACCGAAGTTTGACATAACTTAGCCCGCAAGGCCAGCCAATTTCCGGACGACATTCGTGCCCGCAGGTGCTGGCGCACATGAGCTCGGGCTTGAATCAAACCTTTTTCAATCTCGTCTAGTTGGAATTTGATTTGCACACCCCCCTTCCCGCGCGAGAGAGCCTCTATGCTATACAATTCTACAAGCTTCAAAAGAGCTCTTGTATATAAGGGGGGAAAATCGTCATTCCAAAGCAATGTGGGACAAAAGCTCACTTTTTCCCTTCATTTTCGAACTCAAATGGGTCTACTTTGAGAATCAATATCTCATTCACCCATTATCCATTTTGAGCGTACAATATATCGATCTCTTCGTCTCACTACGAAGAATCCAAATCCACTTTGACCTGACCCAAATTGGAAGTGGACCCCACTGATAATTGTACCACAAAATAGCCACTTAACATGCCATTTTATGCCATTTTAAGCTATTTTTTCCAACAATCCCCCACATGAATGAAAAATTGATTTTCGGGGTATTTTGAAACTGGAAACAACTGTGTTCAAACGGTCAATCCCTGCATAGGATAGGTAGGGAGTCACTATACCCTTTGAACCTTCCCTCGTGAAGACATGTTTACTCTACTGGCTGTAAGGTAGAACGCGATGTCTTTGAACCGACTGCCATTTGTGTAGACGATGACATATCTCACACAGGAATCTCCCAACCATGCTCTTGCTCTCATTTGTGTGCCCGTTTTGGTCGTGGGTCACCGTTCCTGGTTCTGCGAGAGTTTCTAAAGAATTGTGCCCAAACAATTCTCCTTTGAAGCGACCCTCACTTCTCTCTAACATAGGTGATTCTTTCTCGAGTATCCCGCATACTCAAGAATCATTAAAGCATTAACATGCTAGCCTCTTGCGGGAGTCACTGTTTTAACGAGGAGTGGTAGGGGGTCCGAGACCACCACAGTGACGCGCTCCGTTCCATAATTTAGTTGTCCCATTGAACCTAGGTGCCAGCTAGGTTGGGTATCCACTATAGAACTTTTTAGTCCAAGGGCATTAGACTCATTCCTCATGTCAACTTCTCCACAACTTCTTTGCCTAACCCTTTGGTCAGCGGATCCTGTCTTTTGGCTTTACGTAGTCAATCGAGACAACACCAGTTGTGAGTAGTTGTCTAATGGTATTATGTCTACGACGCACGTGTCTAGACTTACCATTATACATATAACTCTGTACTCTCCCAATTGTGGCTTGACTACCGCAATGCACACATATTGGAGGTACCGGTCTTTCCCAATTAGGAATATCCTCTATAAAATGGCGTAGCCATTCAGCCTCTTCACAACCTTTGTCCAAGGCTATCAGCTCAGATTCCATCGTGGATCTAGCTATCACAGTTTGCTTAGAGGATTTCCATGCAACGGCTGCACCAGCTAGTGTAAACACGTAGCCACTCGTGGACTTAGAGTCCTTAATATCAGATATTCAATTCGCGTCGCTATACCCTTCAAGTACAGCGGGATATCTCCCGTAGTGCAGTCCAAGATCACGAGTATACCTCAAGTATCTCATAACCTTTACTATTGCCTTCCAGTGCATAGCACCGGGGTTACTCGTATATTTACTAAGTTTAATAATCGCATAGGCAATATCCGGCCTAGTACAGCTCATAAGATACATCAAACTACCAATAACCCGAGCATATTCCACTTGTGAAATACCTTCTCCGTGGTTCTTGGTCAGATGAATGTTTGTATCAAATGGTGTCCTAGCCACTTGACTATCATCCTTGTTAAATTTCTCAAGGATTTTGTCAATATAATGTGATTGGCTCAACACGAGACCATCAGGTATTCTAATGATTCTATTCCCGTGGATTAAATCAGCCAAACCCATATCCTTCATGTCAAATCTCGCATTTAACATGTTCTTGGTAGACTTGATCATCCTATCATTACTACCAACGATGAGAATATCATCGACATATAAACAAAGAATGACGTAGTCGTCTATCGTTTCCTTAACGTAGACACATTTGTCACTTTCGTTTATTTTAAACCCGTTAGTTAACATCGCATGGTCAAACTTCTCGTGCCACTGCTTAGGCGCTTGTTTCAAACCATAAAGCGATTTAACCAACTTACACACTTTCCTTTCTTGGCCCGGAACCACAAACCCTTCGGGTTGTTCCATATAGATTTCCTCATCTAATTCACCATTTAGGAAAGCGGTTTTCACATCCATTTGATGAACTTCCAAGTTCCGCAACGCGGCTATGGTAAGTATCATCCTAATGGAGTTTATTCTCGTCACGGGAGAATACGTGTCGAAGTAATCGAGGCCCTCGCGTTGCCTGTAACCCTTGATTACAAGCCTAGCCTTATACTTCTCGATGGAACCGTCCGGTTTCATCTTCCTTTTAAAGACCCACTTGGATCCTAAGGGTTTACTACCCGGAGGAAGATCAACAAGTTCCCAAGTGTGATTCTGTAGAATAGAATCCACTTCACTTTTTATAGCCTCTTTCCACATTAGTCCTTCTGTAGAAGTCACGGCTTCTACATACGTTCGAGGCTCGTTCTCTATCAAACAAGATAGAAAATCGGGTTCATTTTCTAATAAACAAG
Source organism: Ipomoea nil (assembly GCF_001879475.1). Classification (NCBI taxonomy): domain Eukaryota; kingdom Viridiplantae; phylum Streptophyta; class Magnoliopsida; order Solanales; family Convolvulaceae; genus Ipomoea; species Ipomoea nil. The sequence goes on along the minus strand of NW_017616592.1, from coordinate 563,005 downwards.
TTAGAGTACCCGAATCATACTTTAACAAGTAAGTTAGAAAATCAGGACCGAATGATTTTCCAACTCTCGCTCGCTTACTGCGTCTCGGCTCGAGCTCGGGTTCTCTCTCGGATTCCCCACTATCATTATCCATAGTTTCGTCAAACGTTCATTTTGACGTACTTGGTCCCTCATTGGATCTACAAGGAAATATATTTTCGAAGAAATATGCATTCCTTGATTCTATTATCGTGTTCTCGTGTACGTTCGGATTATGGGACTCGTGTACTAAGAACCGATAAGCACTACTATTATGTGCATAGCTAATAAAGATACAATCCACCGTTTTAGGACCTATCTTTACTTTCTTAGGTGTTGGCACCAATACTTTGGCAAGACACCCCCACACTTTCAAGTACTGGTAGGAAGGTTTCCTACCGTTCCACAGCTCATAAGGAGTCTTATTGAGCTTCTTGCGGGGTACCTTATTCAAAAGGTAATTACTTGTCAAAATCGCCTCACCCCACGCATCTTGAGGTAGGCCCGAACTTATAAGCATCGCATTCATCATATCTTTCAATGTACGATTCTTTCGTTCGGCAACACCATTCGATTGAGGTGAGTAAGGTGTCGTACGCTCGTGTATGATACCTACACTTGCACAGAATTCACCAATCGGTGCTTCGTACTCACCACCTCGATCGCTTCTAACCTTCTTAATTCTCCGATTAAGTTGGTTTTCCACTTCATTCTTATAAAGAACGAATTTATCAGCGGCTTCATCTTTGCTTTTAAGCAAATACACATAGCAGTATCGTGTGCTATCGTCGATAAATGTGATAAAATACTTATTACCACCTCTTGTTTGTATCGATCTAAAATCGCACAAATCACTATGGATTAATTCTAGTGGTTCAGTTTCCCTTTCAACCGATTCGAAAGGTACTTTCGTTAGTTTTGCCTCAACACAAATTTCACACTTGTTATTTGTGTCAATTTGAAAGTTAGGAATATGGTCCATGATAATTAATCTACGCATAGAATTAAAATTAACATGACCTAGTCTACCATGCCACAAATTGGAAGACTCAAGCAAGTAAACAGAATTAACTTTGCTTTTATTGATAACAGGAATTACATTGAGCTTAAACAGCCCATCAGTTACATATCCTTTACCAACAAACATCCCTAACTTGGACAAAACTACTTTGTCTGACTCGAACACCATGCGAAAGCCATGCTTGTTCAACAGAGAACCATACACCAGATTCTTCCTCAGCTCAGGAACATATAGCACGTTGTTCAACGTCAGTTCCTTCCCGGAAGTCATCTTCAGAACCACCTTGCTCATGCCTTCCACAACAGACTGAGCAGAGTTTCCCATCCACACCTTTTCACCCTCAACAGTCTCAAAGGTGTTGAACATCTCTCGGTTGCAACACAAGTGCCTGGTTGCACCGGTATCAATGAACCATTCACTAGGGTTTGAGCCCACGAGGTTCACTTCGGTCACCATAGCCGAAAGGCTAATCTCGACCTCCTTCTGATTGCTATCTCCAACAACGTTGGCTTCAGAACTCTTGTTCTTCTTCCTTGGAGCCTTGCATTCAGATGCTCTGTGGCCATGCTTGCCACAATTGTAGCATTCACCAGGAAACTTGTTCTTGGTAACGCCACCTTTCGGACCTAGCTTTCGCTTGTCCTTCTGGTTCCTCTTGGAGCTCTTACCGTGCTCCACAACGTTGGCCTTAGCGCCAACAACGATAGGAACTTTCCTATCAATCGTCCTGTTCCCTTCCTCAATCCTGAGTCGTTGGATCAGGTCCTCCAGATTCATCTCCTTTCGCTTATGCTTAAGGTAGTTCTTGAAGTCCTTCCAACCTGGAGGCAACAAATGGATCACAGATCCCACTTGGAAGGCTTCACTTAGCACCATGCCCTCGTCACGGATCTCATCAAAGATTAATTGTAAATCTTCTACCTGACTTAGCACGGTCTTTGAATCAACCATTTTGAAGTCGATGAATCGGCCAACCACAAATTTCTTTGAGCCGGCATCCTCACTTCGGTATTTAAGATCCAAAGCTTCCCACAATGCTTTTGATGTGCTTATCTTTCGATATACATCGTATAGCGTGTCACACAATCCATTCAGGATGTAGTTTCAGCAAAGGAAGTCCGAATCCTTCCAATAGCCAACTGCTATCACAGATTGTGCATCTTGTTCCTTCAACTCGGGAACCTTCTCGGACAAGAACCTCGCCAAGCCGAGAGTTACTAGGTAGAACAACATTTTCTGTTGCCATCTCTTGAAGTTCGAACCAACACCGGTGAACTTCTCCGGCTTTTCTGCCGAACCACTCGGTACCGAAGGTACCCGAGACATGGGAATATATCCCTCAGTGCTCCCACCATCCTGTGAACCAACGTTCATTGGTGTAGCTTGGGAATTAGCAACATTGTTGCCATTTCCTTCATTGTTGTTCTCAACAAAATTTTCTTCCCCATTGTTAACGATTGGCAACTCCGGGTTCTCCATTTCTTCAAGGAGATTCGAGAAAACAACCAACGGGAAAACAAGAAATAAGGTTTTAAGACTGTAGGAACCGTTGGTAGGAAAACAAATAATAATCAAATAAAATTGACTATTATTTTCTGGAAAGAAGGGAAGAAAAGATGAAGAAATTTGGCTAGTGTTTGGTGTTGGGTTTTTGCAAGAGTCAAGTGAGCACTCTTTCCTTAAAACCTTATTTGCCACCTCCCAAAGATGCTAGGAGCGTTGTGGCCTAGGCTTCCCAGGATAAAACTTGCTAGTGATTCAATGTTTGAGCACTCAAACAAGGAATCTGGCGAGCAAGATACGGCTATGAACACAGGAGGCTAAAGAATGAGTAGAAGCAGAGAGGTTTTGAGGCTAAAAAGAAGAACTTTCGTGTTCTATTTCTGTGTGTAAACTCTACTGCCTCTACCCTCTCTTATATAGGGTTGAAGGATTAAATAGCTTTTAATAGGGCACTTTAAAAGGCTCCCCACTACTCCTGGTAACAGCAACCATTAACCTGAGCCTTAATTCAAAATTAAAATTGGAATTAATTCAAAAAATTAACTCCATAACAGCTGAATTAAGACCCCAACGGTCACACCAGGAGCTTTAGTTCGGCCATGGCAAAGGCCGAACTTTCGACCAGCCGCAAGTTTCGGCCTGGTGGCCGAGACTTCTCAAGTTTCGGCTAGTAGGCCGAAACCTCAGTGGCTCTCTGTGTTGGAAAAATGGATGGTACCGAAGTTTGACATAACTTATGCCCGCCAGTACCGAAGTTTGACATAACTTATGCCCGCCAATTTTCGGCGCACACGAGCTCGAGCTTGAATCAAGCCTTTTTCAATCCCGTCTAGTTGGAATTTGATTTGCACCCCCCCCCCCCCCCCCCGCGCGCGGCGCGCGCGCGCGCGCACGAGAGAGAGCCTCTATGCTATACAATTCTACAAGCTTCAAAAGAGCTCTTGTATATAAGGGGGGGGAAATCTTCATTCCAAAGCAATGTGGGACAAAAGCTCACTTTTTTTCCCTTCATTTTCCAACTCAAATGGGTCTACTTTGAGAATCAATATCTCATTCACCCATTATCCGTTTTGAGTGTACAATATATCGATCTCTTCGTCTCACTACGAAGAATCCAAATCCACTTTGACCCGACCCAAATTGGAAGTGGACCCCACTGATAATTGTACCACAAAATAGCCACTTAACATGCCATTTTATGCCATTTTAAGCTATTTTTTTCCAACACATATATACTACTTATATTAACATTATACGGAGTATGTCATTTTTAAATTTATAATTTAATGATATTTATGATCATCAACTTATTTTAGATTATGTATTTAATTTTAAAAATTATAAACATAAAAGTTTCTCAATTATCAACTCTATAATACAACTAAGAAATTAACATAAAAGCTAGGGGATTTTTAACACAAAATATAAAAAGTCCTCATTCTTTTTTGAAAGGAAAGTCCTCATTCTTTACTCTAATTAAATACTTTTAAAACTTCACTAATTTGCAAAGTTGTTGTTAATGGAGCTCAAAATCCCTAACTAGCTAGGATTAAGAATATCTCACCTCATTGACATGTAATCTAAAAACATAATAAGTGTGAATGAAGGTTATATCTTTCATTTATGTCCATTTTCTGTTATGTTTTTTTTTTTTTAATACATTATGTTATAAAGGTTATACTTTACAATATTTTGGACAAACATACCCTTACCATTATAAATTCCGTTATCTTTTTCACTATTGTAACTATACATATGCATCCGCCATATTTTTTTTTATATATATAGTCTTCAATAATAATAATAATAATATATACACATTAAATATTGGAGCTATATGTTAGCTATTTCATAAATATAAATATTAAATTTACTAAAATATTTTACATTATTATTATTATTATTATTTAAATAATTTAAATATCTAAAATCTAAATAAAATTTAAAATTTTAATATAAAATACTAATATTGAACACCTATTATTTTTTCGCATCACGCATAGAAAATACTAGTGGGTCAATATGTGGCATTCTTGAGTTTAAAAAAAAAAAAAAAAACATGGAGTTTAAATTAATAAAATTAAGTAATTGAGAATAAATATCTAAAATTATTGTAATCTTGAGATAATTTATCAACCAAACATAACTTTTGAGTTTTGAGCCAAAATTAATATTATTTGTCTTCTATTTTTTGTTGCAAAGTTCTTCATTGAAATGTAAAATTTTATTTTCTATAAAAACTCTTTCTTGTAAGTTACATTAAAAACATATCATCTATTTTATAGGATTGTGGCGATTTTGGTGATCAAACAAATAGAAATGTTATATGACACGTTAAAGTTTAAATACTTCGACTACGTGTTTTAACAAAACTATTGTAATTTTGAAAAGTCAAAGATATGTTTTGTAATTTTTTACACTAAAAATATTAAACGATTAATTCCAATTCAAATTTGTAAGGAATTTTATTTTCTTGAAACAATGTGTCAATTCTTAATATTCTTTTTTAGGAGATAAGAAAACTTGTAGTCACTATTTAAGAGTGTGCATCACTTTGCTCTTGTATAATAAACTACAAGCTACAAAAGAGAGATAAAGCAATATACTAAAAAGATGGTGGCCTTGTTTGGCAAATAGCGGTTAGCAAATAGCATATTGTGTTTGCGCGTTTGACTAGCGGATTGCGTTAACAGTTTGTAAAAAGATATTTGGTAAAATTAGCTGTTTAAATTAACAATTAACATTTAAAATGACCTAAAGGGTATACATATATTTAATATTTAATAATAATGATAATAACATAATAATAATAATAATAATAATAATAATAATAATAATAATAATAATAATAATAATGTTTAAAAAAATAAAAATAAAAAATAAAAAATAAAGGAGAGCCATTGTGCGACTTCCGTTTTGTAATTTGCTTCCCCACTTATCCCATATTGGTGGATAAGTGGGGGATGGAGCCTTGAGGCTCCATTTTTTGGAATAACTATGCCCATGCATGGGGTCCAGCGGATAGACAGGCTCCTTAGTTAAATCAATGAGTATTTTAAGCATTCACGGGTTAATTTTTTTTTTTTTTTAAACTATGTTAAGGGCGTTTGGGGGAAAAACTTTCTTTTTCTAAAATGTCATTTGCAAACACTGCTATATGTAGCGTTTGCAAACTCGATGGTTTTGAGTAATTCGTTGCTCCAAACTACCATTTAACCAAACAACTTTTTTGGCATTTTAATCTTGGTCAAAATATTGAAATGGCGGATTCACCATTAACTAAACATATCCGGTGTGTGACAAGTTCAAGTGAGAGAATTTTGGTAAAAATTAATAATGATTTAGATACAAAAATTCATACTTTACCTACTCAATCACTTAGAGGGTTTATTCAATCATAATTTTCATAAATTTTTAAAAAATTTTATAAACTTTAAAAGTTTGAAGATATTTAATTCACATTTTTTAGATTCTTTAAAAGTGACGATATTCATTTTTAGCAATCTTAATTTTGGTGGTGCTGTGAGAGTTACCTAATACTACCTACCAACCACCAATGCCTAGCATGGGTGTTGTAAAGTAAGAATTGAAAGAACTTAACACTGCAGAAAGTGCAGAGATTTGACAGACACGCCTGACCTGAGGACTGAGGTGGTGGACTTTTCACTTTGCAAGTACTTTGTGGGTCCCGGTGGAAACTCTCTCTCTCTCTCTCTCTACATCCCTCACCTGATGGATGCATTGTCTCATTCTCCATTTTATTGTGTTTTATGACTATCTCATCTCGTGGATATTCATTTCTCGTTTCGCTGATAGCCTAATATTGTTAGTAATATTATTACTAACAGATCCCCAATTTAGCAACGAGCAATTGTTTTTTTTTTTTTTTTTTTTTTTTTTAATATAACAAAATAAATTTGTTCAAACAAAAAAAAAAAAAAGAACATTCGTTAATGAGATTCCCTAATGAACATTTGGTTCAGGTAATCTTAAATCTTAAATTACCTAAATAAATTGAGTTTGATAATATTATATTACTTCAAAAACTGATGTGACAATAATGTTTCAAGGTAATGTTATTATCTTTCACTTTTTAAAGGTAATTTTAGATTATTTAAAATTATTTCAATTTTGTCCTTATTAACTACTACTACTACTACTACTAATAATAATAATAATAATAATAATAATAATAATAATAATAATGTATTTAACCATATTGTCGGTGTTTCTTATTTTGTCATAAACATTTTTGAATTAAATTGAATTCTTGCCCCGACTTAGAAAAATTTGTGCATCCACCTCTGTAGTAATGGAATAAACTCTCATGTTTCTTTAAAGAAATGGAAAATTAGGAAAAAAAAAAAAAGGCATGTCTTAATATAGCTTTTTGTTTTATTATTAAATTTGAAAATAGACAATTTTTCATGTTAAAACTAATTATAATATAAATAATGTTTAATATTTTAACTGGGTTAAAACTCAAGCATCGTTTGCTACTTAATGTAGCTCACGTTTTGAAGAAGCACCATGCATGAAGCCATAAACATGTACAACTTGGATCCTAACAAGGTCCACCTAACTTATTTAGGCCTGCCAACCATGGTAGGCTCTCGACAAATTTAAAAAATTATACTCCGTAATATAATTTAAATAAAAGATATAATATAAAAAGTTAATAAATATTATATTAAAATAATTTAAACATTTCGAATATATATCAATGCATAAAATTAAATTAAACACAATAATAACTAATCTAAAAACATAATAAGTTCCAATCCAGGTTATATCCCTGATTTTTGTCCCTTTTTTCAGTTAAAATTTTTTGTACCTTATGCTATAAAAGTTGTACTACATAATTTTTTGGACAAAAATATCCCTGCCGTTAAAACTTCTGTTATCTTTCCATACTATTATTACTATGTACATGCATACACAATAATTTTTTCTTACATCCTTCAATTGTAAGTTTTGATTCATTTAGGTTTTAATTAAAACGTTACCATAGTTATATATAGTAATTTATCATTCTATAATTTTTATCTCAAAAATATTAATATGAATTATACAATTATATATATATATATATATATATATATATATATATATATATATATATACACACACACACACACACACACATACACACACTATTATTTAAAATAAAATAATATAACTAAGATTTTAATATTGGGCATATATTTTTTGGGCATCGCGCATATAAAATACTAGTAATAATGTAATATAATAAATCCTAATACATAGTCAAATAGGTAATGAATTATTAATCTTGGCAAAGAAATCAAGGAGAATTATTTCATCTGGCATAGCGGCATATAGTCCTCAAGAAGATCGAGCAAATAAGCACCATCATCTTTATTGTAGCTCAGGTCCTTAAGCTTAGGTAATGAATTACTAATCTTGGCAAAGAAATCAATGACAATTATTTCATCTATAGACCTCAAGAAGATCGAGCAAATAAGCACCATCATCTTTATTGTAGCTCAGGTCCTTAATCTGTTGATAGCATCTCTTCCCCAACTCCCCTTCAAGCCTAACATTATGACAGTGGTCTAAGTTGAGAGATTGAAGGCGAGGACAACCATCAAGGATAGCCTCCACGCCTTTATCTGTCATTCGATTTCCATAAAGTGTAAGGTGTTTCAATCCATGCATATTTTCTGCAATGGCAAAAGCCTCCTCATCATCACATGATTCGTTTAGAATCCAACTTTTCTTGATCAAGGAAAATGAGTTGAGGAAATGGCAAGACTGTCCAGCAGCTTTAATTCCTTGTTTAGAAATTAAAGTGTATTCAAGTTGTAACTCCTCCAACAGTGGAAACTCATTAACAGCTTTACTAAAACCTTCATCAGAAATAATGCTGGACCAAATACCAAGATGTCTCAGCTGTTTTGCTCTGTATAACAACAAAATTAGAGTACATACTTACTTACTAAGATTAAGGAACGCGTACAGCAAGGGATTAAAAGAAAACAATAAACATATAATTGGAGGGCACACAAATTATAGAGATCATCCAACATTCATACACGCATATGATCAAACAGATTGTGTGCACTCATGCTATTCTCACCAAAGAAAATGCTCCCATATGATCAAACAACAAAAAAGAAGCACGTACAGCATTAAACTGGAAAATATAAAACGCATATATACCTCTGAGCAATGTAGAAGAGCAGATCATCAGTAGGAAAGTCCCATAGTTTGATAGAAATAAGTTGCCCCTCACTGCGATTCACTACTTCTCTGCAAATTTTATCCCAGTCCCGTGCTTTACCAATACCTGATATATAGCCTTTATAGCGTATACTCCACAAGTCCACATAGCGCCACATGGAGGGGTCTTGCCATAGCCTCCACCAAGCAGTACACACCTGCGCGCTCCGGAAAACATCGTCCACCCTCAGCCTTTGAAGAATGTTTGCCGTTAACTCCCGCGGAAGATCCACCCACGGCGCCGCTGTATTTGCCATTGTCTGTACTGCTCACTGCTGTACTGTGGTGTTAATGGAGGATCGATTATCTATAAATTAAAGTTTATAGAGCTGAGGAATCGTGCGTGGCCTCCAAGAATTTCCGTTTATCGTAGTATCATAATGACGAGTTTTTACCTTTTTTTGAGGAAAACATAACTTCATTAATTCAAAACAAAGTACAGATCATTGACAATAAAAGATGGAGGGGCCGTAACCCACTCCTGACACACAGACATAGAACAAGCTTCCCTAGCTAGGCTATGGGCAACCCTATTCGCAGTGCGGTAAACATGAGAGATATCTACTTGAGTGAGTGAGAGTAGAATATCTTTAACATCAAGGAGGACAAGATCATAAGAAGAGTCATCAATGGTACGGTTTAGGCTTTGGACAATCTGTAATGCATCAGATTCCACTTGGATGTTCCTAAGTCCATGACTCTTGATCCATGAAAGGGCTTCTCGTAATGCAATGGCTTCTGCCTCTTTAGGTGTGAAAACTCCTTTCCCTGGTATGCTGGCAGCTGCAATAAACTGACCATGCTCGTTTCTAAGAACCCAACCAAATCCCATGAGATTTCTAGACTGATCTACCGCTGCGTCCGTGTTTAACTTAAGATGGCCTGGTTTCGGCTTCTCCCACTTCTGCTCCTGCCTTCTAACACCGGCAGAGTTGGTTTCGGCACCCCCCACAATGTTTCTCCAGTCAGCCAAATAGATTTTTGTGCCTTCAACCAAGCTCCCTGGATTTGGCATCCTTCCATTCCAAACTCTATCATTCCGGGCTAACCAGATTTTCCAACAGACCATCAGCAACAAACAGCACTTATCTTTGTCCAAGATCTGCAAGTGGAAATCTACCCATTGCGCGAAAGTGTTGAAGCCGTTCCAAGACAGATGCAGACCACTCAAATTCCACACGTTTCTAGCAAAAGCACACTCCGTGAGCAGGTGAAGAGTGGATTCATCTCTGGATTGACACAGTTGACATTGAACCAGACATTGAACCTGTTTTTTCCTCAAGCAGTCAGCAGTAGGGAGACACCCCGAACAGGCTTGCCATACAAAAGCCTTGATCTTACGAGGTATGTTGAGTTTCCACATCGCTGTCCAAGTCAGACGTTGGGACTCATCAAACTGAGTGGAGATATCTCTGTAACAAGCTTTGACGGTGAATGATCCATTCCGGTTATCATTCCAGATTAACTTGTCGTTTCTCTTCAGTGCGGGTAGAGGTATGCTTAGGATTAGATTCACATCCCTTTCCACAAAAATGTCCCGAATAACCCCTTCGTCCCAAGCAGATTGATCTTCCTTAATGAGTGATGAAACCGGCGCATCATGAAGAAGGGGGAATGGAGGGGTGATAATCTTCGCATTGTCGCTATTAGGTAGCCAATCGTCCCCCCAAATTCTGACTGAGTTGCCATCTCCGATTCTCCATCTACAATGTCTTCTGATCATCCCAAGTGTCTCGAACATGCTACTCCAAATGAAAGAGGGATTACCACCTTTGCTCGCAGACAGGATAGAGCAATCAGGAAAATATTTCGCTTTGTAGACCTTTGCAACTAGGGAGTCCGGATTTTGTAAGATCCTCCAGGTTTGCTTTGAGATCATTGCCAGGTTGAAATTTCTCAAGTTCCTAAAATTAAGCCCTCCAAAAGATTTTGGTTTAGCCATAGAGTTCCATTCCTTCCAGTTAATCCCACCTCTGCTTGCACACTTTCCTCTCCACCAAAACGAATTCATGGCTCTTTCAAGCTGGGTGATCAAAGTCTTGGGCAGCAGAAATAAGCTCATCGCATGAAGGGGGATAGCTTGGATTATGTTTTTTAGCAGAACCTCCCTCCCGGCCCTCGAGAGAAACCTGTTCGTCCAGCTGTTCATTCTGTCCATTATCCGATCCTTGATAAATCCCAAAATTCTTCTCTTATTTCTGCCAATAATAGCCGGTAAACCCAAATAGTTTCCTTCAGCTCCCTCTGTATTGATGTTGAGGATACCCATAAGTTGCTCTCGTGTTGCCCTGTTCACATTAGAACTGAAAGAAACTGCCGATTTATTATAATTTATGATCTGACCAGAAGCTCTACCATAAACCTCTAGAGTATCTTTGAGGGTTGCGCTCTCGAGTTGATTAGCCTTGATGAATATGAGACTATCGTCTGCGAAGAACAAGTGTGAGATCTGCGGAGCCCCCCTAGCAATAGCAATTCCATGAAGAGCACCCCTTGCTTCCAATTTGCTTAACATGGCACTTAGTCCTTCAGCGAGCAATATGAAGAGGTAGGGCGATAGAGGATCACCTTGCCTTAAGCCTCTCGAAGGATAGATAGGACCAACTTCTTCATTTTCCTGTAAAACAGAGTAAGAGACCGTCGAAATACAATGATATATAAGATTGATCCAGTGAGCTTCGAAACCCATCTTATGCAAAAGAGCCCGCACAAGATTCCACTCTACTCTGTCGTAAGCCTTGCTAATATCCAGCTTAATGGCCGCGAAACCCTCCTTTCCTTGTGATTTCCTCTTCAAAAAGTGTTGAGCTTCAAAAGCCAACATAATATTGTCTGTAATCAACCTTCGGGGAACAAAAGCACATTGGTTTTCAAATATTAAGTCATCGAGGAGAGGTTTGAGCCTGTTTGCGATGACCTTAGAGACAATTTTGTAAAGCACATTGCACAGCGCGATTGGTCTAAGGTCACCCAAATCAGTTGGATCCTTCTTCTTTGGTATCAAAACAAGGTGAGTATAATTAATGCCTCCCGGAAGCTGCCCAGCCATGATAATAGAATTACAGAAGAGGACAAGATCAGAACCAAGAATGTCCCAATATGCTTGGAAGAATCCTAGATTTAATCCGTCTGGCCCCGGGGATTTGTCCTGTTGCATACTGAAAACCGCATTCTTGACCTCCTGAAAAGATACCCTGCGAGTCAACATGACATTCTGAGGACGGGTAACCTTGGTACTTATACAGTCCAGAATGGGATCCATATCCCCTGGTTGACTCTCAAATAAATGCTGGAAATAATCACAGATTAATTCATTCATCTCAGGCCCCTTAGATCTCCAGACTCCATTGCTATCCTTTAAATTATCCACTCTATTAACTTGCCTTCTCCCCTTTACAACATTATGGAAAAACTTCGTGTTGGCATCCCCCTGCTTGTACCAAGAGACCTTTGCCCGCTGTCTCCAGTACTCACTCTGTTGGTTCAGGATACTGAGGTATTGTCTTTGAGCATTCCCAAAGGCTGCAATGCTATCATGGTCTGATTTATTCTTCAAAGCCTCCATTCTTCTTCGCCACATATCAATATTTTTAGTGAAATCCCTTGTTAGGCCTTTACCCCATTCCCAAAGCATGGAACTGCATCTTTCTAACCGCTTTGTGATATTGTCTCCCCGAGAATAGTCCCAAGCGGTCCAGACAAGCTCTCGGCACTTATCCTCTTTGATCCAAATATTTTCGAATTTGAATCTCTTAATTCTCTGGACTCTGGCAGTGGGAATCGGTATGATAACCAAGGGGAGATGATCACTAGAAGGGGCTATAACTGACCAAGCCCTAGCTATCTCAAATCTTTCCAACCACGCAGCAGTGACTAAAATTCTGTCAAGCTTCTCTTCGACCCAATTGGACGTCCCTCTCCATTTCTCCCAAGTGTATTGATGGCCATGGAAGGGAAAATTACTCAAGCCACTGCTCTCAACGGCTCGTTTAAAACCTCTAATCAAATAGTCAGGATGAGAGTTCGTACCTCGCTTTTCCTCACGGCTAAGTAGATCATTGAAGTCGCCCATAAGAAGCCATGGTAACTCACTGCGCATTGCCAACTCATTAATAAGTCTCCAAGATTCAGCTCGCCGCGACCTTTCCGGCATGCCATAAAATCCGGTGAAGCGCCAGGGTAAATCGCTACCATCCGAAATAATGTGGGAGTCGATATGGTTTTGGGAATAAGAAGAGATTGTGACTTGAAGATTATCTTTCCATAAGAGGGCCAGCCCCCCTCCACGGTCCACGGGATCCACTGTGAAACATCCCTGCCAACCCAACTTCCTTCTGATATCTTGCAATTTATTATCATTGACCAAAGTTTCCATAAGAAAAATAACCACGGGCTTTCTCTGGTGGACCAGGTCCACTAACACTTGAACTGTCGTTTGGTTGCCCACACCCCGACAGTTCCAAGATAAGAAACTCATTGATGTAGGCGGGCCTGAGATCCAGGTCCCGCCTCTGGTAAGTTTTTTGACTCAATGGGCTGAATAGATAAATCCAAAGCCATGTGAAAATCATTACTAGGTTCAGCTTGTGTTCGGCCCAACTTTCTCTTCCTTTGATCCACCAAAGACGACCCATAAAGAGTGTGAGACTGATGTTGTGCAACTCCTGGGTCTGTGAGAATTAATTGGTTGACCAACTCCCTCTTTTCCCCATTTAATGAAGATACCCCCTGCTCGTTGATAGCTTGAGGGTTAAAAGCTTGAAGCGTGGTGGGATAGAGCGGTTGCATGGTACGTATGGGCAAATCCGGATATATTAAATGCCCACGATTCTCTGCAAACTTTATCTGATGTGGTCCTTTATCCAGAAAAGAGGCCTGAAGCCCCACTGCCTCCCCCGTATAGCCATAATTGCTCTTGTTAAAGCCGTATAAGCCAGCGTTGTTCTGCCCTTTCCCAGTGTGGTTATTATCCGCTGGGCAAACGGTGGGATCAGAGGTTTTTTGTCCCTTCTGAACCTCGTACCTCGGACTGTGCTCCATCACCGTCTCCGGATTCCGATCATCCGTATCATCTCCGGCCACCTGTGAAGACTTGGAAGGGAACTGGTCAAGCACCCATTTGTTTCCGCTGTGTTGATTTCTACGGCCGGCCGCTCTCAACTCCGGTCCATAGGCCATCGTGGGTTCATTACTATCAACAGGGCAAAAGCTTTCGGCATGTCCTAACCTTCCACATACAAAGCAGAACGTCGGAAGCCGTTCATACTTACAATCAAGAGTCATGGCTGCTCCTCCGGGTGGCTTGATCTTAACTTTTCTTCTCAATGGTTTGGTGATATCAATGTGGACTCGTATTCTCACGAAAGCCTTCAGAGTTCCATCAAAGTTTGTAAGGTCCGCTTTAATAAACTGGCCAAAAGTAGCCCCTAAAGCTTCAATCATCTGCATGGTGGAGAGTTTCTGGGGAAGTTTGTGAATCTGAACCCAGAATTCAGCCTTGGTCAGGTCTACGTTGTATGGAGATTCTGCTTTTTCCAACTTCTGAAGAACTAGGAAACTTTGCTCGAACGACCATGGACCATTTTCCAACACTCTGCGCCTGTCCTTCTCGAGGAAGAAGTAGAAAACAAAGAGATTCGTAGATATCTCTTCTGCTACCAGCCCCTTCATAGGTCTCCAAACTGCTGCAAGAGTTTCTTTCAAGAAGTTGAACTTCACAGCCTTTTCCGTGATAAGAGTGCCTACCACCATGAAAGACTCAACCTCTTCCGCATTAGCGACGCCGTATGGGAGATCAACTTCCTCCTCATCGTCGTTGGGGATGTTTAGATTGGCATACTGCTCTTCCAAGGTTCTTTTGCCTTTGCTACTGGATGCCATGGTGGGTGGTGGGAAATGTTTTGTGGTAATGGATGGTGAACAATGTTTTGTTGTACTAGTACACAAGGAAGCAGTATAGGGTGGGAAAGCATTCTGTTGGCCAACCATCTTATACACTGGTTTGATCATAAATGCTCACCAACCTTTCCTTTCATCATAAAGGCCGGCCATTAATGCACAACAGCAAAGAGAGAGACAAAGAGATAAAACCGACCAGAAGGAAGGAGGGAACAAAAACAACAAAAATGACAGCTTGTTAACTAGAACAAGAGGGAAAGGCTTGTTAACAAGAACAAGAGGGAAAAAGCTTCTGTAATTCTTTGTGCTGTTCCTTTTTTAAAAAAATTAAAAATTGGTTAATCTTGACCGTCCAAGTGGGCTCATGACGAGTTTTTACCTATTTTGGTCATTTGACTATGGCTCATTCTCAATTTTGCATTCCGATTTTTAATTGCACTCAATGTGGTCCCTTGATTTTAAAAGATTATCCCAATTTGGTCCTCTGTTACCTTTTCCATCAATTAGGCGTTAAGTTGGGGGATATTTTGGTTCATTCAAAAGAATATGATGTTGTTGGTGATGGCGGTGTGCAGAACTCATCTTCTTCCTCGATCAACTACGTTGTCGCCTCCATGGCGATGGCTGTGTAGAACGGCGGCAACGGAGTGCATCCGTTTTCTTTCGGCGATCTCCTCCATAAACTCCATCTCCCTTTTCCCTCGGTTTTCTCTCCCTCTCCCGCTAGGCAGCAGACGAAGATGTACAGTAGAACAGAGCAGATCGACGACAGCAGGAGGTGTGGGTGGTTGGCGGTGAGCTCGGCTGGTTCACGTCCGGCAATAGCATAACTCTAGTTAAACTGGTCACAACGTTGATGAACAAAATAGTCAAATTGGGTGGAATTGACTAAAATACCCCCAACTTAACGGTTGTTTGACGCAAAATGTAACGGAAAACTAAATTGGGATAATTTTTTAAAGTCAAGGGACCACATTGGGTGCAATTAAAAGTGAAAATGCAAAATTGAGAATGAGCTATAGTCAAGGGACCAAAATGGGTAAAAACTCTATAATGACCAATGAAATGAAATGTATATACGCCGGTACAGTTCTCGATGAGTAACCCCAACTTCCCAAGTTTTTGGGAAGGGAAAAAGAAGGAAATAAATTTACTGATGTCCAATGTAAATGAGAAAAAATAGGATTATAAGTATAAATAAGTCGTGAAGTATTTGAACCATTTAAAACATTACAAAATAGGGGTGTAATCAAATCAAGTCAACAATCCAAGCTCGAAGAAATCAAAGTTCGAACTCGACTAAGCTCTAATTTTATGAACGTGGCTTGAGTTCAAGAAAATGTAGTGGCTGTATGAGAAAAAAAAGTTAGATCTATCTTCACTATGAGCTATATTAATGTATTAATTAAATTTTTTATATTATATAAAATATTAATAAGATAACGGGAAAATGTTCAGCAGAAAATTCACATGCAACCTCGACATTTGAGTTCATCTAATCATCATTTTTATTTCCATTGTCATCATGAAGTTCGATTGCATTTTCGTCCTAAACAGACAAACAAATAACAACTCCTAGTAATGATATTTGATAGTATATATAGAGATCAGATTATCCACCATGGCGTTCTGGATTCAGGTCCATGGGCTACCCACCATGTACGCCTCTGCGGAGTTCTTGGAGCGCATCGGGAATTATGTTGGTTCGTTTGTTGCCGCTGACCCGCTTAATTTTGGGGGTTCATGGCGCAGCTATATGCGCATCAGGGTGTCACTGGACATCGCTTCGCCCCTAAAAAGACGAATGAAGATCCTGCGGAAGGATGGTACTGTGCAATGGATCAATTTCAAATATGAGAGGCTCAGCACATTCTGCTTTTGCTGTGGCGTTCTTGGCCACTCCGACAAATTCTGTAAGCGGGTGTATGAAGAGGGGATCGAGCCAGATGCGTTTCCTTTCGGGCCATGGATGCGCGCAGGTAATCGACGCCAAGCGAAGTCGGTTGGCGCTAAATGGCTTCTTTCTTCGCAGTCTGCACTGGTGTCTAATTTGCCGGCTGCCGGGCCGTCCCCAGATGTTGTTTTGGCTATGGAGGACAACGGCGGTCTTCAGGGCGATCTCAAGCGTCGCCGAGAGGAGACAGAGATTCCCTCGACTATGCAGGAGGGAGATGTATTGATGGGAGACAATGCAGGAATTATGATATCGGCGAGTCTGGTGGACCAGGCTCGCCAAGACCAATGAGTGTCTTGAGCTGGAACTGCCGGGGATTGGGCGGCACCCGGTCAGTTCGAGAACTCTTGGGCGTTATGTCCAAGCAGCGGCCCTCGTTCGTTTTCTTAATGGAAACGAAGGCAACTGAGACGAAGGTGGAACAGGTACGAATAAAGCTTGGTTTTGATAGTGTTTTCCGTGTGGATCGAGTGGGTTACGGCGGTGGGCTAGCCTTGTTTTGGAGAGACGCAGACACAGTGAATTTATTGGGATATTCCAACCATTACATCGACGTGGAAATTTCGGCACCAGGCCGGTCGAATTGGAGGCTAACGGGCTTTTACGGCCATCCGGACAGAGCTAATCGGCAGTTTACTTGGGATCTCCTCAGACAACTCCGGGGAAAATCAGCACTACCCTGGCTGGTGGTTGGGGATTTCAACGACATCGGGAGCCTATCAGAAAAGAGAGGTGCCCACTCCCACCCAAGTTCGCTTATTGAAGGTTTCAATGACACTCTCAGTGACTGCATGTTGAACGACCTGGGCATGATCGGTGGTAGATTCACGTGGGAACGCGGCCACAGCACTGAGGACTGGGTCGAAGAGAGATTAGATAGGGCTGTTGCTACGGTCGAGTGGACTGAAATTTATGATGAAGTGATTGTTCGGCTCATTGATATGCAGTCATCTGATCACAATGCCATTCTGGTCGATCTGGATTCAAGATCACATCGAGCAGCTAAGCGTGCCTTCCGTTTTGAATCTGCCTGGTTACTAGAGGAAGGTTGTTTGAGAGTGGTGGATGAGGCGTGGCGACAATCTGTGGGGCAAGATTTTCAGTACCGCATTCAGAGTTGTGGACAGCGCCTAGACAGATGATTGCTGTAATTTGGGGCAAACAAATAATACCCGGAGTATTCGGGTTGTCGAACCACAGGGAGATGGTGTACTAAATACTAATTACTTGCTTACTTATAAGAGCTAGTCTGATCGAAACTTGATGGTTGATTGGTTGCATAAAATAGCGAGCAAGAAATTAAACAAATAATAAGGTTTCGTAAACAATAGAGCAAAATGGGATTCTTGGGATCACAATGTTTAATCACCTAGTGCCAATTAACGTTTGTAATGTCTGGTTCGGAATTAAGATCTGTGTGGGAATGCAAAGTGGAATCGAATTACTCCCGTAATCTCTATTCCTAGTGAATTTCCACTCCCATGGCTTGAACACCCAATAAGATCAAAGATCAGCATTCAATTATTCCTAATTACTACCATCTCCCGATTGGCAACAATCTGGAATTAACTTCCCCTAATAAGTTCCCCTTTCCCAAGGTCTAACTATTAGGTGCAATCGTGTGTGCCCTAATTTATGCCCCAATTCCCATTGGTGACACAAATTTGACTATGAAGCTAGTAATTTAGGCCTTTAATTACCAACAACAACAGGTTAAGACAAGACTGCAACACAAATCATAAAACTAAACATAAACATATTAAGAAATTGACGAACAAGGCACATAGGTTCATAAACAAATTCACCCAAAAATCCCTAAGGAATCTAGCCACTCATGGCCATAATAACAGTAAATTCAATGCTCAAAGATAAACAAATACCAACGAGGATAAGAGTAAGAGTGAAAGAGTTCTCCCGAATCTTTCTAGCTAGTTCTCTATTCCAAAGCTAGTTGTAAATCTTCAAGTTGGTCCTCTTTGTGCTTTGCTCTTGATTGCCTTCACAACACCCAAATCGCAGAAGAAGAGAGAAACTAGGGTTGATAGAAGATGGTCTCTTTATAGTAGAACCCTGATGGCTTCAATTTAGGAGTCCTTTAAGTCAATAGCTGCCCGCGATCTCGACGCGTCGAAAATCTGCTCGACGCGTCGAGCCTCCAACCCGTGTGATGTTTGAGGCTACTGGAAATTTTCAACGCGTCGAGGCATGGGCTCGACGCGTCGAATTGCTGATGCTTCGACTTCTTCCTCTTTTGATCATTTCGTGCTTGAAATTCTCCCCTTGCTCTCACGCTCACCCTGTAATGGTGAAGAAAAACACTACCGAACACCGTAAGACATTCAAAACAAGTGTAAAAACATAATCTAACGAGAAAGCAAGGAAAACAAGCAATAAATGGACATGATTCAATAACTTTGTTTCTAAAATGAATCAGAAAAGCTATAAAAACATGCACAGATGTGATAACATCAACAGATGGGGACGCGAACCTTTCCGGTATTTTGGCAATCGTATCACATCTCTACGACAGAAACTTGCTAAGTTAAGGGAGGATCGTGGGCACCAGGCAGTTGAGGATTTCCTAACTGCCGAACAGGAACTGGGGGTCCTCCTGGAGCAAGAAGAACAGTTTTGGCGTCAAAGGTCCAAGCAATTATGGTTAAAACATGGCGATGCCAACACCAAGTTTTTCCATAAATCAGCCACATCCCGCCGAGCACGTAATAATCTGCATCGCCTACAGGACCAAGATGGGAATTGGCGTGAGGGGGAGGCTATGTCTACAGAGATCATGAGGTATTTCGAAGCCATCTTTCTTTCCAGTAATAGTTCGAGTGATCTATTTCATCGGGTCCAAGCGCGAGTGACAGACGAGATGAATATCTCTCTGTTGAGACCTTTCACTATGAAAGATGTGAAATTAGCTCTTTTTGATATGGCCCCGGAAAAGGCTCCCGGACCTGATGGTATGTCCACGGCCTTCTACCAACATTTTTGGCCAGTCCTGGGACATGACTTGACGGTTTTTATTTTAAAATGTGTGTCACAGAGATTTCTACCTTCGGGACTTAACATAGCTAATATTGTGCTAATCCCGAAGAAAAAGACCCCTGTGTTGGTGTCTGATTTGAGGCCAATAGCGTTATGCAACGTTGTATATAAGGTGCTAGCCAAGATGGTGTCTAATAGGTTCAAGGAGTCTCTTGAGCTAGTTGTGTCGCACTCCCAGAGTGCTTTTGTTCCTAACAGGCTCTTAACGGACAATGTGATTATAGCCGGGGAAATCGGACATTTCCTTCGGCGGAAAACCGCCGGGAACACAGGTTGGACAGCCCTTAAACTGGACATGGCTAAAGCCTATGACAGAATGGAATGGGGCTTCCTTAAGGGTATGTTAATAGCTCTTGGGTATGCCCACGATTGGGTGGAGCTGATTATGTTATGTGTTACAACGGTTAGTTATACTATCATGGTTAATGGCACGGAAGCAGGCACAGTTGTGCCTACTAGGGGTATCCGTCAGGGGGATCCATTATCCCCGTATTTGTTCATTTTATGTGCTGAAGGCTTGTCAGTGTTGTTACAACAGGCAGAGGCTAGAGGTGACATTCATGGGGTGCGTATAGCCCGGGGAGCCCCGGCTATTACGCATTTGCTATTTGCTGATGATAGCCTTTTCTTTTTCAGAGCAAATCAGAGTGAAGCTTTAAAGATCAGAGAGTGCCTTGACTTGTACTGTGGGGCATCCGGCCAGCTGGTAAATTATGAGAAATACAACGCAATTTTCAGTTTGAATACTACCGTGCCTTTGAAGGAAGTGATTGCCGATTGTGTAGGGGTCCGGATAGCCAATGATCTCGGGCGGTATCTTGGGCTCCCTTCTGTGCTTGGCCGAAACAAGACTGCCACTTTCAAATATGTCGAGGAAAAAGTTAGGGACCGCATTGGCATGTGGCAGCACAAGCTCCTCTCTAAAGCGGGTAAGGAAATACTTCTTAAGAGTGTGGCTCAGTCCCTCCTTATTTTTACCATGTCTATGTTTCTTCTTCCACTCCGCACTTGTGACTCTATTGAAAAATGTTTCAACCGGTATTGGTGGGGTGGTGGAGGTACGGAGCGTAGAGGTATTCATTGGCTTAGTTGGAAAAGAATGTGTACTCCAAAGGAAGAGGGAGGTTTGGGGTTCAAAAGTTTACATGAATTTAATATAGCTTTGCTAGCCAAACAAGGGTGGCGGTTGCTAACTCAACCGAATTCCCTCGTATCCCGTCTTCTCAAGGCTAGATATTTCCCTCGCGGGGAGTTCATGGACGCTTCGGTAGGGAACAACCCGGGCTTCCTTTGGCGTAGCATTGTGGCTGGACAGGAAGTGCTCCGACGGGGCTTGGCTCGACGTATTGGTGATGGTTTGGACTCGAAAATTTGGGGGTGGGGCTGGCTGTCTGATAATTCCAATCCTAACCTCCTAACCCCATGTGTAGAAGAATTAAGGGATTCCCGTGTGAGCAGCCTGATGTCGGCATCCGGGGACTGGGATATGCAAATCCTCCAGGATCTCTTCGTGTCAGAGGATATTCACAGAATTTTAGCAACTCCGGCGAACAAGCTTTTCAAAGACTCTTGGCGATGGCCAAGTGATATACGCGGCACCTACTCGGTGAAACAGGGATATCAATTGCTAACAAGTAGCGAGGCGAGCCTGACTAACACTGGCCCTTTTTCTGCATGGCGTAAGTTGTGGTCTCTCCCGGTACCTCCTCGCACCAAACACTTGCTTTGGCGGTGCGCGCGTGACATCCTTCCGGTCCGCGAAAATCTGAAATTAAAGCAAGTATGGATTGGAGGTGGTTGCTCTTTATGCTCAGCCCCTTATGAATCTACTAACCATCTCTTTGGTGAATGCTGGTATGCTAAAGATCTTTGGCGTCAAACTGATATCTTACAGGGGTTCTCCATACAACATGTTATGCACTCTATTCTGAGCTTGTCGAGTGTGGTGAAAGCCATTGAAATGGCGGCTGTTTTTTATGTCATTTGGACAACACGAAATAATCTGGTGTGGCAGAATACAGCACCATCCATCTTGCATATGCGTAATCGTGTGTCTCACTTGCAGACTCTCTGGGCGGAAGCGTACAACAAACATCCGAGGAGACTGACACAAGCCCAGACAGAAGTGGTCTGGGAACCTCCGAGCGATGGCAAGCTGAAGTGCAACGTCGATGTAACACCCCAGATTTTCAAGACATTTAAAACTTATAAAATAAAGGTACTATCTCATTAAATCCCAAAACATAATACAAGTGTACGGGGTGCTATGCCACACCTGAGCTAGAGAACCCAGGTGTACAGGCTAACTAACTAATATCCTCAATAATGTAAATGCATAATATGGCACGCAGGCCGAAAAGGGAACTATCTACTTCTACGTTCCGAGTTCTAGCGCGCTCCAGTGACTTATTCTTCTGTGCCTGAAAGCCAAATATATCTGTTCAGCGAGAGATGCTGGTAACCCACTCCAACGCGTTGAAATACAATACATATATATATATATATATATATATATATATATATATATATATATATATACGAAAACCATTATGAGCATGAAGATATATCCTACGAACTCTAGCTTTTAAAATCGGGAATGACTCGACAGATAAGGCCAGACACGAGCAACAGTTGTAACGAGCATATGCAGTTCACAATAGGTAAGGCAGATAAGGCAAGCATAAACAATAATCATAACCCATCATAAATAATCCCCAATATGAGACCCATAGTCACGTCCCAAGGCACTCATAGTCACAACTCGTCCATATCACACACATAACGCACATTGTTGGCGCCACGGGACCGATCGCATGCCCATACATGAGGGTCAGCGCATATAGCTCTGACACAGCCCCGCAGCACCATGCCCCGTATCGCAACACGGGGAGGTCGATCGCAACCGACCGATGAACCGCAGCTCATCATAATGTTTGATCGCAACCAAACAGTGGACCGCAGCCCAAGAGAATGTCATCTGACCGCAGCCAGGAAAGAGGACGAACCGCAGCTCGTATAGAAACGTCTGATCGCAACCAAACGGTGGACCGCAGCCCAAGAGAGTGTCATCTGACCGCAGCCAGGAATACCAATCTGACCGCAGCCAGCTTCTGAACCGCAGCTCAGGATAACCAATCCGATCGCAACCGAATTGGGGTAGCACACACACATAACACATAGCAAGCACATGCAACCCACGTTACACATTGGGAAGGAGGGGTAAAGCGTATAACAAACCTATGCGTGATCCATCACATACTAAGAATAGTCCTAAGGGGTTCATACTTCCTTCACCTAGGTCAATAGGATACCACTTCATCTAGCATGCGATATAACAGACTCATAAACCTACGAACGGTACCCGAAACATCAAACTAGACATAGGCACGACAAACGGGGTCCATTGGGACACCACGGGGATCGGGGAAACATCAAACGGGGAAGCCGAGGTCCCGGATGGGGTGAGATTCCAGCGGGTAGCCGGTGGGTGGGGGTCCACCCGCCGGCTGCCACTGTTCCGGGCAGCGGGTGCCCGGCGGGCAGCTGCCCGCTGCCGGAGCTACCCGAGATTGCCGCGGGTAGGTGGCGGGTCCCCTACCCCCACCTACCCCCCACTGACTCTTTTCATCACTTTTCGCCCCGGGAACCGTTGTGGAACCCGAAACCATGCTTAGACACTTTTCAACGTAATTAACGACAACACATAGACAATTAACGGATCAAATACGATAGACGAACGGCACATAACCTAACATGCTTTTCTAATCATACTCAACACCCAAACATGCGATTTCCCACCCGATAATCCAAGAATAAGATCATACGATACAACCTAGGGTTCTAATCACTTTTATATCAACAAGAATACGGTTTGTCTTCTAATTGCAAGATTCGGTAAGAATAACACATAAACATCAAGAGCATCACCCAATTATCAAGAACAACACATAATCATCAAGAACTCCATATAATCATCAAGAATATCATAATTATCAAGAATCTCCCAATATCAAGATTATCAAGATCCCTCATGGGATCATCACATCAAACATCAATAATATTTCACCAATACACAATAATATGGGGGAAACCCTAAGGGGAAATCATAGCTATGAAATTAGGTTTTGTTGAGACATGGTTACCTCTTAGCCTTAATTAATTCCTTGGCTATGAAGGATCTTTCTTTAAGCTTTCTTGCTTTCTTGATTTCTTCTAAGGGAATTCTTGGAGCTCTCCTGGGGTGGTGGGGCGTCTAGGCGTGTGGGGGTTCTAGGTGCTCCCTAAGTTCCCTATTTATAGATCCAAGGGTTTATTTAGAGTTTAATCCTATTGGGGTTAGGGGTTGGGTTTATATATTTGGGCCCATGGGCTATGGTGGCCTTTTTCCCTAATTAATCATTATAATTTATTCTTTCTCCTGGGTTATTAATTAATTAATTAATCAGTTGGTTTTAGGATTCGTAACACGGGGTGTTACAGTCGATGCGGCTCTTTTCACGTCCGGGGCAGGCTTTGGAGCGGTGGTTCGCGATCACATGGGTGGTTTCGTGGCAGCTCGAGGAGGTCGTTTTGATTGCATTCAAGATCCGTTCATGGCTGGAACCATTGCAGTACGGGAAGCTTTATCTTGGTTAAAGACCCTTCATCACCAGAGTTTTCTTATCGAGTCTGATTGTCTTCAATTTTGTAACGCTTTTAATTCATGTTTTTCTGAATTTTCGTATGTTGGTACCATTGTTTCGCAATGCCGTGCGCTTGCTAGTGATATTGGAGACGTTACCGTCTGTCATGTAAGGAGATCAGCGAACCATGTAGCTCATGCATTAGCTCGGACGACTGGCTCTATGTCTGGCTCTCAAGTGTGGGAAAATGTCCCACCTGATTGTATTTCTGAACTTATTCGTCATTAATAGATTCCGTTTTGTTCAAAAAAATAACAATTCATTAACAATTCAAATAACAACTTAAAAAATCACATAATGTCGTTGACTTTGATTTTGATCATTATTGTAAGTAAGAAACTGACTATGATTTTGATCATTGTAACTAAAAAAAATTGCTTTGATTTTGATCATTGTAACTTAAAAAATCTTCTATTCAACCATCCATGACTTATAGATTGTGTTATACATATACATAACACACATATATATAGAGTCATATGAGTCTAGTTAGTATTCTCTAGTGTCCAAATTCCCAATAGTTTAATCTCACAAATATCAATGTTGACTAAGAAATTTAATTACACAAAAAAGGTATTAAAATTAGAAATATTATTTTAATAAATTTAAATTAAATAATTATTTTAAATTTAAAAATCAAAACATTAAAAAAAAAAAAAAAAAGAAGCAATCTATCACCTTGATAGTAACAAAAATAGTAGTCCGAATATTGATATTGCAACGTGTTTAGTTTCATTAATAATTTTCACATCCATTTACACATGTTCATTTTCAAGTTTATATTTTTTTAATTAATAAGAATGCATGTAATACTTGATTTTGTGTGTGTGTATATGTGTTTTTTTTTTAAATTTGTTTTATTGAATTGATATTAACCTTCAAGTTAAATAGTTTTTCACGTGCTTTGTGCATAAACTTTTTTTAAATAGTGACTACATCCTATATACCAAGTATTTTCGTTGTGAAATTTGGTGTTGATTTTGCTTGTAATCTAAGCAGTGTTGAGCCTAAAAGGTGAAATGAATCTACAGTACAGAAATTACGAATCCACAGTATAGAAATTATGGATCTATCCCGTTAACAACAAATGAAAAACACAATTATGAATCTACGTTTTCAATAGTGGGGATTTTGATGTAATTTTTGTAGGTGTGATTAGGAAAGATAAAATGGGGAAGAGAGATAAAAAAAATAAAAGGAAAAGCAAAAAAAAAAAACTGATAAAAGTAAAAAAAAAAAAAAAAAAAAAAAAAAAAAAAAAAAAAAAAAAAAAAAGAAGAAAGATAAATTTGTTCAGGGTGGTTATCAGGCGGCCACCTTGAAGCGCCCCAGGGGGCGCGAGGTGCACTCCAAACGCTTCATTTGCATTTTTATTTTATTTTATTTTTTTAATCTCTTGCAAGACCTTGGAATCTTGCAGGAGAAAAAGCTCATGAAAAGCTTTGGCTCCCATTTATCAAAAAACTTGAACTTTGGTTTTTACTATTTCAAAACCTTGTAAAAAATCCACAAATGAGGATGCCCTTAGGAGCTGCATGAACATGTACACTGTTGCCCGGAGCATATTTGTCACATTATAGCCTCAGTTCAACCATGTTGTCATTAGTTATTCCGATGAGAATATAGATTGTGTTGTATTCAATTATAATGTCTGAGAGTACAGAGAGCGACTATATAGATACTAGATAGAATCCTAGTCTAACACGAATAGTATAGTTCTAGTTTAATATGGATAACATAGTCCTAATACTCCCCCTCAAGCACAAGGTTGGCTAGCCAAAACATTGAGTTTGTCACGGAGAGAATTAAAACGAATAGATGAAAGAGACTTGGTGAAGATATCTGCTAGTTGATCTTTGGTTGAAATAAAGTGCACCTCTAACTCCTTTTTGGCTACTTTATCGCGAACAAAATGATAATCAATCTCAATGTGCTTCGTGCGGGCATGAAACACTGGATTGGCACATAAGTAAGTAGCTCCCAAGTTATCACACCATAGTCGAGGAGGAAACGCAAGTGGGATGCCGATCTCGTGTAGCAGAGAAACAAGCCATGTAACCTCAGCAGATACATCAGCCAGACCCTTGTATTATGCTTCAGTTGAAGAACGTGCCACTGTCCGTTGCTTTTGACAAACACAAGATATAAGATTACTCCCCAAGAACACAGCAAAACCACTAGTAAACTTGCGATCATTCGGATCGCCAGCCCAATCTGAATCAGAATAGGCGTGAATATCCATCGGCGCAGACCGAGAAATACGCAGACCAAAATGCAGGGTGTCTTTGACATATCACAAGACTCTTTTTAGAGAGGCCCAGTCCGTAGTAGTGGGAGCATGCATATGTTGACGCAATAGATTAACAGCATAAGACAGATCAGGACGAGTTACCGTAAGATATTGGAGAGCACCAGAAAGACTTCTGTATTGTGTTGGATCGGTATAGGGAGTGGCAACATCGTCGGCGGTTTTCGCGGTAGAGACAGGCGTGACCACTGGCTTACAGTCCACCATGCCAGCACGTTTGAGAATATCCTTCATGTACCGTTGTTGAGATAAAAGCATACCACCAGATAACGGGATAGTTTCAATTCCCAAAAAGAAAGAAGGCACACGCATATCACGAACTTTAAACTCAAGTGCAAATTTATCAATAAGAGCAGTAACACGGTCTGAGTCAGACCCCATAATCAAAATGTCATCAACATACACCAAGAAATAAAGACGAACATTATCACGAGAATAGATAAAAAGAGACACATAAGTCCTTGAATGCGCAAAGCCCACAGGGACTAGAAAATCATGTAACCTTGTGAACCATGCATGTGGAGCCTGTTTGAGACCGTAGAGAGATTTTTTAAGCAAACACACATGATCAGGTAATGACTGATCCTCATAACCAGGTAGCTGGCGCATCTAAACAGTCTCAGCTAGCTCGCCATTCAAAAAAGCATTGTGGATATCCAACTGGCTAATAGACCACCCACTTGATACGGCTAAAGATAAGAGAAGAAGTACCGTAGTAGGTTTAACGAAATTGTAGCTTATTTCGATTATATGGACGCAAAACATGAAAGCACAAACAACCAAATACCCGCAAGTAAGAGTAGGATGGGGGAGAACGATGCAAACGAAAGTGTGGTGACTTATCAGACAAAACACGAGTGGGCATTTTATTTTTAAGATAGACAGCAGTCTCAAAAGCATAGTCCCAGAACGAGAAGGAATAGATGCTTGAGCCATTAAGGACAGTCATGTCTCAACAACATGACGATGACTGCGCTCCACCCGTCCATTCTGTTCATGAGTATACGCACAAGATTGCCTGTGACAAATACCTAGAGAAGAAAGGGTTGAACCAAGCTTCTTATATTCTCTCCCTAAATCAGATTGAAAAGAAATAATCTTGCGAGAAAAAGAACGTTTAACAAGTGGCCGAAACTTATCAAATATGCCATATAATTCAGATTTGGCATGCATCGGATAATACCATATATACCGTGTGTAATCATCCACAAACAACACAAAATATTTAAAGTCATTCGCATAAAGTAACGGCGCAGGGCCCCAAATATCAGAATATATTAATTCTAAAGGATGTGTACTAGTAGTTTCAACACGAGATAATGGAAAACGAGATGATTTTTCCAATTGACAAGAGGAACAAACATTGGGAAGATCTTTCGAATTAAAAGTACTAACAGACGAATACTCTAAAATTATGTGTAAGACTCGAGAGTGCAGATGCCCCAACCGCATATGCCAAACGAAGGACGAGCGCGCAGCAACAAAGGCAGCTGGGGCAGGAGAAGACGCATGCCAGGAATAAAGACCTCTAGACGCATGCCCTTTAAAAAGGACTTTCTTGGTCAAAGTGTCTTTCACAAAGAACACAAAGAGGGTGAAACTCAAAGAAAACATTATTATCTTTGGCAAAACGCTGAACAGATAATAATGAAGTAGAGAGACCAGGGACATGCAAAACATCACGCAATGTAAAGGATCTAGATTTAGTGGCTAACGAAGCAGAACCAACATTAACAATAGGCAAACCTGTACCACTGTCGACTCGCAAAGTTTTCGGGCCATTATAACTTGTTGCGGAAGTCATCAAGGACGAATCAGGTGTAGCATGATTCGTAGCACCAGTGTCTGGGAACCACTCATGTGGACCTGTGAGATCACCATTCTCACCAGAGACAGCCACATTCGCCTGAGGAGCCGGGGAGGTTGCAAAACGCTGAGAACACGGAGCCGCTGAATATCGCTGAAAACAATTGGCTCCCGTGTGACCGAAACATTTACAAATTTGACGTGGATCAGCATAGCGCCAAAAATAATTGGCTCCCGTGTGACCGAAACCTTTACAAATTTGACACGGTTCATCATAGCACCATAAACAATTAGCTCCCGTGTGGCCGGAACCTTTACAAATTTGAACACGGTTCTCGGTAACCTTTACAAGTGCTCATTGTAATTATGGAACCACATCAACCAACAATTGTAATTAGCGACACTCTTAAGCGCTAAACCCTAGCTCCATGAGAGAAAACCTGGAAACTGATACCAGATGAGAATATATATTGTGTTGTATTCAATCATAATGTCTAAGAGTACAGAGAGCGAATATATAAATACTAAATAGAATCCTAGTCTAACACGAATAATATAGTCCTAGTCTAATATGGATAACATCATCCTAGTCTAATATAGATAACATAATCCTAATAATTACAAAGATGAAGAATGCCATATGTCGATACGATACCCAAAAAAAAAAAAAAAAACCATCCTAATAGATGAATGAATCATGAATGAACCAAAACAATTTAAGACATAGAATTAAGGTATGTGGTTCTAAATTTCATTTCCTATGAGGGTTTGATTGGCATGAATTAAAATGGTTTGAGGGAATTGCAATTCATTTATTATTTTTAATTATTTTTAATGTATTGAATGTTTATTTATATAGATATATTATTTAAAAATAAACAGATTCAGTATATGAAAAATGAATATTTATTTGTGATCTACAATATAATTTGCCCTGTTAAAGAATGACTTGATGGGCCAAATCAAGTGAACACCTTAAAAGGCTCATTAAGGAAGAGATAGTTTTACTATACGAGGAAGATCTGGTCTATATTTATGAGTGAGAATTGACTGGTAATCTGTCTTAATAGTTCAAAACCCCCAATTAACTATGCGAGATTGAATTGCACAAAATTGACAGAATCAATGTTACAAACTTGAATTGCAAAAGAATAAACCAATTAGTCATACATAACTCAAAAATTAAAGCACAATTCTTTCGATTTAAAAAGATAAAATGTTTTATTTGTAGACCAAACAATAATATGATCACTTCTAATTTAGGATAACACTTGGTTCATTTTCTACACATAAATGTAAGGGCGAAAAAACATTGAATTATGATATCATTCCATGACCTATTAGGCAATGGAAAAGATACCTCTAAATCAAAAATTTGAAATTTGTAAAAGATAAAAATAAATGAACAATTCGATTATGCATACATATATTTTTATTGGGCAGCATATGGATTTATTTGCATCTGGGCATGCATATTGTAAGTGTACAAAATAGTACACATTAGATTGGCTAATTTATTAGTTTATTTTATTAATATGTAATGCTAATTAAAATTGATTTGTAATTAGTATTATTGGACCAAGCAAAAATGTGTGGTGGAGATTTATTGTTAATGAATTGGACAAAGAAGCAAGTCTGAAGATCTCATTTAATGAATGAGTGGTTGAGAAGATTTCAAGCCACATATGAAGCTACAATCAAGGCTTGGTGAAATGGGAGTTGCGTACAGTATATAAGGAAGGGAAAACGAAAGAGGAAGTTGCCAATTCTGAAATTCTGATCTCATATGCAAGCTTCCTACATTACTGCTTTAATATTGATTATATTATTTGTGATTTAAATCTGTACTACAAATCAGTACCTGTGACAGCTGAAGTGCTACACCAAAGATGTTTATGGCATGCACGGTTCAGTCCTGAGTAGGTGTTTTAGAAGAGTTGTAGTGGTAAAGGCTGTGAGCCGTTTGTAGTTACCTCTTGTAATACTCTGTGGTGAACATCTAGTGGATTGGGCAGACGTGGGTTGCCCCGCAGACGTAGGAGAAGGAGCTCCGGACTGCGTAACAATTCTACTGTGTCTTTACTTTATTTACGCTTTCAATTTCGTTATTTATATGTTGATTGAATTGATTTAATTAAACAGCGAAATTGTCTCGTAATATAAAATCAAGTAGAATCCTTAGTGTTAAATTGATTTCAAGATACACGGGCTTTTTCACATATTTCTACATACTGAAGGTTGGATGAATCATGAGCCAAATAGTGTCTTAGATACGAGATCTTGTAGCTGAAGATGTTGAAGCAGGTGCACACTGCATTAAATGGGTTAACATTATTTTTCTTTTACATATAATAGAAACTAGTAGTTGCACCCGTGCGATGCACGACCATATATAAAAGAAATAGAATATATAGTATGATATAATAATAAAAAAAAAGTTTACATTATTATTAAAAATGCAATAAGACAACACATTTGAATTTTATTAGACATTATTGAATACTTCTTTTATATACGACATTTGTAATCGTATTTTTAGATTGTACATTTTCGTGACAAATAAGTATTTTTAATCTCTTAGGATTACTAACTCTTGACACTGCTACATACATTTGACCATGATTAAAAACCGGCCTCTTCAAAAACAAATTCACGTTGGACAGTGTTTGACCTTGGCTTTTATTTAGTGCCATGCCATATGACAACATTAGCGGGAATTGCTTTCTTTGGAACTTAAAAGGCAATCTTGGAATAGAAGAGTGTGTAAGCTATTTAAAAATTCCAGTGTGTGCAGATCAGCAAGAATATCAACATTAGAATCAGATTTACATACCGAATCACAACTGAGATATGTCCTTCCTTCAGCAGTATTATGGTCATTCATGAATTCATTGATGGTATCTACAACATCCAATATTTCTCTTAGATATTTAGGATGTATGTGACCACTACGAAACGTAGAGAATGTGCTATCAACAATTGTAGCAATAGGATCCTCAACACACGTTAGTAAAAATTGTTCAGGAATATTTATCTCACATTCTCCGTCACTTGAATCGCCAATTGTTCCATCACCTTTATTAGCAATCCACTTTGCAAATTCTTCAATCTCTTGAACTTCATTATCTGATTGCAAGGCCCTAAGCCTTAGATTCTTGGTTAGCCTAAATACTTTACAACTTCTCCAAAGATAAGATGAATTTATACTTGCTCCAACAATATCTTGCCTCGTCCCCTTTGGAATTACTGGTAGAATTTTTCTGAAATCTTCACCTAACACCGCCGTTGGGAAGCTACTGCACCTCTGGGTGTCGCAAAGTTAAATATAATAGACAAAAGGTTAACAGTACTAAAAAATAAAATAAACATGAGATAATTATTAAATAATGATTAACATTGCAGTTGTATTACACATTACTAAAAACTTCTTTGTATACGACATTTTAAGTCGTGCTTACACATTGTACATTATCCCCACATATCAAAACTTTTAATCCTTTTGGATTACTTACCCTTGAAACTGCAACGTACATTTGACCATGATAAAATCTAGTATTCTCAAAAACAATCCAATATGTGATAGTACGTTTAGCCTTGACTTTTATTTATTGTCATGGCATATGATAGCATCAAAGAAAATTGCTTTCTTGGCACAAGCTTTATTTCTTTTATTCTTTTTTATTTTCTAAATAATTTGGCCCAAAACTAACCCAGTAATGGAGCACATAACCCAAACCCAATAAAACCATTAATAAAATATTTTCTCCTAACCATAAGACCATCTTTAACCCTCTAGGAATATTTTCAGTATATTCTTACAACAAATTTTTTCTATCTTCAACCCATTACACCAAGTTTTATTTCTTTACTAAAATAATTTGTTTTTTTTTCATAAATTAAGACTTTGTATTATAACTTTAAATATAATTATATTACAAATATTATTTTATTCCAAAATAATAAATCATAGAACATCCATTACATTTAATTTTCAGATGGGGTGACCATGAAGATTAGTACCTCTTCAGTATTGGTAATCTATTAAGTTTAACAAACAGTCAAATAATTTAATTACACTTGCTTAAAACAGTTACACAATTGTTTGTTGTTGATTGTTTTTTCTATAATCAATTAAGCATCGAATGAGATCATAATTTGTTGTTTTATCTCTATATT
This sequence comes from Ipomoea nil, assembly GCF_001879475.1. NCBI lineage: Eukaryota > Viridiplantae > Streptophyta > Magnoliopsida > Solanales > Convolvulaceae > Ipomoea > Ipomoea nil. The sequence continues at coordinate 530,345 of NW_017616592.1, read as the reverse complement.
TTTTTTTTCTCTATTTCTAACATACTTGTGAATCCAGTAATTCTATTACTCTGATTCATAAAGAAAAATCCTTTATTTGTTTACAAAATAATTTAACTTTATTGTCAAACTTAAATATTTTTTTAATATGAGCAACGGTTTTAAGAATATTAAATAATTCAACTCCATCTATGTGGTGTCATATATATAATGAAAAATATGACATCATAATGCTTTAATAATAGGATTTAAATAAAAAAAATCAAACATCACATTATTCTCTTTATTAAAGTGAAATTTTTTCCAACAACTGAACTATAAAATCAAATATTATTAAAGAATTGCTTATTATGTTTCTTGGAGTTTTTAGTTGAGTCACCAAGATTCTTCAATAACAAACCAACACGTTATAAAGTTACTATTTTAATATTAAAATCTAGCTCAATACAAAATTTGCCCAAATTTGAACTATTATGATATTAAATTATAACATTCCATTCATGAGATGCACTACATAAAACTTAAATAATTTTATTGTTGATCATATGTTAAAAAATAATTAAATCAAGCATTAATCCTTAAGGTTCATTGTGAATTAATTTTGAATAATTAAATCAAGCATTAATCCTTAAGGTTCATTGTGAATTAATCCTCAAAATTATACGTTAATTTTATAATATTAAAAATTATAAGTATAGATAATACTACATGCTAATAATAATAATAAAAAGAAAAAAAAAACATATAATAACAACATTATTAATAATGACTAATCTAATAATAATAATAATAATAAACATATAAATAAATAAAATTAAAACAACGACACATAGACCTTTGACATTGAGCTTAGCTTTATTTTTTGATGTCTGTCTCTCTCTAAAATGGTACTGCGAGTTTGCTCCCATTTCTCTCTAATATTTGCATGCCGTAAGAAACACGAACAATAAATAAAACAGAATAAGACAACAATATATCAAATTAAAACTGGTAACAATTACAAATTAATGAATAAACTTTAGTAATAATATTTTTTTTACAATTTATTGAAAACTTCCATATAAATAATTAATTATTAATTATTAATTCCTTAATTACATTTATTATTATTATTATTATTATTATTATTATTATTATTATTATTATTATTTAAAAACAAATATACTACTACTACTTATAATAACAAATTCTGGACCGATGCTTTATTTCTTTTCTTTTTTTAATAATTCGGCCCAATACTGACCCAATATTGCAGCCCATAACGTGAACCCACTAAAACCATATATATATATATATATATAATGTCGGTCGCCTAAGAGCATCTCCAAAGGAGCTGCAAAACGCCATATTTCAACGGCAATTTATATCCTACACCACGGCGTACATTGCACTATGCGCCCAGATGCAAAACGACGTCGTTTTAATTATTTTTTTTTTGAAATTTCCCGCCCCAGTGAATGGCAGTAGGCTTTTCTTTAAAAAAAAACCCCGCTGTTCAAGAATGTACATAATGTTATACTTGAATACACATAATGTTATACATGAATACACATAATGTTATAACAAAATATACATACTCTTTTTAAAAGATAATACACATAATCTAACATAATACATAATAAACATAAACTTTTAACATAATACACATCAACTCTTAACATAATACACACAAATTTTCTGATTCGGATGTACATAATTGTATAAAAACAATGTACATAGTTGTATAAAAAATACACATAACTGTATGAACCAATACACATAACGTTGTGAACGAATACACATAATCTCAGCAACTTCCTACCGCGCCTCCCAACACGACCCCAAAACGACGTCGTTTTGGGAGGCGCGCGGCGTACAGTGCTATGTGCACCGTGGTGTAGGATATAACGATTGATATTTCAACACCAAATCTCCATCCCTGCAAAATATATATACTGCTCCAATGTGTAACTGCAAAACACAATAACGCCTTTTGTTTTGGCGTTAATGAACAGTGCTGCGCCATATATGGCGCAGCACTGTTCATCAACGGCAAATTAGGGATGAAAAATAAATGTACTATTTTGTCCCTGCTTCTTTTTATAATTTCAAATTTGTCCTCTATTTGTTTATATAGAATTTTATTATTTTGTTAAATACTTATATTTAAAGTTTGTATTATTAAATATAAATTATACCATTTTAAAGATCTCATTGAGACGATCCAAACAAGACTAATATTGAATATATATTAATTAAAATAAAATTAATAATTTATGATAATTAAATGTATTAGATGTTTTATATTATATTATTATTGTGGAATAAATTAAACTTTTAAAAATATTATTACATTCGATTTTTAAATAATTAATTTTATAAAAAAAATAATGTTAATAAAAATTATTATTTACATTACAAGTTATATTTTATATTAAACTAATTAGGTTCGAACTAAATTATATTAAACTAAATAAATTTGAACTAATAATTGAAAAATAAAATATTTTAGTCTAAAAGGTTGGTGTTTTGATGTTTTGGTGTAAATGTGTTGGAGATGAATAAAATTTGGTGTGAAAATATACTGAGAATATTTCTTCTGATGTGACATTTGCTGAAAAAATTTGGTGTTTTAGAGTTGGATGAGTTGGAGATGCTCTAACCCTAATAAGCATAAACCGACCTTTCGCCTTCTCTCTGCAGTGCTGCCACTTCTCTCTAACCATTTTCGAATCACTGCATTCTCCCTCAATTTCTTAGTGAGTTTTTCCGTATTTTATTAGATATTAGATGAAATCTTCAATTTTTTATAGCTGATAACCATGGTATTGTCACCAGTTTCCGTTTCAAGAACTACGACGCTAAAAATGTTTTCATGAAAAAGACCAGATCTGCTATTTTAACAACAGATCTCGGTTTTCACTTGTTAAGTTTCAAGCTTAACGACGACATAGAAGTGAACCTTAAAAAAGGAAGGATGGTCAGTCAGCTAAGTTCGCCTCTACCTTTATTTTTTTAGCATTGATCTACATTATATTTCAACATTAGGTTGCATTTTTGTGTTTGTTATTTTAATTTTTTTTCACTCTAAGAATATGATGTTCAGTTAGGATTTCTTTCAATATAGTGTGAAAAATTGAATTACTGGGGATAATATTTTTTTTTTTTTTTTTGCAGTAGAGAAATAATAATTTTATTCTTACATATTTCGGTTACCATATATACATCCCTTAAATACTCTTAATCTGACAATTACTTAGCATAAAATAATTTCTATGCATTTTAAAATCAGATTATTGTACTTGACTATTGTTTTTTTTTTTTTTGGGAAAATGGCACTTTTCCCCACTGAGTTATATACTTATAGCATTTTTTCCCCCTAAGTTATTGAAGTGGCTGTTTTTCCCCCTGAAATGTTAAATGGACATATTTACCCTTAAACTAAATATTTAATTTATTTTTTTCTCCAACAAATTATGACCATAATTTGGTTCAAACTAAACAAACACTATAGCAACCAAACCGAAATATTCCAATTACAATTTAGAATCGAAATTCGATATTTAGAGTTTATTAAAATCGTGAACCGGAACGGACGGTTCATGTTCCGAAAAAAAAATAAAATGCATTTATTGTTGAATTTAGACTATTTTAAAATAAAAAATAAAATTTTAAAATAAAGACGGTTCAAAACCACGAATCAAATCCGGAACCGCCACCGCCGGTTCACGGTTCAAGATTCAATTTTTTGATACATAATTTTAATAAATTGACATTTAAATATTGGGTTCTAGATCTGAATTATAACCGTAAACTATTAATTCGATTGCTTTAGTATCCGGTTCAATTCAAATCGAACCGTGGTCATTCCTACGTATACGCAATAATTTGTTGGAGTAGTAAAATAAATAAAATGTTTACTTTAAGGGTATAAATGTCAATTTAATATATCAGGGGGAAAAAAGCACCACTTTTAGAATAATTGAGGGGGCTAATGTACTTACCTAAATAATTGAGGAGGAAAAAGTGCTATAAGTATATAACTCAGGGGCAAAAAGTGCCATTTTCCCTTTTTTTTTTTTTAAACAATGTTTCCCTAGCTTAGACTAAAACTGATTAGTTTTAATTTCCAACTTTATACAGAGTATAAAGTAGCAAACTTTTTTATTTCAAGATGATATCAGATGATGAAAATCACAATTCGATACCTTAAAATAATTCATTAGCCAGGAAAGCCTAGACTGTTTAATATAATATTCTATCATACTAATTATTTATTAACCTGCATGCTATTCTTTACACTAATAGATGCACTTGTAGGCTCAACAGTCATATTTTAAGATAGTACAAATGAATTAATAAGATAACCATTCAAATGAACTATTACAAAATTTTTTCCATGTTAGTAAAACCTAGCAGGAACTAAACAATTTTGAATATGAAATATTCAAGTCATATTGATTCTTATTTATAAAAATTTTTAAAAAAACAGTTTACAAAGTCATATTGTACATGGATAATAAATCTTACTGTAGTACAACTTTAGAAATAACTTTAAAAAAATACAACTTGCTTTAAGAATTCCATAGTTAATTCTTGCTTCCTTTCCATTTGATTTGCAATTGCTTCTCGGGGATTGTGGTTTTTTCAGTAACTCTGAAAATGATAACAAACTAAACACGCTGCAAAAAATATGGAAGTTAAATTTATAAAAAATAAAAAAAAAACAAATTTATAAAATAAAAAAAATATCTCTATGTATCATGAATATTCCCTGAAATTAGCAGAAAACAAAACACAAAAAATACTCCGTATACATAATATGCGGTGAATAATAAATTCTGTTTAGGGTTAAAAAATAAATGATTTACCTCTTGATCATGGAGATTTTTGATATTTCCATGAATGTATGTTCCATGAAATTAGCAGGAAACAGAACACAAAAAACATCAGGAAAAGCAAATGCCATGAAGAAAAATTCTTAGCATGGGTAAAGAATAAATGATTTTTACCTCTTGATGATCATGGAACAAACATTCCTTGCTCTTACTGATTTGGCCTCCTCTCACTTCCGGGACTTCATAAGTTCTTCGTAATCTAACTCAATTGATCTCTTTGTGTGCAGAGGTGATTTTTAACAGATACATACCGAGAAGGCATCTTTTCTTGGCAAATAGAAGTTTGTATTAACAAGTGTTTCAGAAGTGGATAGATGCAGAAATTGGCCACAAATAGTTTCTTCATGACAAAGGATTTATATAGAGGCCAGGAGGATGAAGATATTGTGGTCTGTTCTATGCCAACGAAAAAAGAAAAAAGTGTCTTGGAAGTATGAAATCCTCCAAAACGATTCAGAATCCAAGAGCAGATTCATTATTGTTATGTTCAATTAAATTCAAATTAAATCTGATTCATTAGAATGTATTAGTAGTATTGCAGGTTTACTTCTCCATGCAATTATCAATGTGTAATTAATATATTCTTTAATTTGCCGGCTAACATTGGTAATGCACAATCTAAACAAATTAAAAATTGAACAAAAAATAAAGACGGCTAAACTCCTAGATATCTGTAAAACAATGTAAACACCATTTAATGAGGATTGATCTTAAGCTCTGATGAGAAATTGAAAATGTCTTATTAACAATACATAAAATGCAATAATATTCAATTAATCATGCAACCTGATGGATTATATGAACCCGAGGGTCCGGATTATACCACCCGAATATATGATTAAATATAAAGAACGAACGATAAAATGAAAATAGGGGTACAAATATTATATTAATTGGATGTATAACGCTGTTACAGAGGTTCGGGGTGTGTAATAACGAGACAAGTGTTGTAAGAAAGTAAAAGATGCCTTGATTAGGACATCAAGAAGGGATTTTATAGCACATGTCGCCATAACAACCCCGGTAGACACGGGGGTGCCGCAACTCTTGCCGCGCGACTCGGACAACGCGGAGACCCCGTCCCCGGCCGAGCCCGCAGCTCGGCCAAGCCGACCCCGGGGCTCATGAGGTATCTTACTCTCTCGCGCTGACGACTTCTCGCAGCCCCGAGAGTGGGGGACTGATGATGGAATAATCACGGAGCGGGTCTTAAGCAGGAACAATACGGAGCGGGTCGGACCCGACATCAACGGACTACCCGCGACGCGTGGCGAACCACCCTGAGGTTGGCCCAGCATGAGGTCGGCTCGCCGTCGAGCCGACCTCCATGGACTCGGCCTCGGCCCCATGGGCTCAGCCTCGTGGGCTCGGCCGAGCCCATGGCCGGCCCCTTGGCCGAGCTCTGTGCTCGCCAAGGGCCGGATCCTCGCGTGGAGCGAGTCTCGTGGCGCGGGCCGTGGCTCCTCCCGCGTACCCGGGCCCGTAGCCGTCGGGGGTATAAAAACACCCTCCGGTGTCCTATTCAAGCATCTACTCCTTTCCTAGACAAATTGTCTTGTTATTACATGTCCTGAACCTCTGTATTAGCGTTACACATCCAATCAATATAATATTTCTACCCCAATTATAGTTCTATTATTTATTTATTATATTCCGACATATATTCGGATTGTATAATCCGGACCCCCGAGTTCATATAATCCAACAGAACCAATTAAAGCTAAATGGTGGTATATATATGGTCAGTTCTTTTACTTGTAGTTTTTCCATATTTGTATGCTTGAGTCCCGATTTCCTTTCACCTACTACTAAATTGAATTGGCATGGAAGACAGAGAATAATTCATTGACCAACAAAAAGGTGAAGAGAAGATATCAATCGGATGCCTTTCATTGCTTTCTGATCTCTTAGGCCATCCACACTTGTGGATATTGTGGGGAGAATTCAGAATTAAATCTTCCCTTCATGAGATAATAGCTAGTGTGGACATGAGATAATTGAAAAATAATCTCCCTGCAAATGTAGGGAGATTGTCAGAAAAAAAAAAAAAAAAAAAAAAAAAGAGAAAGAAGAAGAAGCAAGGCTGTGCGCGTTCGCGCACAGCCTTGGGCAAAAGCCGGGCGCGTGCACTGCACGCGCCCGGAGGCGCGTCAGGCGCGCCAGTCGGCGCGCCTGACGCGTCTAACTACTTTCTTTTTTTTTTTAATTTTTTTTTTTGTTTTGTTTTTTCTTTTTTTTTTTTCTCTCCTCTCCCACACTCTCTTTCCTAATCACTCTTACATTATCTCCCCATTCTTCCCAACCAATGTGGATGCTCTTACAAGAATCTCAATGGCTTGAAGAAGTTATCAATACAGTACGATTCTGACCACTTCTTGAGACTCATGTGGTTCTAAATAAGTCAAAAAATCCAAATAACTCACGCCGCTTGAACTGCTTCTTTTGAAACAATTACGGGCCGTTTGGTTCACGGAATGAATTTGGAGGGAATATGAATGTTATTCCATAGGGAATAGAATAGGCAAGGAATAGAATAGGAATTGTATTCTGTTGTTTGGTTCGCTAAAAGAATAGACATTGGGAACTGTATTTCAATGTTTGGTTAGTTAAGGAATAGGAATAGAATATATGTTTAAATTACATTAATAATATAATAAACTAAACTAAAAAAAAAAAAAAAAAAAAAAAAAAAAAAAAAAAAAAAAACAACAACAACATTAAACAAAACTGCTGCGGCTGCGGAACCCTCCGCGCCGCAGCAGTGTATATATATATATATATATATATATATATATATATATATATATATATATATATATAATTATGTATATATAATTAAATATTTAATTGGTAAAAAATAAAATTCTGAAAATTTACCTTTGATGTCGCAGAAAGATTTGCTTGATTTTGATGTTGATGATGCTTTAATTTGATCTGGCTGAAAAAATTGTTTGACTTTGATGTTGATGATGAAGGAATCGATGATGATGATGAAGGAATCGGGAAGGATAGAATGATACGTAGGGAGAGAACGGCGAGAAAGATAAGGTTAAAATTGAAAAAAAAATATTCTATTCCTGAGGACTCAGGAATAAGTTAATACCAGGGGGGCCCTGGTATTAGCTATTACCTCATCTGAGGTAATAGGCTATTACTAGGAACAGTATTCCTAGTAATACACATTGTTACCAAACAGAAGAATAGGTCTGTTACTGGGAATGCTATGCCATTCCCAGTCTATTCCGTGAACCAAACGGACCATTAAAGAATTGAATAGCAAACTTTAAATCTGTCATTTAAAAGTAATAACACCATCCCTCCAGGCATAAATGTTAATAACACGCCCGCATGGGTAGCTCAACTGGTCATAGAGGTGAAACTTTGGAATAATGACCAGGGATCGATCTCACCAGCAGCAGTGAGGGGGGCTCCTTGTACGCAGTGAGCACCGGTCTAGTCTCTATGGTTCATGTTCAGCTGAGTCACCATGATTTACATCCTCCCAAATGCTCTGGTTGTTTTATTTTATTTCTTTTATTTTTTGCCATTTATGAAGGTCATTTATTTTAGTTCTACGTATGGAGTATACTATATAATATAATGAATAACAAATCAATTTGCAATTAACTATCATTTCAAATTTTTAATTAGGACAGAACACATTTTGAAATCATAGTTGATGAGTTGTATATATACAAGCACTTTGGAATTCGGCCTTGGCATAATGGCATGAGTGGTTGGACACAAACCAAGTGGTCAGCTCTAGTCCAATATAGTCAGAAACTTGGGAGCCATGTTATCTCATTTGTGGGAATTAAGTATATATAATTGTACTAGGAGATCTTAAACTGATTTTAAGAGATAATTTTTCTTATTTTTGGAGATTGCTTTTATTATGTTTTATATGACCAACATGTAATTAATACCTTTGATGTGGGGATTTCATTTTTAATGTCCAGTCAAGTTCTTAATTAATGGTTGTTTGAGTTATATAAAAACCACTTGTGGGGAGTGCATAATCGTTTTCACTCTATGCAATAACAATACTCCATGTCTCCATCCGTTTTTCTATAGTGACTATTATACTTATATATGTTGCTTTATCTTTTCTAGTGATGATTAAACATTTTGGTTAGGTTGCATCTCTGTATCTACATAATGTTGCTTTATTGGCTACGTACAATAGTGACTACTTGTTTCTTGTTTATTCTATCTCAATTCTTGAAGTTGTATCTCTATCTTTGACATATTGCTTTATCAAAAGGGTGATCAAGAAAATCTAAGTGAGAAATGCCACATTATTATAATAATGTAATTATAATAATGAAATGACTAATTATTCTCTTAATTACCAATTACACATAAATGCTCATTATTTTCCTAATTACATATATAAGGTAATATACATTATTATTCTTGCTACAGGATCATTGCTAATTAATGGTGTATCACTCACCAAGACTATGTGGTTTAATGGTACCCAGGTTGGACTTTCATTTGGAAGGTTGTAAGTTTGAGCTTTAGTGGAGGCATTATTGGTTCTTTGTGTCTCAGTACGTTGAGAAAGTATGCCAATAGCATTACAAAAAAAATGGGCATTACAAAAAAAATGGTGTATCACTTGTTGCATCAGGTACAAGGCTCGACTGAACCCAAAATTCATGGTGCCTTGCAATGTGTTCTCTTGGATATAAATTGAGTTTTTTATGAGGTAGATTTCTTCTGTAGGACAAATTATATTTTGAATTTTCAAAGGGATGCTGTCAAAAATGAAATAAAAACAAAAAATAAAAGGGAAAATGACACTTTTTCTCCTGAGTTATATACTTATAACACTTTTTCCCCTTCAATTATTTAGGTAAGCACATTAGCCCCCTCAATTATTTAAAAAGTGGTGCCTTTTCCCCCCTGATATATTAAATTGACATTTCTACCCTTAAAGTAAACATTTTATTTATTTTCCTTTCTCCAACAAATTATTGCGTATACGTAGGGATGACCACGGTTCGGTTTGAACTGAACCGGACACTAAAACAATCGAATTAAAAGTTTCCGGATATGATTCAGATCTAGAACCCAATATTTAGATGTCAATTTATTAAAATTATGTATCAAAAAAATTGAATCTTGAACCGTGAACCGGCGGTTCCGGATCCGGTTCGCGATTTTGAACCGTCTTTATTTTACAATTTTATTTTTTATTTTAAAATAGTCTAAATTCAACAATAAATGTATTTTATTTTTTCAGTTCGGAACATGAACCGTCCGTTCCGGTTCACGATTTTAATAAACTCTAAATATTGAGTTTCGATTCTAAATTGTAATTGGAATATTTAAGTTTGGTTGCTATAGTGTTTGTTTGGTTTGAACCAAATTATGGTCATAATTTGTTGGAGAAAAAAAATAAATGAAATATTTATTTTAAGGGTAAATATGTCCATTTAACATTTCAGGGGGGAAAATAGCCACTTCAATAATTCAGGGGGAAAAAATGCTATAAGTATATAACTCAGGGGGAAAAATTGCCATTTTCCCAAAATAAAATATCAAAAAGATAGGAGATACTCTTACCAATAGAATCAACAAAAGAACCAATATTACGTATTGAAATTTAGTACGCAACGCAAGAAACCTTTCGAGCAGGCTTCTAGCTCCAATCCGTATTCGAGTTACAATAACTCCAAAAGTAAAAGAATATAACAAAAGAGAATTAAGAACTCTTCAATATAATTGATTTCTGCATGCCTTTAACATTACATAGAATACGTTATATATATATATATATATATATATATATATATATATATATATTAACTCACTTCTAAAATAATGTAATAATGTAATTATAATAATGAAATAACTAATTATTCTCCTAATTACCAATTACACATAAATGTTCATTATTTTTCTAATTACATATATATAAGGTAATATACATTATTCTTGCTACAGGATCATTGCCAATCAATGGTGTATCATTGTGGCAGAAGTTTGTCGATCAAATAGAAAAGTTGCGAGCTTTGTCGGCCACCCTACACTTGAAGATATATTGAAGTTTGAGGTGAAATTTTGTTTTTATATTTTTGGTCTTACGCTTTGAGACAGAAGATACTGTAAAACGCATAATGGTGCTTAAATGCAGAAGTCTTTTCATCATCATCCTTATTAGTGCTATCTAGCCTGTGTTTGCTATTATGACTTTTAGCCTGCAAATCTTGGGATATTTTCTCCTTTACAAGAAGATTTTTTGGCTCAAATTTAGAATGCTCCCAGGAAAAATTAAAACTAACAACCAGTAGTAATGAATGTACATTGTCTATGAAATGTATTAAAGGGAATAAATTTCAACAGATTTTGTAATACTCATTTAATCAAGGAAATAAATTAAAGCTACAATTATGCCCCAAATAGCTACAATTATGCCCCAAATTCCCTATTATAACTAATATTCATTGTAATAATTTTAGATATGTAATAAAGGAAACCAAATTAAATATTATAATTATTAACTCCAAATTCAATACTTTTGATCATATAAAGATATGACTATATATTAGTTTTCACTTTTTGTCTCTAACATCAGTTTATCACAATTACACAAAAACTCACAGGATCAACAATTCTAAGGGGCAGGAAGAAGCAAAAGACCACAGACAAAACTAAGAGCCAAGATTAAATCTCGAATATATAGTGTTTAAATCATTGTTTTCGTTATATATATATATATATATATATATATATATATATATATACTAGTTTTTTACGCGCATTGCGCGATTGGAATAATGTCCAATATTTTTTTAAAAAAATAAGTATTTTAAAGTATATCAATACAAGATTATATTGGAATTGTTCATGCATAAATAATTGAATGTTGAATTTCCATATTTAAATAGGTAATTCTAAGTTTACAAATGCAAAATAATATAGTCAAGATTGATTATAATTGTCAATAAAATAATTGTATATGTATTTTTGAAACCAAATATGGGACATAAGGGAGAGCAAATAAAAATTAGAGCATAAAATATTAAATATATACTAATATTGAAGAGCTAACGGCTGATTCCCAAACAAGGACATTGCGAGGTAGTTTTCCACTTCAATTTGTTGTGTGATTTGAATACTCTTTTTGTCAATAAATCTCCCAAGTAGTTAATATGATTGGTTTAATTATATTTTGTTTTTATTTTTTTAAAATAATAATAATAATAATAAGAATACTTATTATTATTATTATTAAATATATATGTATACACTTAGGTCATTTTACATGTTAATCTAAAAAGTTAATATATATATATATATATATATATATATATATATATATATATATATATATATATATATATATATATATATATAAGGGGGCGTTTGGTTCAGGTTATATAACATAACCAAGGGAATGTGACTTCTAAAGCTCAAATTCGTATATTTGGTTCATATTATCTTAGAGAATATAACATTCTCAAGGAATGTCACATTCCCTCCACATAGGATTTTGAAGGGAATGTGATTCCCTTCAATTTCTTAGGTTATGTAAGATAACCTTGGTTATGTTAGTTTATATATATATATATATATATATATATATATATATATATATATATATATATATATATATATATATATATATATTTGTAATTATATACTTTTTATTTTTATTATGTTATGTTAGCATATAAAATAATTTTGTTTCTCAAGTTCAAGATTTTAGTTAATATTCTAAAATCATGTAATTATATATGATACCGTTATCTTAATTATTTATTTTGATTTTTAAATTTATTAAAATAAATGAAAATATGTTAAGGATATTATAGTATGTGTGTATAAAAGATAACTCTAAACCAAACATGATTATATTACATACCCCAATTTTAACTAAACACGGGAATCTAATAACATTTGTAGCAATCTAATATTCCTTAAGGTAATCACACATTCCGTGAACCAAACCACCCTTAAGTGAATACATTCGTGAGAAGTGAAGACACGGTTTAAGGAATTGATAAATTAAAGAAATGGAAAATGACACTTTTTCTCCCTGAATTATATGGTTATAGCACATTTTTTTCCTGAGTTGTTCATGTAAGCACATTAGCCCCTTCAATTATTTTAAAAGTGGCGGTTTGTCCCCTAATATTAAATTGACATTTCTACCCTTAAAAGTAAACATTTTATTTATTTTTCTTCTCCAACAAATTATTATTTGTACATAAGGATGATCACAGTTTGATTTGAACTGAACCAAACACTATAGCAATCGAATTGAAAGTTTATGGTTATAATTCAGATCCAAAATCCAATATTTAAATTTCAGTTTATTAAAATTATGAATCGAAAAAATTGAATCTTGAACCGTGAACCAACATTTTCAAGTTCGGTTAGCGATTTTGAACCATATTTATTTTAAAATTTTATTTTTTATTTTTAAAATTGTCTAAATTCAACAATAAATGTATTTTATTTTTTTTTCAGTTCGGAACATGAACCGACCGTTCCGGTTCGTGATTTTAATAAACTCTAAATATCAAGTTTCAATTCTAAATTGGAATTGGAATATATATATTGAGAGTGAAGAACAGGAAACAATTGAGAGTGAAGAACAGGAAATGGAAGTATATATAGTGATCACAATAATCCGTAAAGCCGATCTTTGGATCCACGGATCATTTCATCAAAGCCACCAGGGTCTCTTAATTTAAAGTCCCAAAAGAGTTCGGTTAAATAAACACCAGGATTGTCAATGTGGTGGCTCAGGTCCTTAATCTGTTGAGAGCATCTGTCCCTCAACTCCCCTCCGAGCCAAATATAATTACAGTGGTCTAAGTTGAGAGATTGAAGGAGAGGACAAGCATCAAGGATGGCCTCCACGCCTTTATCTGTCATTCGATTTCCATCAAGTGTAAGGTGTTTCAAGCCATGCATGTTTTCTGCAATGGCAACAGCCTCCTCATCAGATGATCCGTTTAGGAATCCACTTACCTTCTTGATAAAGGAAAATGAGTTGAGGAAAGGGCAAGACTGTCCAGCAGCTTCAATTCCTTGTTTAGAAATATTGGGAGTGTATTCAAGTTGTAGCTCCTCCAACACTGGAAACTCATTAACAGCTTTTCTAAAACCTTCATCAGAAACATGGCTGCAGGACCTAATACCAAGATGCCTCAGCTGTTTTGCTCTGTATATCAACAACAAAAGTACGTACATACATACTAAGATTAAGGATCACATACAGAAAGAGCTAGCATGGGATATATTAAAAGAAAACAAGAAACATATAATTGGAGGCTATGAACCAGGAATCCAGGATTTATTCGCAAATTCTCACCTAAGGAAATTAAAATACATATAAATTTGTTACCCTAAAATATAAAACACACATATATATATATATATATATATATACCTCTGAGCAATGTAGAAGACCAGATCATCAGTAGCAAAATCCGCTAATTTGATGGAAATAAGTTGCCCATCACTACGATTCACTACTTCTCTGCAAATTTTATCCCAGTCCCGTTCTTTAGACGGCTCAGCTTCTAGATTCCCCAAGTCCACATAGCGCCACATGGAGGGGTCTTTCCATAGCCTCCACCACGCAGTACACACCTGTGCGCTCTGGAAACGATCCTCCACACTCAGCCTTTGCAGAATGTTTGCCGTTAACTTCCGCGGAAGTTGCACCCACGACGCTGCTGGATTTTCCATTGTCTGTATTGGTCACTGGTGTGGTGTTAAGGGAGGATCGATTATCTATATATACTACCACCTAAAGAAATTGTTTTCTCTCAAAAGAGCTGAGTAGTCGTAGTCTCCAAGAATTTTCGTTTATCGTAGTATTAAGACCAATGAAATGAAATGTATAAACGCCAACTCCCCAAGTTTTTGCTGAGGCCCAAGGTAAAGGAGAACAAAAAAAGGATAAAGTATAAATAAATTATGAAGTATTTGAAAAATAGTAATTAAGTCATTTCAACTATTTAAAACCTTTATCTTTATCTTTATCTTTATATTCTTTTTCTTTTTCTTTATCTTTATCTTTAGCTTTATCTTTATCTTTAGCTTTATCTTTTTATTTTCTTTATCTTTATATCTTTATCTTTACTAGTATTTTCACCAGTGCGATGCACGGAATGGAATTGTTGTTATATATTAAAAATATTTAAATCGATATATAATTATTTAAGAGTTAATTTCACTAGAGGTGGCATATCTTTTTTGACAATTCCAAATTTAATCCTAGACTATAGTTATTAATTATTACGATTTATTCTATGTTATAATTCTTACGTTAATATTCTTACTATTATTATTAACACTAAATTATTTTAAGATATTATTTTTACCACTTATATTATTATTATTGTTATTATTATTATTATTATTATTATTATTATTATTATTATTATTATTATTAGTTTCTTTTCAAGTTTTGTTAGTATATATAATGGCAGTGAGGCAAACAATAACAATATAACCATAATTAAATATTCTTGTATTGTATTTCGTGAGTCACAATAATAATATAACAATAATTAAATATTCTACAATTCTATATTCTTCTAAAATTTCTATTACCATCATTAATTATTCCCTAATTTATCAAAATTAAATAATTTGACCAATTATAAAGAGAGATTATTAAATAACGCACGGGATAATTTTTTAATTAAAAAAATTTAAAAATTAATTAATAAAACATAAGTTTCTCATAGTTTTTTCTTAGAAACTATTTAATAAAGAATTATTTTTTATAGAAATTGGTGAGCCAAACCACCTACGGCAGTTTGCGGTGCATAGATCTCGAAAAAATACGCGATTTCAAAAAAACATTTGTCCAAAACGGACAACTGAGTCAAAAGTTATGCCTTGCCGAACTTTTGACACTTCACAACTTTAACCCAGAAGTGTTGTACGAATGGGAAAGTAGAAATCAATATATTTTATTGGGAAGAGAGATTTTTTAGGAATTGGGCGTGAAGTTAAAATTTCAGGATTTTATTTTTATATATAGTATAGATGTGCAAAGGGAATTGTATTACACTATTTTATAATTTTAGAATAGAATTTTTACCTAGAATTATTGTACGAATGGAAAGTAGAAATCAATATATTTTAGGGGGAAGAGAGATTTTTTAGGAATTGAGCGGGAAGTTAAAATTTCAGGATTTTGTTTTTATATATAGGCTCTGTTTGGCAAACCTAGCTGAAAAGCTATAAGCTTGGAGCTGATAGCTGAAAAGGAGCTGATAGCTGAAAAGGAGCTGAAAGCTATAAGCTCGAAGCTGAAAATTGAAGAGCTGTTATGATTGAAAGTGTTTGGTGAAATTAGCTTTTTGATAAGCTGATAAATGTAAAAAGACTAAAAAGGACATCTTCATAAAATTTAAATTAGTTTGTTTACATATTAAAATTTAACATTTCATCTTCCAAAAAAAGTAAACACTTTTTAAAATAAAACTATTAGCATGATCATGATCTAGCTTCCCATAATGAAGTAGCAATATTGTTGCGAACCTCCTTCATCTCCATAGAGGTGTGACTTAAATTTTCGTTGATGGAGATATTACTACTTGAATCTTGAAGTTCATCGGGCGGTATGTAATCTGGATGCTGCTCAAGCACATTAAACATCATGTCATCTTGTGAATTTTTCCGAATATAATTATGTAGTGCAAATGTGGCCATAATAACATCAATTTGGGTCTCCTCACTAAACTGCGACATTTTAGCAAGTATCTTCCCTCTCTTATTCAATATTGCAAACGATCTCTCAATACAACTTCGAAGAGAAGAAGGTGCACGATTAAATGCTTCTTGAGCATTAGTTGGCTGCTCTTGTTCAAATTGGGATTGAAGCCATATTGCTAATTTAAAAATAACATTAATAATAATAGTAGTAGTAATAATAATAATAATAATAATAATAATAATAATAATAATAATAATAATAATAATAATAATAATAATAATAATAATAATAATAATAATAAATGTCATAAGGGTTTAATTCATAAGGTTAAAATATGGCATTACTTTAAAATAATAAGGGTAAAGATGAAAAAAAAGTTAGGAAGCTAGTAGCTTATTTTGAAACGCTACCTAAAGTAGCGTTCCAAAATAAGCTCTTATTTTAAGCTAGGAGCTTATTTTGGGAACATTACCAAACAGAGCTTATAGCTTATGAGTAGCTTAAAATAAGCTATAAGCTCCTAGCTTAGCGTTGCCAAACAGAGCCATAGTATAGCTAGATAGATGTGCAAAGGGAATTGTATTACACTATTTTATAATTTTAGAATAGAATTTTTATCCAGAATTATTGTACGAATGGGAAAGTAGAAATCAATATATTTTATTGGGAAGAGAGATTTTTTAGGAATTGGAGCGGGCAGTTAAAATTTCAGGATTTTGTTATTATATATAGTATAGATTATTATTATTATTATTATTATTATTATTATTATTATTATTATTATTATTATTATTATTATTATTATTAGTTTCTTTTCAAGTTTTGTTAGTATATATAATGGCCGTGAGGCAAACAATAACAATATAACCATAATTAAATATTCTTGTATTGTATTTCGTGAATCACAATAATAATATAACAATAATGAAATATTCTACAATTCTATATTCTTCTAGGATTTCTATTACCATCATTAATTATTCCCTAATTTACCAAAATTAAATAATTTGACCAATTATAAAGAGAGATTATTAAATAACGCACGGGATAATTTTTTAATTAAAAAAATTTAAAAATTAATTAATAAAACATAAGTTTCTCATAGTTTTTTCTTAGAAACTATTTAATAAAGAATTATTTTTTATAGAAATTGGTGAGCCAAACCACCTACGGCAGTTTGCGGTGCATAGATCTCGAAAAAATACGCGATTTCAAAAAAACATTTGTCCAAAACGGACAACTGAGTCAAAAGTTATGCCTTGCCGAACTTTTGACACTTCACAACTTTAACCCAGAATTGTTGTACGAATGAGAAAATAGAAATCAATATATATTATTGGGAAGAGAGATTTTTTAGGAATTGGGCGGGAAGTTAAAATTTCAAGATTTTATTTTTATATATAGTATAGATGTGCAAAGGGAATAGTATTACACTATTTTATAATTTTAGAATAGAATTTTTACCTAGAATTATTGTACGAATGAGAAAGTAGAAATCAATATATTTTATGGGGAAGAGAGATTTTTTAGGAATTGAGCGAGAAGTTAAAATTTCAGGATTTTGTTTTTATATATAGACATATAGTATAGATAGATGTGCAAAGGAAATTGTATTACACTATTTTATAATTTTAGAATAGAATTTTTATCCAGAATTATTGTACGAATGGGAAAGTAGAAATCAATATATTTTATTGGGAAGAGAGATGTTTTAGGAATTGGGGCGGGAAGTTTTTTTTTTTGAAAACAACATAAACGGTTTATATTAGAGATATGCTGAAATAGCGTCAGGTGGGATATCATCCCAGTACATAACAGTAGAGTAATCGAAAGCTAAAGATGTTAAAGTATGAGCTACTAAATTATCTGATCTAGGTACGAAGCTAATAAAGCAGTAATCAAACGAAGTAATAATAGACTTGCAACTATCTATGGCATAGCTAACATAAGAGCGAACTGGTCCACTATTGGACGATAAATAATTCTTTAGGGTCAGGCAATCTGTGTAGAGGTGTACACCCCGTTGCCCACGATCCCTGAGCCATGACAGAACCTCCTTGAACGCATAGGCTTCTGCCATTAAAGGCGAGAAACAGTCCGGCAAAGTGGTACAAAGAGCTGTAACATAACTTCCATTCTCTTCGCGTAACACCGCCCCAGCCGAGGCCTTGTTCGTTGTGGGGTGATACGCCGCATCGAGTGGCATGCCCGGATCCCCGTTGGCGCGCTATTGGCGGGATCGACATGCAGCGGCAGCGGCACTCCGGAATTGGGAAGGTGTGCGGCAGCTTGTGTAGTTCCAGCTTGGTGGACAAGTTGCCATGAGTGAATAGCATTCCTGGCCGCTATTACTAGCTTCCTTGGAGTGGGTAGATAGGCATCCCAAACTGCTCCATTCCTGGCCCTGCAGATATAGTATAGAATCGCTGTCGTGAACATAATTCCATCAATATCTAGAATACTCATCACTTCATCAAACCAAGAATGAAAAACATTTGTTACAATAATGGGGATTGGAATGTGGGATTCTTGCCATATAGAATGCAAAAACACATGTAACCAAAGCATGCATGGTATCCTCATGAGCAATACCACACATAGCACATGTTGGATCAATCTCCACTCTCTTTATATTCAGATTGGTGGTAGCTAGTAGGCAAAATATCACTCAAAGCTCTCCATAAAAATGTCTTCCATTTTGGGGGGATTTTGAGGCTCCATAATGTTCTCCATTTATCAAAGGTACCTTGTGTTGGGACATAATTACCAACAATAAGCACAACATAACGCTACGTTCTCAATCAATAACCTCAACTCCCAAGTTTTTGCTGCGGCCCAAGGTAAAGGAGAACAAAAAAAAAAAGGATAAAATATAAATAAATTATGAAGTATTTGAAAAATAGTAATTAAGTCATTTCAACTATTTAAAACCTTTATCTTTATCTTTATATTAGTATTTTTTTTATGCGGTGCAAAAAATAGGTGCCCAATATTAGTACATTATATTAAAATTTTAAATTTATTTAGATTTTAGATATTTAAATTATTCTAAATTATAATAATAATGTAAATCATTTTTATAAATTTGATATTTATATTTTAGGTAATAATTAACATATAACTCAAATATATAATGTGTATATATTATTATTAATGAAGAAGATAATAAAATGTATGGTGGATGCATGTGCATGGTAACAATAGTGGAAAAGATAACGGAAGTTATAATGGTAGGGGTATGTTTGTCCAAAATATTTTAATGTACAACTTTTATAGTATAATGTACAATAAAACTTAACGAAAAAAATGGACATAAATGAGGGGTATAACTTTCATTTACACTTATTATGTTTTTAGATTCTTTTTCTTTTTCTTTTTCTTTATATTTTATCTTCTTTATCTTTATATTTTTATCTTTATCTTTATTATATCTTTATCTTTATTATTATATATAATAAAGCAAAATCTAGCCACAAAATTATCCATCCAAAGTGTGAATGCATTTTGATAGAAACAAGATTAGCAAGTATGAATGCATTCTTCTTCCAAAAAGGCTGAATCCCAACCCTAAGTATAAATGCATTAATTGTGTGGGTGGATGTATTTATACATATTTTTTTGAAATTATTATGTGCATTTATATTTTATAAATTAAATTTTATTATTATAGTTCTATCTCTATCTATATTAAAGCATAATGAAGTATGAAAAAAAGTTTATTGTGTTCAAATTTATTGGTAAAGTTTTATATTTAATATAATTTGAGTATATATTCATTTAATTTAAACCTCAATTATAATTAATTTGACTCCACATATATAAAGAGGAGAAATTAAATATAAAATAAATATAGTTCTTACATAAATAATCTTTTTCAAATGAATAAGTTTTGTGTGGAGATTTTCGACAAATATCGCATGTTATTTTATTTACAAGTTTTATTTAAATACGTTAGTTACTCCGTATATAATTAAAGTAGTTATTTCAAATTCAAATTCCTTTCAAAAAAAAATCAAATTCAAATAATAATACAAGTAACAATAAACTTTAAAATCAACATAATAATAAAATAATTACACTTTTAAAAATATTAAATATTACATAGTATAGTTATACTTACATTTTTAATCAAACTAATTCTGAGCTCAAGAACTCCAAGTACAGTTTTCTGTTTCCACAATCATTACTTTCTTTGCTAATTGAGAGAATGTCAAATTAATAATAGTTCGTGCATCGCACAGGACAATTACTAGTATTGTATATATAATGATATTGTATGGTTTGTACTAATGTCGACTAAGGGGGGTGTATTCAATCAAGACTTTTAAAGAGTTTTAAAGACTTTTAAAGTGATGGATTTTAAATGACTTTTGTAGAGATTTTGTAGACTTTCATAGAATCTTTTAAACTTTCATCAACTTGGTAAGAGTCTTTAAAAATCCATACGACAAACATTTATAGACTTTTAAAAACATTTTCATATTAAAAAGTCTACACAAGTCATTAAAACTCTAAATTGAATACACCCTTGCAAACATTTCATAACTTTTATTAATACATTATTTATAATTTTCTTACAAAAATATATTTTTATAAACCATAAATAAACTAATGTATTGCAAAAAAAAAAAAAAAAATTGATTGTCACAAAATTAGAATATATTATACATAAAGAAAATATAATCAATTTTCACTAATATAATCAAGTTGTAACAACTCATTACTCTCCTCAGGTGCTCACAATGCATAATTTCCATTAATTTATTTTTACCTTTACTCTTTTCTTGATCCCCATTACTATAAAATAAATAAGAATCTCTCCAAAAATTCAACTTAACACAAGCACATATATATATATTAATAATTAATGAACAATAATAACATAAAATTTTGTTAATTATATAAAACGAATTTTTTAAAAATTTGAGTATATTAATTCTACTAGTTGCAACAAAAATTTATAGAAGATTTCTGCTGCGAACAGCACCAAGATGCTGCTATTCACAGCAGATTTAAGCATATTTAAAATCTGCTGCGAACAGGAGCAAGCTGCTGCTGTTCGCAGCATATTTTTGCTGCAACACATGTTCGCTGCTGTGAATAGCAAGCTTGAGCTTGCTGTTCACAGCAGCAAGAAAGAAAAGCAAAACAAAATTGTATAAATAATAAATAAATAAATAAATTATAAAGTATAGTATTATGAAAAGTTCGAAACGTACCGTAAAATTTGGTAGAAATTGATGAAGAATTTGTCTGGTTTATAGAGAGAGAGAAAAGTCTGTAAAGAAAATTGAAAAGTTTGGGGTTGGAGGGTGGGATTTCATCTATTTATATTAATGAAGAAAAAGTCTACAAAAATCCTATTCTGATAGAGTATATGAAAGTTGATAAATATTTGAATACCAGTAGACTTTTAAAGACTCTATAAAAGTCTGAAACGAATACCAGTATACTTTTAAAGACTTCTAAAAGTCTGAATCCAATACCGGTAGACTTTTAAAGAGTCTTTAAAAGTCTAAATTGAATACACCCAAACTTTGAAAGTCATTAACAGTCTTTAAAATTCTGGATTGAATACACCCCCCTAAGATATAAATTTCTTCTATAAATTCGGGCCCCCAACCCAAACTTTCTGGCTCTGCCCTGTGTATAAGCATCAACGAAGATTTGGAACTATATTACTTAATCTGCCAATTTGCATCATAAACTGCTTAACATTAAACATATGTAATTAATTAATGATGTTTTATACACATACAAAATAGGAGAGGAGGCGAGGAGACTGGCCATGATTCTTTGACAAGCATCTTCCGTTCTCTAAGACAAATCATTTCGCGTTTCAGAATTCAAAGAAGCAAGAAAAAAAAACTAGGACCGAAAAAAAAAAAATGGGTGTGAACTTATGGTTAACCTGTCAAAGGACTATTTAAGGAAAAAAAAAAAAACAGACACAAAAAAAATGGGTTTCCAGCACCGCATACAAATAGATAACACTAATAACTAATGAACCATAACGTATAATTTAAGACGTAAAATTAAGAACAATATGAGCCTGATGAGTCCACAAAAAGTAGACAATTGAGAGTGAAGAGCAGGAAATGGAAGTACATACATATAGTGCTCACAAATCGTCTAGGGAATCAATTTCGCCATAGTCCGTTATATAGTTCAAAACAAGATCGGGGAAACAAGCTCCCAAAGGATTAATGAAAATGCGGTTCAGGTCCTTAATCTGTTGATAGCATCTCTTCCTAAACTCCCGCCCTTCAAGCCAAACATAATCACAGTTTTTTAAGTTGACAGATTGAAGGCGAGGACAACCATCAAGGATGGCCTCCATTCCTTTATCTGTCATTGCATTTTCAACAAGTGTAAGGTGTTCCAACCGGTGCATGTTTTCTGCAATGGCAACAGCCTCCTCATCATATGGTACATTTACGAACCCACTTGGCTTGATAAATGAAAATGAGTTTAGGAAAGGGCAAGACTGTCCAGCAGCTTCAATTCCTTGTTTAGAAATGGCACTGCAACATTCAAGTTGTAGCTCCTCCAACACTGAAAACTCATTAACAGCTTTACTAAAACCTTCATCACAAACATGGCTATTGGAACTAATACCAAGATGTCTCAGCTGCTTTGATCTGTATAAAAACAACAGAAGTATGGACATACTCACAAAAAAGCTAGCAAGGGATATATTAAAAGAAAACAAGAAACATATAATTGGAGGCTATGAACCAAGAATCCAGGCTAGAGGCAACCAGCAGACACATCCTAATGGAGTTTATTTGCACATTCTCACCTAAGAAAATGTCCTCATATGATGTGAATATATATAAATTTATTATCCTAATTAAACAACAAAGTGCCCAAAGTACAGCATTAAACCGGAAAATATAAAAAACACATATATACCTATGAGCAATGTAGAAGAGCAGATCATCAGTAGCAAAGTGCCCTAGTTTAATGGAAATAAGTTGCCCCTCGCTGTGATTCACTATTTCTCTGCAAATTTTATCCCAGTCCCATGCTTTACCCGGCTTCGACAAGTCCACATAGCGCCACATGGAGGGGTCTTGCCATAGCCTCCGCCAGGCAGTACACACCTGTGCGCTCTGGAAAAAATCCTCCACCCTCAGCCTTTGCAGAATGTTTGCCGTTAAATCCCACGGAAGATCCACCCACGACACCGCTGGATTTGCCATTGTCTGTACGGGTCACTGGTGTGGTGTTAATGGACGATCGATTATCTATATATACTAGCACGGAAAGAAACTCGATCGACGGTACAAGAATTTCTGTTTCTCTCAAACGCCGGTACAGTTCTCGATGAGCAAGCCCAAGATTTTTGGGAAGGGGAGGAGAAGAAAATATAGATTGGTTTATTTCATTTCTCTATTTTTTTCTTTTTTGGTTTTTCATTTCTCTATTTCTCCAGTTTTTCTTCTCCATTTTTTCAATTTTTCTTTTCTCATTTTCATTCTCCATTTATCCAGTTTTTCATTTCTCTAATTTCATTAAATTTAATCATTCTATATAGAATTTGTACATTTCTACAACAAAGATAATAATAATAATAATAATAATAATAATAATAATAATAAATAATAATAATGTTTGATTACAAAACAAAATACACAAAATCTCATTAAATACATTCATTGTCTCATATAGTATTTGTATATTTTTACAATGAATAATAATAATAATAATAATAATAATAATAATAATAATCTTATATATAATAAAGCTATATGGTCTTGTGAAAATTGAATGTTGCATTTAATTTTTACAAGACCATATGACTTTAAGATGTGAAAGTCTTGTGAAAATTAAATGGGTTTTAAGATGTGAAAATCTCACATCTTAAAGCCATATGGCTTTAAGAAGCATGCATGCAACCCCAAAGTCCATAAGTTTGAAATTAATATATAGCATAGCTATGTGGCTTAATATTTAAGATTGTTGATGTGCATATTGAGGACTACGGAAACAAAGATGCGTTATTCGTGGATTCATCGGATACTATCCAACAACACTCTCCAACTTAATTGACGTGAAGTAGGCTTAGTAACATTAAGATTATATTCTCGAATTATTAGTTCTCATCTTTTATTGATTACACACTTAATTCGATAGTATTTGTAAGAAAAAAATCAATGTTCTAACTAAGATTGTGATTTTGGTCTTTAAATGTCAATTGTATGTTGCTACATCTAGAGTTATAAATCTCAAAGGTCTAAAAATTTTGATCCGTGGTGACTCTAAAATTGTAATTCAATTACTATTGTAGTTTACTAAGTTCTTAAAATTTATAATATTAAATACTATGTACTAAATTTTTAATATAGTTTAAGATTTGTAGTAATCACCCACCTTAAATATTATTTTAATTGTAAATATATTTATGTTCATAATTTTATCATAGGAATTCACACATAATAATTATTAAATAATAAAAAATTTATATATGAATAAACCTCATATAGTGTATATTTTTATAACATATTTTCCGTGCATCGCACGGGACAAATACTAGTAATAATAATAGGAAGATGTGAAGAAGAGGCACGCCCTAGTCAAAATAAATAGCAGAGACAAAGATGAGGCAGTTCACCCGCGTCCTTCCGTTTCTCCATTTTGAGAAACTTGTTTAGAACTTCTCCAAATATCTCCAAATTCCTTAAGGAATGCGGAAAATGGAGATGGAAAATAGTTTTGGAGAAATAAATTTAGTAAACAACTTCTCCAATTTTTATTTTTTCACTTCTTAATTTCACCAGTTTTTTGGAAAATCCTCCATTTTTCTAAGTTGGTAAACGGCCTCATAGGGTGGATAATAATTTTTTGGCTAAAGTGTCATTCCGCACATGATCTTTCTAAGTGCTATTTGGATCCACAAACTAAAAAAAAAAAAAAAAAAAATTCACCTAGAACTTTTCACAGGTTACCTATAGGTTGCAGGTGATAATTTGTTGACATGGATAATTTGGGGTGCAGTTAGATGTCAAGTTTGTTTTGAGGGCATAATTTTTGAAAAAGCGTCGTGAATCTTAAATGCAAGATGTTACAAATGTTCTACTTGATTTTATATTAAGTACTAGTCAAATCCATTAATTAGATTATTTAACAATAATAAATAACGGAAAAAGACTGTAGAAAATAAATCAAGTACACAAGAAAATTGTTTACGCAGTCCGGAGTTCATTCTCCTACGTCTGCGGGGCAACCCACATCTGCCCAATCCACTCTAGATGTTCACCAAGGAGTTATACAATAGGTAAGTACAAAAACGCTACCAGCCGTTACTACCACAATGTGAGCATATAGTCATTAACATGCAATCCAACTATCAGCTTAGGCTTTTAGTTGAGATGGAGCACATGCTTCAATTTGGTATTAGAGTCATGCCAAAGGTTCGGTCTACGTGTTGCTTGGAACCCACCGCACACGTGAGGGAGCGTGTGAGCATATAGCCATTAACGTCCAATCCAACTATCCTTCCTAACATGAAATTGGGCTCTCTCAATTTAGCATGTATCAATTCGTCAGTTTCCAGAATGGGTAGCCTTCCTTTTATAGTAACATATATTCCAACAGATTGATCCACATTAAAAGCCTGCTATTTGATTCAAAGAACCACAACCACCCATTTAATTTTGACATCCTCATAATAAGCATTTAATTTTGACGTCCTCATAATAAGCATCCACCAAAGAGTTCTGCCAATAGTTATGCTGTGCAACCGTGTGCACCACGCATGGTGCACACGGTTGCAAAACGACGTCGTTTTGACTAAAAACGTGCGTCTTATTTAAAAAAAAAAATCAGTTTCGATTCCCCTCAACAGCATTATTGTGGATATATATTTATGAATTATTGTGGATATATAGTTATAAATTTGTGGATATATAGTTATGAATTTATAGATATTTAGTTCATTCATTGTGGATATTTAGTTCATTCATTCTGGGTTTCGTGTTATTCATTCACTATGGATATATAGTTATGAATTTGTGAATATATAGTTATGAATTTGTGGATATATAATTCAAATTATGCACAAAAACTGCTATTGCCGGGAATCGAACCTGATTTTTTTTTTAAGTGGGAAGCGCGTTTTTACTCAAAAAGACATCGTTTTTGCAACCATGTGCACCATACATGGTGCACACGGTTGCACAACATATTTTGCGGAGTTCTGCTGACTTCCCTTTCACATGTAACCAATAATTTAGAGCCATTCAAATAAATATTATAAGATAGTAAATAGTCCAAGAACTTTGCCTAATTTAAATCTATTTATTATTATAAAATCAATTAGTCAACACAAGCTTTTAATGTGTACTAATTGTGTACACTTACAATCTCCCCCTTTGACAATTTATTTGGCAAAAACTATAACATCTTATACTTTGGGCAAAACAAGAGAAATAAATTAATTTTATTAAAAGCCCTTAGTATATATGTCAGACAATAACCTAAAAAAAAAGAAATTACCAAAAAAGCTCTTTTGGACCATGTTCTATCGAATAATCAGAAACCAAACCAGCAGAATGCCAATAACTAGTAGATAATCACTCAGATGATCCAAAATATAATAATGAACTCAGATACTTCAAGAACACAGACAAAGAGATAGAAAAGCTAAATAAAATTTATTCTTCCAAAATGATAAACTTCCATAATAGAGAGATATACTGATTAGAGATTACCAAAAGAAAATCATAGTTGTAGTAGCCCAGACATCATACCAAGCGCACCTTTGCAGTAGTCATAAACCCTGTACATCAAACTTTTCTTAATACCCTCATATTTTCAAAGTTACCAAAATTCCAAAAATCCAAAATTCCAACAGTTTTACCAATACTCCCCCTAAATCCATACTCCCCTTTAATCCAACCATACTCCCCCTTAGTATATACTCCCCATTTTTGCTAATAAATTGACAGAGGTGAACATCAATAGTGGATTGAGTCTGACGGAGTGCCCGGTTGAATTGAACCTGCACAAGAAAATTAGTAACGAAAAACATGCAGAACTTGATAACATATAATCACATAAAGACACACAAATCAAATTGGAGCAGATAAAGAAAATAAAGCATATCAAAGTAGTAAACACATTTCACACATCGGTAAAGCAAATTCAAGCACAAATTCATATAAACAGATTCATAACAGAGAGCACGGAAAACACACACAAATAATACAAACTTTAAATTGGGTCACTCAAAAAAATATTGGTAAATAAGACAGTAAGCACATTTAAGTAATGCACATTCAGGCAGAGATTCATCTGAAGCAACTTCATGCAAGAATTTATTACAGTTAGCACACTAAGCACACAAGCAAACACAAATACGGTCATGACCGGACCAACCAAAACACATTCACATCAAAACACATAGTAACACAAGAGAATACAAATTAATCAAATTGCACCAAATTTATTATTCAAGCAAACATATTTTAACACATGAAACACCAACAAAATAACTTAAGCAAAAAATAGGATTATCAGTTCAAAAGCACCCAAACACAACGTAAATAGGACATTTTAATGAACGCACATAAAACAATCAAAAATAAAACGCAAAGAATAATCCAGGGATACACGTATTAAAAAAAAAAAAAAAAAAAAAAAAAAAAACTAGAAAGGATAATTCATGTTCAAAAAGATATACGCACAATAATATATAAAAAAAATCATCCTAGGCACATTTTAAAGGAGCAGATAATGAAAACACAAATAGCATACAAGAATTACAAAAAAAAAAAAAAACAAAAAAAAAAACAAAAACAAAAACAAAAACAAAAACACAAAAAAAAAAAAACAAAAACAAAAACACAAAAAAAAAAAAACAATTGCAGGGAAAGATAGATAGAAAAAAAAAAAGAGAGAATACCTAGACTTAGGTTATTAGATAAAATAATTAATAGTAAATTGACTAACTTGTTACTCTTATTTGGAATTCTTAATTAGCAAATTGACTAATTAAATATTCTTGTATTGTATTTCGTGAGTCACAATAATAATATAACAATAATTAAATATTCTACAATTCTATATTCTTCTAGGGTTTCTATTACCATCATTAATTATTTCTTAATTTACCAAAATTAAATAATTTGACCAATTATAAAGAGAGATTATTAAATAACGCATGAGACAATTTTTTAATTAAAAAAATTTAAAAATTCATTAATAAAACATAAGTTTCTCAAAGTTTTTTCTTAGAAACTATTTAATAAAGAATTTTTTTTAGAAATTGGTGAGCCAAACCACCTACGGCAGTTTGCGGTGCATAGATCTCGAAAAAATACGCGATTTCAAAAAAACATTTGTCCAAAACGGACAATTAAGTCAAAAGTTATGTCTTGCCGAACTTTTGACACTTCTAGGTTACCAGATGAGAAAGTGATCGTTCATTCAAGAGGAAAGAAGTTACAACTGAAACACTAAAATTGAGTAATAATTGTAAACTACTCCTATACAATAGGCTAGTCAATTATATTACCTTATTGACTAATTCTAATATAATAGGAAATAACAATAACAATAATATAAATAACAATATTAATAACATGGCTTAACAACTTTGGTATCATCAAAATCCTGTAGGAACCGTTGGTAGAAAACAAATAATAATCAAATAAAAATATGACTATTATTTTCTGGAAAGAAGGGAAGAAAAATTGAAGAAATTTAGGAGTATGGGTAAGAAGAGGAGTAGAGGCTGGCAGGTGCCGACGCACACAAGCTCGGGCTTGAAGCAAGCCTTTTTTTTATCTCGTGTTGTTGGAATGTGATTTGCAACGCCCCCCACCCCCCCGCACGAGAGAGCATCTATGCTATATAATTCAACAAACTTCAAAAGAGCTCTTGTATATAAGGGGGGGGGGGGGGGGGGGGGGGGAATTTTCATTCCAAAGCAATGTGGGACAAAAGCTCTCTTTTTCCCTTCATTTTCCAACTCAAATGGGTCTACTTTGAGGATCAATATCTCATTCACCCATTATCCGTTTTGAACGTACAATATATCAATCTCTTCGTCTCACTACGAAGTATTCAAATCAACTTTGACCCGACCCAAATCGAAAGTGGAGTTCACTGATAATTGTACCACAAAATAGCCACTTAACATGTCATTTCATGCCATTTTAAGCTATTTTTTCCAAGAAATCCTAATACAAGTGTTCCTAACAATTTCTCCCTTTTTGATGATGCCAAAACTTGTACAGGTCAACTGTGTGGTGTTAATAGGGGATCGATTATCTGTATATAATAGCACGGAAAGAATCTCGATCCACGGGAAATTGGCTTCAAACTAAAGTTTTCTCTCAAAACAGCTGAGGAAACCAAGTATTATGACCAATGAAATTAAATGTATAAACGACGGTACAGTTCCCGATGTGCAACCCCAAGGTTTTGGGGAGGTGAAGAGAAGAAAATAAATTTGTTGAGGCCCACGGTAAAGGATAAAGTATAAATTAAGTAATTGAGTGTTTGAAAAACACAATTAACTTATTTGAACCATTTAAAACATTACGAAATAGGGTGTAACCAAATCAAGTCAACAACCAAAGCTTGAAGTAAAGTTGATTTAAAAAATCAAAGTTTGAAATCTACTACGTTCTAATTTTTTGAACGGGGTTTGAGTTCAAGAAAATGTAGTGGTGGTATAAGGAAAAAAAAGTTACTTCTTCATTATTAGTTATAATTTTTTGGCATAATAGTAAACGTTTGATCTTAATAAGTGATATCAAAGTTAGGTCACGAGTTTGACTTCCAACAAGAACAGTTAAGACTAAGAATTAGTGTTAAAGGTTTGATCCTAATTGATCCACTTTTATTTTATTTTTTACACAAAATTACAATAATAAATATTTAACACAAAATTACCCATCAAAGCTGTTTTATTTGATCCCCTATATATATATATATATATATATATATATATATATATATATATATATATATATGATCAGTTCTTTTACTTGTAGTTTTTTCATATTTGTATGCTTGAGTCCCGATTTCCTTTCACCTACTACTAAATTGAATTAGCATGGAAGAAGAGAATAATTCAATCACCAACAAAAAGGTGAAGATCAGAGAGAAGTTACCAATGGGATGCCTTTCAGTGCTTTCTCATCTCTTCTAAGAATCGATCTCGAGACTCATGTATATGTGCATGACACCAACAGTGGATACACGTTTTATTGCCATGTCGATCGGTGGATACAAATTTTGGTGATTGAGTTGTATGCATGGCTATTTAAGCCTTCTTAATCTGTTGATGAAATGCATTCTTCATTTCTTCATTCTATCTTTATATTTCTAGACTGCTCTTCAAGTGGAAGAACTGAAGGATCAGGTTTTGGTTTACTTTTTTTTTTTTTTTTTTTTTTTTTTTTTTTTTTTTTTAACATGTGTTACAACTTATATTTATTATAATGTATGTTAATTTGTGATATTTATAGTATGTTATATGTGATAATAATTATTTTAATTGATAAATTATATTAATTGATATAAAATATAGTTTGTGATCTAGTAATCACAAATGTTTCTTTTAGGGTCCGTTTGGAAAGCAGGAAAATGACTTCTGGAAAATGTTTTCTAAAACATTTTCCTTTTCCAGTGTTTGGTTGCATTCTGAAAAACTGTTTTTATGTGTTTGGTTCATTTTCTGGAAAATGAATAGAATTGTATAATTAAACATTTTAATTATTTTATTTAGAATATTACAACATGTATAATAATATATAATAATATAATAATAATTTTAAATATAATAAAAAAAATAACTAATAATATATCAAAAATATTATGGTTGTGGTGGTGTAGTGGTAGTGGTGTTATTTGTTATATAATAATAATAATAATAATAATAATAATAATAATAATAATAATAATAATAATAATAGCTGGTGGTGGTATGACGGTGGTGGAAGTGGTGGTGGTGGTGGTGTGGTGGCGGTGGTTGCGGTGGTATGGTGGTGTTAGTGGTGGTGGCGCGACGGTGGTTGTGGTGGTTGCGGCGATGGTTGCGGTGGTATGGTGGTGGTGGCGGCGGCGGTGGTATGGTGGTGGTGGTGGCGGCAACGGTGGTTGCGGTAGTGGCGGCGACGGTGGTGGTGGTGTGATGGTGGTGGTGGCGGTGGCGGCGACGGTGGTTGCGGTGGTATGGTGGTGGTGTGGTGGCAGTGGTATGGTGGTGGCGGTGGTATGGTGGTGGTGGTGGTGGCGGCGACGGTGGTGGTGGCGGTAGCGGCGGTGGTTGCGGTGGTATGGTCATGGTGGTGGTGGCGGTGGTATGGTGGTGGCAGCGGTGGCGGTGGTATGGCGGTGGCGGTGGCGGTGGCGGTGGTGGTAGTGGTGGTAGTAGCAGTGGTTGCAGTGGTATGGTGGTGATGGTGGCGGCGACGGTGGTTGCGGTGGTATGGTGGTGGTGGTGGCGGCGGCGGCAGTGGTGGTGGTGTGATGGTGGTGGTGGCGGCGACGGTGGTTGCGGTGGTATGGTGGTGGCGGCGGCGGTGGCAGTGGTGGTGGTGGCGACGGCAGTGGTATGGTGGTGGTGGTGGCGGCGACGATGGTTACGGTGGTATGCTGGTGGTGGTGGTGGCAACGGTGGTGGTAGTGGTTGCGGTGGTATGGTGTTGGTGGTGGTGTGGTGGCGGTGGTATAGTGGTGGTGGCGGCAGCAGTAGTGGTGGTGATGGTGGTAGTGAGGTGGTGGTGGTACGGTGTTGATGATGTTGGTGTAAAGTTGGAAAATGACTTCCCCCCAAAAAAAGGGGAAGTCATTTTCCTCCAAAACAAGCCTATTTTCCAAAGTCAACGGAAAATGGTTTCCGTTGACTTGATTTTTCAGGCACATCCAAACAATGGAAACTTGGAAAATGATTTTCAGAACTCATTTTCCAGGTTTCCAAACACACCCTTAAAGCTACTTTTTAAGGCACATCCAAACAATGGAAACTTGGAAAATGATTTCCAGAACTCATTTTCCAGGTTTCCAAACACACCCTTAAAGCTACTTTTTATGAATCATTTAATCAATGTAGTCTACATGTTTACATTATATTTTATGTAAAATATATTAAATATAATATATTTAATATAATATATATTAAATATAATATATCTATATATTATATTTATATATTGAGAAGAGAGTGAGAGAGGAATAGAAGTAAATGTTTATTACTTTACTTGATGATTAATGAATGAACAATAGCAACCTATTTATACTAAAGGATAAGCTAACAAATTAAAGCTAGCTAAAAATTAGGCAATAACCACTTAATGCTCCATGCATAGCTACAATCAATGCCACACCTGCATTACCCACGTAAAACACCCATTACTCCCATTAATTATTCCAAAGGTTGAACCCCAACCCTAAGGGCCCCCCACACCCCAGCCCGACAGAGTAATGGGTGTACTTCCATTAATTAACAAACTAATTATTTAATTAACAAACTAATTAATTCTTGGTTAACAATTATAATAATAATATTATTATAACATTGCCTCCTTTAAACCAAGTTGAATATATTGGTCATCCCAATATCTCCTTCTTCAATTTAAGAAATATCTTCGTCTTCAAGTTGGATATACGGACTTGTATTTCGTTTTGTAAACTCACTTGACTCCAATTGACTTTTTTAGGAGGTAATTTTGTTAATTCACATGTACCATTCTTTTGAGCATATGCATATAAACACGAAGATGCTGATCAATGCGGTGGTTCAGGTGCTTAATCTGTTGACTCTTCCCCAACTCCCCTTCAAGCCTAACATGATTACAGTCATTTAAGGTGAGAGATTGAAGGCGAGGACAAGCATCAAGGATGGCCTCCACACCTTTATCTGTCATTCTATTTCCATCAAGTGTAAGGTGTTTCAACCCATGCATGTTTTCTGCAATGGCAACAGCCTCCTCATCAGATGGTTCGTTTAGATCCCAATTTACCCCATTGATAAAGGAAAATGAGTTGAGGAAAGGGCAAGACTGTCCAGCAGCTTCAATTCCTTGTTTAGAAATATTGGGAGTGTATTCAAGTTGTAGCTCCTCCAACACTGGAAACTCATTAACAGCTTTACTAAAACCTTCATCAGAAACATCGATGGACCTAATACCAAGATGTCTCAGCTTTTTTGCTCTGTATATCAACAACAAAAGTACGTACATACGAACTAAGATTAAGGAACCCGTACCGAAAGAGCTAGCAAGGGATATATTAAAAGAAAACAAGAAACATATATATACCTCTGAGCAATGTAGAAGAGCAGATGATGAGTAGCAAAGTGGCCTAGTTTGATGGAAATAAGTTGCCCCTCACTACGATTCACTACTTCTCTGCAAATTTTATCCCAGTCCCGTGCTTTACCCGGCTCAGCTGTGAGCAAATTATCAGCAGCTGATAGATTCCACAAGTCCACATAGCGCCACATGGAGGGGTCTTGACATAGCCTCCACCACGCAGTACACACCTGTGCGCTCTGGAAAATTTCGACCACACTCAGCCTTCGGAGAATGTTTGCCGTTAACTCCCGCGGAAGATCCACCCACGGCGCCGCTGGATTTGCCATTGTCTGTACTGATCACTGGTGTGCTGTAGTGTTAATGGAGGATCGATTATCTATATATACTAGCACAGAAACAAACTCGATCCACGAGAAATTGGCTTCAAATTAAAGTTTTCTCTCAAAAGAGCTGAGAAATCGTGCCCTCCAAGAATTTCTGTTTATCCTAGTATTATGACCAATGAAAGGAAATGTATAAACACCGCCGGTACAGTTCACGATGCCCCAAGGTTTTGGGGAGGGAAGAGAAGAAAATAAATTTGTTGAGGCCCACGGTAAAGGATAAGGCAAATTATTCCATGGACCATGGTCCGTACAATTCTGTGTACCATGAATATCAGGTACATTTTTAATATATTAAGAGTACATTATTTTTTTAAAGAAAACTTAGAGTTTATTAAAATCGCGAATTGGAACGACCGGTTCATGTTCCGAACTGAAAAAATAAAATACATTTATTGTTGAATTTAGACTATTTAAAAATAAATAATAAAATTTTAAAATAATGACGGTTCAAAATCGCGAACCGAATCCGGAACTGTCGGTTCACGGTTCAGGATCCAGTTTTTTTTATTCATAATTCTAATAAGTTGAAATCCAAATATTAGGTTCTAGATCTTAATCATAATCGGAAACTTTTAATTCGATTGCTATAGTGTCGGGTTCAGTTCGAACCGAACCGCGGTCATCCCTACGTATACACAATAATTTGTTGGAGAAGTAAAATAAATAAAATGTTTACTTTAAAGATAGAAATATCAATTTAATATATCATGGGAAAATATCACCACTTTTTTGAATAATTGAAGAGACTAATGTGATTACATAAATAATTCAGCAGGAAAAAGTGCTATAAGTATATAACTCAGGGGAAAAAGTACTATTTTCTCAATAAGTAATAAACTTTTTGAAAAACAGCAATTAACTTATTTGAACCATTTAAAACATTACGAAATAGGGTGTAATCAAATCAAGTCAACAACCGAAGCTTGAAGTAAACTTGATTCAAAAAATCAAAGTTCGAAATCGACTGAGTTCTAATTTTTTGAACGCGACTTGAGTTCAAGAATATGTAGTCGCAGTATAAGGAAAAAAAAGTTACTTCTGCATTATTAGTTATAATTTTTTGGTATAGTAGTAAACGTTTGAACTTGATAAGTGGTATCAAAGTTAGGTCACGAGTTTGACTTCCAACAAGAACAATTAAGACGAAGAATTAGTGGTAAACATTTTACATGATTATAACATAAATTCTATAATATATATATATATATATATATATATATATATATATATATATATATATATATATATATATATATATATATATATAAAGTAAAATCCTCCTATAGTCTTTTCCCGCCTAAACTTATTTTATTTTATTGGTCAAATTAATAATATATTTTATTTGGTAAGCAAATATTTAATGGAATTTAAGTAAAATGTATTAAATGATAATATTGCATAATTATGGTATCTTTATATTTCCAAACAGATGAGTATAGAATTCATAATATAATTCATTATGGTAATATTGCAATTCATAATTACATTATGGTATCTACACTCATACATCCAAACATAAATACATACAAATCGTAGCAGAAGATGTAATAATTAATTATGGTAATATTGCAATTCATAATCGTGTAAATAATATATTATGGTATCTCCATATTTCTAGTCAAATTAGAACATAACAATTTGCTATTTAAACAAATCATTATGCAAAACCTAAAGTTGTAAGCACCTCTATACTCTCCTATTTAAACCGAATAGCAATGGCTTCAACTCAGCTCCGTGTTGTTCGTCTTCCAGAGACAAGAGGTTCTGAAACAATAAACTCTATAGAGTGTGTAGTCCATGATGTAGACTGTAGAAGTTTTTTTTTTCTTTTTTTTTTTTTTAAACTATAATCTAATATTTTGTATTTCAAAACGTTTAGTTTATGCATTAACATATATATGCTTATAATAATTTTGATGAAAATAGTTCAAAACATAATTGTTTACCTCTAGATCTATGTTCATTTGCATAGGAGACACCGTACCATTGAATGAGTTTGGAGTCTAATCAATCAGATCTGCAGTTGCATCTGAATCAGAGTGGACACCATTGAATGAGTTTGGACTATTAATAAAAGGTATTTATCAGTGGACTATCAAAATTTATTTTTGGAATAAGGTTCAAATTAGTCACTGAACGTAACCTGAAAATGCAATTAGGTCACTGAACGAAAAAAGTACAATTAGGCCACTGAACACTCCAAATGTATGCAATTTCACCTGATAGCAGCCATCAATTTTAGCAGGTTACCTGCTTACGTGGCAGCTGAGTTGGCATTTTTAAATAAATTTTAATAATAATTTTTTTAAAAAAATCAAAACAAAACAATGGTAAGCAAGTAAAATTTAAAATTTATTATTAAAATTTATTTAAAAAATTAAAATTTATTATTAAATTTACTTTAAAATTTATTAAAGATTATTAAAAATGCCAACTCAGCTGCCACG
This sequence comes from Ipomoea nil, assembly GCF_001879475.1. Taxonomy (NCBI): domain Eukaryota; kingdom Viridiplantae; phylum Streptophyta; class Magnoliopsida; order Solanales; family Convolvulaceae; genus Ipomoea; species Ipomoea nil. The sequence continues at coordinate 493,688 of NW_017616592.1, read as the reverse complement.
TAAGCAGGTAACCTGTTAAAATTAATGATAACCTGCTATCCGGTAAAATTGCATACATTTGGAGTGTTCAGTGACCTAATTGGACGTTTTTGGTGTGTTTAGTGGCCTAATTACACTTTTTTTTTTCAGTGGCCTAATTGCATTTTCAGGTTACATTCAGTGGCCAATTTGAACCTTATTCCTTTATTTTTTATGACCAACCAGAATTGCAGGATCATTTGGTGTGGTCCAAGCAATGACTTAAGAACAATGCACAATTAAGGTAGGCAATAAATCAAATGGTCAGAAACAATCAACCCATAAAATTGACTGCATAGATTGAGCAATATGTAAGATTGAGTGATGAACTCACTCGAATTACAATGGAAGAAAGAAAGAGAAAGCTCTATTTATCTCAAAACAAGAAATGTGGCGTGTATTGTTCATTAGAACAGTTCTGCAAAGATAATTGGAAAAAGAACTCTTACAACAAGAAGGGAAAGCTGAGGTTTATATATGAGATGTAAACAAAAGCTAACTAACTAACAGCTCATTAACTAACTAAGGGAAATTACAAAAAAGCCCTTGCTAGGAAAATAACTGCTAGTGAACTACAACTGCTGAGTTTTCTTACAGCACGTTTGGTTCACAGAATTAATTTTGAGGTAATAGGAATGCTATTCCATAAGGAATGGAATAGGCAAGGAATAGAATAAGAATTGTATTCTATTGTTTGGTTCGCGAAAGGAATAGACTTTAGGAATTATATTACAGTGTTTGGTTGATTTAAGGAATAGAAATGAAATATGTTTTAAAAGACATAAATACCCTTATAAAAATATGTGATGGTGGCGATGGTGGTGGTGGTGGTGGCGGTGGTGGCGATGGTGGTGGTGGTAGTGGCGGTGGTGGCGATGGTGGTGGTGGTGGTGATGGTGGTGGTGGCGGTGGCAGTGGTGGGGGTGACGGTGGTGGTGGTGACGGTGACGGTTGTGGCAGTGGTGCTGGGGGCAGCGACGGTTGTGGCGGTGGTGGTGGTGGTGGTGGCGGTGCTGCTGCTGGATGGTGGTTCTGGTGGCGGTGGTGGTGGTGGTGGCGGCGGCGGCGATGGTGGCGGTGGTGGTGGTGGTGGCGGTGGCGGCGGTGGTGGTGATGGTGGTGGTGGCGATGGTGGTGCTGGGGTGGTAGTGGTGGTGGTGGCGGTGGCAGTGGTAGTGGTGGGGGCGCGCGGTGGTGGTGAGGCGACGACGGTTGTGGCGATGGTGGTGGTGGTGGCGACGGCGGCGATGGTGGTGGTGGTGGTGGTGGTGGCGGCGGCGGCGGTGATGGTGGTGGTGGCGACGACGGTGGTGAAATAGGATAAATTTATATATAGGTTAAAAAAAATTAAGTTAAAGAAAGGGGTAAAAAAGAAAATACATTCTAAAATCTATTCTTGAGCGTTCAGTAATAGGCTAATACCAGGGGGGGCCCTAGTAATAGCTATTACCTTATTTGAGGTAATAGGCTATTACCAGGAATATTATTCCTGGTAATAGAAATGGTTACCAAACAAAGGAATATGCCTATTACTGGGAATGCTATGCCATTCCCGGCCTATTCCGTGAACCAAACGGGCCATTAGTGAACTAGCTTCATCATCTACTATGCTTCATCACCCCCCCCCCCCCCCCCCCCCCCCCCCCCCTTAGCTGGAGAGTGAAGGTCCTGAAGTCCCAACTTAGAATGGAACACCTCAAATAGGGTAATAGGTAGAGCCTTAGTGAGGCCATCTGCAATCTGTTTGTGAGAAGGAATATGCATCAATTTAATCACTCCTTCATGTACCTTTTGTCTTACAACATCGCAACCAATTTCAATATGTTTAGTACGCTCATGGAAAACATGATTTTCTCCAATAGCCACTGCAGACTTATTATCACAGAATAGAGGTATGGCTGTGTTCTTATTGACTTTCAAATTTGCTAAGAGATAAAGGAGCCATTGAATTTCACAGACAGTGGAGGCCAAGGCCCTGTACTCTGCTTCAGAAGATGACCTGGAAATGGTAGCTTGTTTCTTTGTCTTCCAAGATATGAGAGAGTCCCCAAGGAAAACACAGAAACCTGTTATGGACTTCCTTGTTTCAGCACAAGTGGTCCAGTCTGAGTCACAAAAACTTTGCAATTTCAACTCAGAGTTAGAAGAGTAATACAAACCCTTTCCAGGTGAACCCTTAAGGTATCTTAGCACTCTATGTGCTGCAACAAGATGAGTGTCTCTTGGTTTATCAACATATTGACTGAGCTGGTGATGCGTAGTATATTTGCAAACAAATAATTCTCGGAGTACGAGTTATCGATCCACAGGGAAGTGGTTGTATCAAGCACTAGTTACTAACTTATTCATTAGAGCTAATCCTAACAATTACTTAGATGATTGATTGGCATAAAATAAATAAAATAAAACAGAGGTTCAGGATTTTGAAAACAATTAAAGAGAAGTTGAGATTCATGGGATTCAAGTATTTAATCACCTAGTGCCAATTATCGTTTGCAATATTTAGTTTGGAATTAAGATTTGTGTGGGAATGCAAAGTGGAATTGAATTACTCCCGTAATCTCTATTCCTAGTGAATTTCCACTCCCATGGCTTAAACACCCAATAAGATCAAAGATCAGCATTCAATTATTCCTAATTACTACCATCTCCCGATTGGCAACAATCTAGAATAAACTTCCCCTAATAAGTTCCCCTTTCCCAAGGACCAACCATTAGGTGCAATCGTGTGTGCCCTAATTTATGCCCCAACTCCCATTGGTGACACAAACATGGCTATGAAGCTAGTAACTATGGCCATTAATTACAAGCATCAAACAATATTATCACGATTGCAACACAAGTATTAAACCCAAATAATAATATATTAAAGAAACTGAGAGCTCATGCACATAGGTTCATAAACACTTTTACCCAAGAATCTCTAAAGAATTTAGCCAAGCATGACTAAATTATACATAGCAAATATAAATAAAGAATTACAAATCATCAAAAGAGTACAAGAATTAACCAGACGATTTTCTCAAATCTCCATAGTCTTCTTCTTGCTTTCCAAGACAACTTGTGGCTCTTGATTTCTCTCCTTCTTGTCTCCAAGAATCTCTGAATTCTCTCCCGGTCTCCCCTCTTAGGGTTGAGGAAGGAGGGATTTTATAGTGGGTACAAAGTTGAGATGAAATAGGAATCTTGTACCAAATTGGACTCAAATTCTAATTCCTATATTTAAATAAAGAAATTGTCGTCTTTAATGATATTTAGAATTTGGAAGATTCCTTGAATTGCTAACTTTTAATATGGAGATATGAGCCTTGAAATTCACACAATTGATATTAGGAAAAGAGATCTCGCGCTTGTATTGAATTTTGCCCAGCTGCGCCACTTTAAGCGTCTGTTTTTTTATCCGTGCCACTTTAGGCGTCTGTTTTTATCCCAGAAACAGACGCATATTCGACGCGTCGAGACTTCCTGTGCGCGAATTAATTAGCTACTGGAAAATTTCGACGTGTCGAGCCCTTGGCTCGACGCGTCGAGTCCACTGGGCCCCGAACTCATCCAAAATTGCTCCAAACTCATCCTTGAACTCCCCTTGGTCATATCTTTGACCTAAAATGGTTCAAAAACACTAACAAACACCGTAAAATATTCAAAACAAGTGCGAACCATAATTAAATGATAATAGCAAGGAAAACATGTATTAAATAAGCAAAATTAAAGAGCTTAATTACTGTGATGATTCAAAATAACCATAAAAACAAGCACAGATGTGATAACATCACCCCCTCACACTTAAGCTTTTGCTTGTCCTCAAGCAAAACTAAGGAATAAAATCACAAGTCAAAACATACAAATTACTCATGCTCTCTCTTGCACAACCTTTCAAACCACCAACCAACTTGCTACAAAACAACAAGCTTCAAGAATCAAATTAGTTTGGCACATAAGAGACCCATTTCCAAGCCAATAACCAAGCACCAAGAATTTAAAGTATGTGAGGATCAAGTGTGGACAAATACTCAGTTGAGATTATGCAAGACACGGCTCATGAATGAGATCCCATAGGCTTGCCCTTCATACTCCCCTAGATCAAATCTAAGAATTCATGCTAAGATCAAATAGGACTTTATTTAGCTTGTAATGGGGCTACGGGTGATGGCTAACAAAGAAGTGGTATGAAAAAATTAATCAAAAAGAGAGAATGTCACAATTTATCTAAACTTTTCAAAATTTGGAAGAGATGAGATAATCATAATTCCAAGGATCGGAGCAAATTTATTTTAAGAACTTAGCATCTCTTTGGTAAAGTGGGGATCCAAACTCAAAAACTTTCAATCTTTTTTTTTTTTCTCATTCTTTTCTTTGTCTTTGGACTTCTTTTGGATATAGCAAGATAATTTTAATCCAAACTTTCATGACCTCCACACTTGAACATTTGTAACACTAGCTGTTTTTTTTTTTTTTTTTTTTTAGCACAACTACATAAAACTCTTCTTACGGAAAAGATAAAGATAAAAGTTTCATTCTCTCAATGGTGGAAGGGAAATATTTGGCCACGGGTTAAGGGTTATAATAATGGGGTAAATCAAAGAAAAACAATCACAAAGAGGGGATAAGTGCTTAACACTTATTTGAACAAACAAAAGACACAATGGGGATACGAAGGATAAAATATATATAGGGACAGGTTTAAAGGGTATGGCTAAACAAAAATGGCCTAAATCACTTCAAAACATGCAAAACTTAGACATCACTTAGGGAGTAATGAGGCAAGTTCTAGCAAAACACCCATGACCGGAATCTCACATAAGCCTTCACTAGCAATGCAAAACACAAGATCAAGAATTAATCCAATTATTAAGTGGTTAACAAAGCTATTGGCAAGAGAATAGATCAAATATGTGTTACACCTCAAATCATCCATCACAAATTGAGATGCAGCAAGCACCACTAAAACAAACCACAAACCAACAAGAGAGAGTAATTGTAACTGCATGTTAAGACAAGTAACTTATTCACCAAAAATAGCATCTGAGTCATCCAAGCAAAAGCAAAAATTTTAAAAATTTTAGAAATATCCCCAAATTAATGATTCCTCCCCCTCACACTTAAAACTTTGCATCATCCCTGATGCAAAATAAAAGAAAAGGAGAACAAGAGAAAAGAGAAAACTAAAAAGCAATAAAATAATCACGAACTAGAAAATAATAAAACTAAATAAGACGAAACTAGAAAGCAATAAATAAATAGGGAAAGTAATAAAAGATAACATGGGGTGCCTCCCATGAAGCGCTAAATTTAACGTCGTTAGCTCGACGTTACCTCTCTAGCCATCAGGTGATTGGAGAAGAAAAATCCCCTTCTTTCCATCAACTTTCTCTTCCAAGTATTTCTTCAAGTGGTGTCCATTTATAAACTTTCTTAAGCTCGAACCCTTCACGTCATCATGTAAGGAACCACATTTGCCCGAATCAAGAATTATGCCTCCATTCTCTTCTCCTTCTTTTTCATCACTCTTTTGTTCAACAAGTAATGAGAGTCTCGGATCATTCACATGAACCAGCAAGTATTGGGAATCATTGGATATATAGATAGGCAAATGTGTGCCATTATCCTTAAGAACTCCAATGCCTCCCAAATTCAAAATTTCTCTGAAGTTCTCTCCAAGGGAAGTGTTCTCCATTGGTGAGACATCCTCATTCAAATCATGTGCTCCATTAAGAACTTCCTCATCTAATGGGCAACTCTCTATATGTTCCTTGCCATCATTACTTTGCAACTCTACATTTTCCTCCCCGCTTGGTGTCTTCATCTCAATGCATTTATCAAATAATTCTTCATCTTCCTCTCTAAGATCCTCATTATCCTTTTTATTTCTCTCAACTTCATGACCTTCATTTGGCAAGAGCAACTCTTCTAGAACCTCTCCATTAAATGAATCTTGAAGTGGCTCTTGAATTGTCAAATCTTGCTGTCGAGCTATCATGTGATCGAGTCGAGCATTCATGCGATCAAGTTGAGCATTCATGTGATCTTGTAACTCCAGATATTTCGAGCACAATTGCATTATCTTGGTCTCTTTGGACTTCATCTCAATTATTTGGTCAAGTGATTGACAATCTTGTTGAAACTCTTGGTACGGCAACTCTTGAGCTCGCCCTTGATACTTGTAATTGGGATCCATGATAAAGCAATTTTCCGCCTCATGAGATCCACCACATATCATGCACCGTGAGGGTTGTGGAGTAGGTGGTGTGCATCTTTGATAAGTAGCTTGACTCATGTTGGCACAAAATCCTTGAGTAGATTGTTGAGGGATATGGTTGGTGGGATTGAGCATGTAACAATTTTCCACAAAGTGATTCCCACCACAAAATGCGCACCATTGGGGTTGTGATGTTTGATATGAACTTTCTTGATAATATCCTTGACTAGAGTTGACAAAATTTGAGAAAGGGAATTGTTGTTTCATTCCTCCATATTCTCGATTCATATTCCAATTCATCTCATAACCTTGAGAAGGAGGGTAAAACAGTGGCATGGTTCCTTGGAATGCATATCTATCCATAAACTAAATCACACTCAAAACAATGAACTTGTTATGGGTTAGCAAAATAAAATAAAATAAAATAAATAAAAATGGACTAGTCTCCTAGAATAAAGATTTCACTAATGTTAATACTGGAAACGCCACTTCCCCGGCAACGGCGCCAATTTGATGCGTAGTATATTTGCAAACAAATAATTCTCGGAGTACGAGTTATCGATCCACAGGGAAGTGGTTGTATCAAGCACTAGTTACTAACTTATTCATTAGAGCTAATCCTAACAATTACTTAGATGATTGATTGGCATAAAATAAATAAAATAAAACAGAGGTTCAGGATTTTAAAAACAATTAGAGAGAAGTTGAGATTCATGGGATTCAAGTATTTAATCACCTAGTGCCAGTTATCGTTTGCAATATTTAGTTTGGAATTAAGATTTGTGTGGGAATGCAAAGTGGAATCGAATTACTCCCGTAATCTCTATTCCTAGTGAATTTCCACTCCCATGGCTTAAACACCCAATAAGATCAAAGATCAGCATTCAATTATTCCTAATTACTACCATCTCCCGATTGGCAACAATCTAGAATAAACTTTCCCTAATAAGTTCTCCTTTCCCAAGGACCAACCATTAGGTGCAATCGTGTGTGCCCTAATTTATGCCCCAACTCCCATTGGTGACACAAACATGGCTATGAAGCTAGTAACTATGGCCATGAATTACAAGCATCAAACAATATTATCACGATTGCAACACAAGTATTAAACCCAAATAATAATATATTAAAGAAACTGAGAGCTCAGACACATAGGTTCATAAACACTTTTACCCAAGAATCTCTAAAGAATTTAGCCAAGCATGACTAAATTATACATAGCAAATATAAATAAAGAATTACAAATCATCAAAAGAGTACAAGAATTAACCAGACGATTTTCCCAAATCTCCCTAGTCTTTTTCTTGCTTTCCAAGACAACTTGTGGCTCTTGATTTCTCTCCTTCTTGTCTCCAAGAATCTCTGAATTCTCTCCCGGTCTCCCCTCTTAGGGTTGAGGAAGGAGGGATTTTATAGTGGGTACAAAGTTGAGATGAAATAGGAATCTTGTACCAAATTGGACTCAAATTCTAATTCCTATATTTAAATAAAGAAATTGTCGTCTTTAATGATATTTAGAATTTGGAAGATTCCTTGAATTGCTAACTTTTAATATGGAGATATGAGCCTTGAAATCCGCGCAATTGATATTAGGAAAAGAGATCTCGCGCTTGTATTGAATTTTGCCCAGCTGCGCCACTTTAAGCGTCTGTTTTTTTATCCGCGCCACTTTAGGCGTCTGTTTTTATCCCAGAAACAGACGCATATTCGACGTGTCGAGACTTCCTGTGTGCGAATTAATTAGCTACTGGAAAATTTCGACGTGTCGAGTCCTTGGCTCGACGCGTCGAGTCCACTGGCCCCCGAACTCATCCAAAATTGCTCCAAACTCATCCTTGAACTCCCCTTGGTCATATCTTTGACCTAAAATGGTTCAAAAACACTAACAAACACCGTAAAATATTCAAAACAAATGCGAACCATAATTAAATGATAATAGCAAGGAAAACATGTATTAAATAAGCAAAATTAAAGAGCTTAATTACTGTGATGATTCAAAATAACCATAAAAACAAGCACAGATGTGATAACATCAGCTGGTGCACAGAATAAGATATGACAGGCCTTGTATTTGTTAGGTATAGCAGTTTTCCAACTAACATCCTATAGGACTCTGGATTGTGAATCAAAATTCCTTCAGAACTGGTGAGTTTTGATCCTGGTGTGCAAGGTGTCTTTGCTGGTTTGGCATCTAGAAAGCCATTTTCTTGCAGTATTTCTAGAGTGTACTTTCTTTGGCATAGGTTAATACCACTGGGGGTTCTAAGGGCTTCAATCCCCAAGAAGTAGTTGAGCTATCCAAGATCCTTTATTTTGTAGAGAGTATTTAGCATGCCTTTGATCCTTCTTATCTCAGCAGAATTTGTGCCTGCTACAAGTATGTTATCTACATACACAAGTAGGGCAGTGAAGGAATTATCGTAGGACTTAGTAAATAAGGAAGGATCAGCTAAGGATTGCTGAAAACCATCTGCTTGTAAGGACTTTGTGAGCTTGGAATTCCACTGTCTACTGGCTTGCCTCAAACCATACAGAGATTTTAACAACTTACAGACCTGATTAGGCTTACCACCCTTAAACCCTGGGGGTAGATCCATATAGACCTCCTCATCCAAATCACCATGCAAGAAAGCATTGTTGATGTCAAGCTGTTGGACATCCCATCCCTTGGCAACTGCTATGGCTAGAAAGGTCTTGATGGTGGTCATTCTGGCCACTGGGGAGTTTCCATGTAATCCACCCCCATTTGTTGAGTATAGCCTTTTGCAACTAGCCTAGCCTTATATCTCTCTACTGTCCCATCTGCCCTATGCTTTACTTTATATACCCATCTGCAACCTATAACTGTCTTTCTTTTGGGCAAATCAGTCAAGATCCAAGTGTTAGTCTGGTTTAAAGCATTTATTTCAGACTGCATAGCTTTCTTCCATTCATCATACTGGACAGCTTCATGATAGGATTGTGGCTCACTGACAGATGTAACAGATAAAACACATGCCCTATGTTTAGGGGACAAATTTTCATGAGAGATGAAATTCTCTATAGGATGGGGAGACCACTTTTTACCAGTCCATTTTCCTACCATCAGTTGGCAGTAATAGTCATTGAGCATGTGGGGAACAACCCTTGACCTTGTGGACCTTCTAGGCTGCTGCTGATTCTCATGATCCTCTGAGGAGTGAGTGTTATCAGTGGAAACTGAGGCTTCCTCACCATTTGATTTAGCCACATCACTGGAAGGCAAGGTATTTGAGCCAGTATTTCTTTCAGTGCTCCTTTGAGGACTATTTCTACTTCTGGAGTCAGTAGAATGAGTATTTTCTGTCATGCATCCATCATTTATGGGGCTCCTTATGTGTTCTAGAGGAGTGGACATGGCTTGTTCCTCAATTGAGACTGGAATAAGAGGCAATGTAGGATTGCAAAACTCACTTGCAGGAGTGGATGCATGTGGAATATCTTGACTTTTGAAGGGGAAAGCCTGCTCATAGAATTTTACATCTCTGGAAACAAAAATAAGTTTGTCAGTAAGATCATACAACATATTCCCCTTTTTATCAGTTGGAAAGCCTAAAAAATGGCCTTTCTAGCCCTAGACTCCATCTTATTCCTTCCTTGAGAAATGGTAGCAGCAAAACACAAACAGCCAAATGTTCTGAGCTATGTGTAGTCCATTTCATTCCCAGTCAACAATTTCAAATGACAGCTTCCATTAAGAACATATGTAGGGAGTTTATTTATGAGGTAGGAGGTATGCAACACACAATGCCCCCAAAACTCGAAAGGCAGACTAGAATGGAATCTCAGGGACCTGGCTATGTTCTATATATGCTGATGTTTTCTCTCCATAACCCCATTCTGTTGGGGAGTATAAACACAAGATTTTTGATGCACCATCCCCTTTTCATCATAGAAGGCATCCATTATGAACTTAGTTCCATTGTCAGTCCTTACTGTCTTGATCTTAGCAGAAAATTGTGTAAAGACATAGTTATAGAATCTCTGAAAGGCAGACTTAACTTGTGACTTATTTCTCAACATGTATAACCAGGTGAACCTGCTATAGTCATCAACAATGCTCAGAAAATAGTGTTCCCCTTCAAGAGTAGCAACAGAAAAGGGCCCCACACATCCATATGAATTAGTTCAAAACATTGCTGAGCTCTAGTTGTACTAATAGGGAATGTAGACCTTTTGTGTTTGGCCAGGTGACAAACATCACATATAAAACCACATTGTTTCTGCAACTGTAAAGAATCAGATTTTATTCCATTCAAAAGAGGAATTTTATTAATGGGATAGTGTCCCAATCTATTGTGCCACAACTGAATTGCCAAACTATTACATTGAGAATTACTCCTATCTAAGGTCTGAATCTGCTTCTTCACAGGGGGGAGTCTGAACCAGGTACAATCCATTTCTTTCCTTAGCAAAACCAACCATGGTTCCAAGAGGCCCCTGAATAACACAATAATCAGCATCCATCACAAGCCTACATCCTGACTGTTTGGCCAATTTATTGACAGATATGATATTGAAGGTAAAGGAGGGAATATATAGAACATTTTCCAACAGCAGCCCCTTATCAAATTTAACCTGCCCCATATGTGTGACACTCACAACTTCACCATTTGGCAATTTAATAGAAATTCCATCAATCTTGCAGCACTTATCAAAAAACTGTAAAGAACATGTAATATGGTTTATAGCCCCTGAGTCTAATATCCAAACTACATGAGTGTTTAGAGCAGCATTAACAAATACATCAAGAATAAAGGTACCTTCAGTGTGGACTTCCATAGTCTCTCCAAAATCATGTGTGACTCCAGATTGAGTAACTGCTATAGCTGCATTGGTTGAACCATGACTTTGGCTCTGCAAAAATGGTGAGCAATTTTTGAAATTGGTCAGTAGACAATCCAGTATCAGATATCTGATTCATAGAGGAGCCTGGTGGTTGTTGTAGGTCTTGATGCTGCTTATTCTTGGACTTAAAACCTGGTACCCACCCAAGGAGGTAACCATTCTTCTTGTAACATTTCTGTATAGTGTGCCCACTCATCCCACAGTAAGTACACTTGGGGATACTCTTTCCACTATTGTTAGAGAATTTCTTCTTGTTGTTAAAAGCTACTGCTGCCATTAGGGACTGGTCTTCATCCAACTGTGCTTGAGTGCCTTGAATGGCATTGGACTGGACAAAATCATTGGCCCTTTGGATAATTGCTCCTTTGATTTTCTTCTCAGCTTTCAATGTCATATTAGAACATTTTCCATATTTGGAATTGGATCCATGACAAGGACTCCAGACTTAATTGTCTCATACTCTTCATTTAAGCCCTCCAAGAATCGGATTATTTGATCCTCTTCTCTCTGCTTTTGCATCCTATTCATCAAAGTACAAGAACAACTAGGAATGCACTCACAGAGCAATAAGGGCCTTAGGGCATTCATTTGTTGCCATATGGCATTACTCCTAGTGAAATATCCGTTCACAGTCATCTTTCCTTGGACATTCTTGAAAATTTCATTTTGAATCTCAGAAATTTTATGAGGGTCGGATTGGAAATACCTCTTTTGCAATGCAATCCAGATGTCTGTGGCTTTATCGAAATACATAATGCTTTCTGCAATGCTAGGGCTAACGGATCTCAGGATCCACGAGCAGACTATTTGATTGCATCTCCTCCAGGTTCTAATTCTTGGATCGGTTTCGTCTGGAATTGGAGCTGCGCCGCTGACAAAAACGAACTTGTTCTTGACCTCCAACGCGATTCTCATCGCTCTACTCCAAGATGCATAATTGATTTCAGTGAGAGGGGGGAAACAAGGCTGAGATTGGGATTTTCCGTAACATGTAGGTAAAAGGGGTCATCGAACTCATCGACGCGCTGGCTCTGAGGATTCTGAATCGGAATTTGATTAGAAGTGGCTCCGGCATGTGCTATCTGTCCGGGATTGCCATTATCATCTGGTTCCATCACCACTGCCGCAGCGTAGATCCTCGACCGCTCTGATACCATGATGAACTCACTCGAATTACAATGGAAGAAAGAAAGAGAAAGCTCTATTCATCTCAAAACAAGAAATGTGGCTTGTATTGTTCATTATAACAGTTCTGCAAAGATAATTGGAAAAAGAACTATTACAACAAGAAGGGAAAGCTGAGGTTTATATATGAGATTTAAACAAAATCTAACTAACTAACAGCTCATTAACTAAGGGAAATTACAAAAATGCCCTTGCTAGGAAAATAACTGCTAGTGAACTGGCTTCATCATCTGCTATGCTTCACCATTGAGCAATATGGTTTAAGTTGTGCCAGAGCACAACTTAAACCAAGTTATACAGTTAAGGCCATATGAGCAGAAACACAATAAAAAGTAAACCAAAACTGATGCTTATAGAAAACTACAATTACCCATGGTTCAATACTGAAAGTTAATCAACTCTATTACTGATATGAGAAGAAAAAAGTTAGAAGATTTTTTGATTTCTAAAGGGTAAATTAAATTGCAACGCTACTGAGTGCACCAAGAAAAATGTGAGTCTCAATTCTACACCAAAGTCTTTTTTTTTTTTTTTTGATTTTTTTTTCTGTAATTAAGGACATTAGCCACTTAGGAAAACTTAATATGCAAAGGTACTTTACAGATGGTCCAAAATCAAATTGGAGATTTCCTATAAAATTGAGAAAACATTGATCAATATTGATACTCACCTTATACCGGAAGATACCCATGAATACGAACATTAGAAATTTGAGCAACTTGTAATTAATAGAGCATTTGCGGGGTAAATTTTATAACAATGAAATACGTGGCAGGAGTTTTGGTAAAGATTAAAGAAAGATATTAGCTCTTTCCCTTATGAACTGGAAAAATGGTGTAGGAATATGGAAAAAATGGTTTTTTTTTTTTTTTTTTTTTTTTTTTTTTTTTTTTTTTTGCAGCTGGGTAGAGGAAACAAGGGACACTTGGTCTTCTGCATTTTCACTATGTTGCACCGCCATTCTGGGTGTGGAAAGGCGGTGAGGCAAGACTGGGAGGACTTCCTGAAGTTGTGGATCATGTCTTATGTATCCTTCCTTTTGAGGCACAAGTTTGTCGATCAAATGGAGAAGCTGCAAGCTTTGTCGGCCACCCTACACTTAGAAGATATATTGAAGTTTGAGGTGAAAATTAGTTTTTATACTTTTGGTCTTACGCTTTGAGACAGAGGATACTGTAAAACGCATAATGGTGCTTAAATGCAGAAGTCTTTTCATCATCATCATCCTTATTAGTGCTATCTAGCATGGGTTTGCTATTATGACTTTTAGCCTGCAAATCTTGGTCATAATTTGTTGGCGAAGAAAAATAAATAAAATATTTATTTTAAGGGTAAAAATGTCCATTTAACATAGAGGGGGGAATATTTAACTTGAATAATTCAAGAGGGAAAAAGTGCTATAAGTATATAACTCAAGGGGAAAAAGTGTTATTTTCCCTTAAAGAAATTAAATCTAGGTTTACGTTTCTTTGCAATTTGCATCCCGTATTTAAAAAAAAAAAAAACATCTTAAATTAATATATTGTATGGATTTGTAAATTGTTTTTAAAAATAATAATAATAAGTATATATATATATATATATATATATATATATATATATATATATATATATATATATATATATATATAATATAATATAATTATTTATACAAAAATATAATACATATATCACACGGGTGGAAATATGAGCTGAATTAATAAAGATGGCCTAATGTTCTTTTTTCCTTTTAAATTTTTTGAGACTGTTGCACTACATTATGCCATTTTTAATATAATATGTAATTTAAAATTGAAAAATATAAATGAATAAGCAATAAATATATAAATAACTTATAATATTAAATTTTTTGTACTAAAAAGTTTTATTCTTTATTGTCATCATGAGACATTACTTCACAATCATTTTAACTCTGTCATTTTATTTCTTTTTTATTTTTAAAAACGAGTCGTCGTGTAATCAGAATAATACAAAAGTATCATTATTGTAATCAAATATGTCATTCGATAATGCTCAGCCATCGTTACAATCAGCTGTTGATGCACCATCATTTAGACCCGTTAATCCCACAATGAATGATAAATATAGTTTTATATCAAAACGCTATCTAACTATTTTACTGCACCATTTTTAAATTTCCTCATTTGATATAAATAATTGCAGTGGTAGGTAGTGAACCATTGTACGGTGAATTTATGATTTCCTCTCCAAGAACAACTATTAATATGCCGATCAATGGAATTAAAACTAACATTCAAATTATTTGTAATAACCTTTTTACATTTTAGTATATACACATTTTGTTTTATTTGTTGTTACAAATTATTGATTTATTCCAATTAATGTGTTAATTATTATGTATTTATTTGTTTTATTATTTCCATAATTATTACCGTTCAGAGACGCATTCATAATTGTGTCTTTGAAGTAGAAGCTATTCTATGAGAATAATTTAAACACTTATATTTTTCCGATTCTTTTTTTTTTTTAAAATGAATCACACTCAACTATTGGTTCTTCACCATTTTATGCAGTTAATCCAAGATTGATTGGTTCTCAAAATAGATTGCAGACATCGGAGATGAGATTACAGGGTTTGTAAACAATGGTTTGTTTGAGATTGATATTCCGCCAAGGTTTCTGTTGAAGTGTGGACCTGATCCAATCGCAACTATAGTTGAAAGCACCTTCCCAAGCACGAAATATGAAATGCTTGAAGAGTCGCACCTAGAAGGACGAGCAGTTCTTTCACCGACTTTAGATGTTATTGATCAAATTAATCAATATATGTGTGACACAAACACATCAGAAGGTCGAACATATTTAAGTTGTGACTCTTTGTGTAAGACAAAATCAGGTTGTGATAAATGATAATCTATCACAAGTACACACTCCTGAATTTTAAAATAGTTTGAGATTGTTTGGGCTTCCTAATCATTCGTTGACAATAAAGGTTGGTGCACCTGTTATGTTATTGCAGAACAGAGACCACTTTCTTGGTCATTGCAACGGTACGCGCCTCATCGTCACAAGATTGGTGGATCATATTGTCGAAGCAAGAATAGTTAGTGGGACACATCAAGGAACCAAATTAAAGTTCTTATACCACGAATGTCTCTCACCCCTTCTGATACGAGATTGCCCTTCAAGTTCCAGCGTAAACAATTCCCGTGATGCTAGCATATGCCATGACTATCAACAAAAGCCAAGGTCAAACACTAACTCACGTTGACTTATTGTTGAAAAATTGATCTTTAATCACGGTCAATTGTACGTGGCTTTTTCCCGAGTCACTCATCCTGATGACCTAAAGGTTTTAGCTATAGCCGATGATGAAAAAATTATGTTACTACTACTAATGTCGTCTACAAAGAGGTATTCAACAATGTATAATTCAAAGCAATTATATGATGTATTTTTCTTATTTTTATACCTGAGTTACTACACAACAAGATAATGAGACCAATTAATACAAATTCGAAACATTGATATATAAATTGTCTAAACTTTCAGTACCATATGCGTATATCTACATGTTCGCTATCATGAAACATAATCGATTAAACTAAAATATCAATTGTACTATATAATATTCACTGGTATAATTTACGGTTTTACACTATTAAATATCCATGTAATTATTATTAATATATTATAACAAATACAGTCCGTACATCGCACGAGTGTAAATACTAGTATTAATAAAATAAAAACTCAATTACGTTGGCTCACGATTTGCCAAAACCGAACTTTAAGATATTCAAATTTCAATTCAATTCGTTACTCACACTACTCGAGCTTAAGTTTGATAGCTCATTTACACTTCTAAATTCATTGAGTCGAGTTCAAGTAGTTCATTTAACATAGTTAATTATGTTTAAAGTTAATATGTGTCCTCTCACTATTGAATTAGTACTTCGTCATACATTTTTGTATATACTAACACTAATATTAGTATGCCGTCAATCTGCCTCTATGTTATACTAGTGCAAGCCTTGAACATTGCCTTCTCTAGTGCAGTTGCATTTCAGTGGGATTTTTGGCTTATCTTTGAACAATGTTAATTCCGTGCGTGCTGCTTGCCATGCGTGGTGGCTCCTTGCTACTCCGGGTTTTCTGTTGGAAACTTTGTATGCTTAAGACCGTGTTCGGTTCAATGGTATATATGGGTCTCATATAATGAATGCCTCAATGAGGGTTCCAAATTCTCCTCTTCCGGAACAATTAAAAGAATCAAGTGCGAATCAGTCCTCATCTCTCTCTCTCAGCCTTATGGTCGAATGGATGCGTCAGGTACCTCTCTTCTTTCAGAAGGTCTGGTTGCCAGGCTCAAAGCTCCACTATGGAAAAAGATAATTTGGATCAAATGGCTAGCGCTGCCAACGAGGAGATTAAAACTCAACACGAATGCTCCTTTCTCGGCAAGTGGTGTAGCGGGCAGGGCCGGCCTCAGGGATAGATTGTAGCAGGGCTATGCTTTCGCCTCAAGGCTTCCTCTGCTGATGCCGAATCTTTAGCTTTGCGCTATGCCCTCCAGTGGTGTGAAACAATGGTTATGCGCCCTTCCGTCGTTGAAGTAGACTCCCTCACTCTTGCTAGTATGGTCTGTTGGGAAATAATCGCAACGTCAATGCGCGATTTGGAAGCCTTTTAAGGAGCACGGACACTACGGGTGTATGGTTGAAAGAAAATTTGTGTCGTGTTATAATAACACTATCTTAAAAACGTTATTTGCCCGGTAACGGTGCAATTAGAACTCTGGCACGCTTTTGACAGGCTACACAAACTAACAAAGCTTAGTTCGCACTAACTATAGCGTAGGCGAACCTGACTTTGCTTAGACCCAGGGAGATAAACCTCATATAGAAGTGAAGACTTTTTTGGAAACCGTGTTTTATAAAAGAGGAAGGAAGGCTGCTTATATACTTATTAGTATAACAGCCTCCCTCCTTCTAGCCACAACTCATAGCTAAAAAAGGGGGAACGTGTGGTTATGTAATTACATGACCACAATTAATAAACAAAACATGGGCCACAATTCTAGCTTTAGAAAGAACGTGTGGTGAAGCTCTAATACATTGAATGTATTTCCAACAATCCCTCACACATTCAAAGTAGAAGACTAGAAAGAAAGGATAATGTCTGAGCAATACAAATGAGCTGATCTTAATGTCACTGTTTTGAGAACTTGAACTGACACGTAGTGTCACTGAGTAATTTTCTTCCCGAGAGTGATATGAATCTTGAACTCACCGGTTAAATAAATTTTGAACTCGAATGCACACACCAACTCAAAAAGCAGGTTCTACAAAAGTCAAACTCTTTGACTTCTTATGAGCACCCTTAGTATTAAAGAATGTTATGTCTGTCTCTAAAATGGACTTCTACCCTATCAAAGTCTATCACAACATAGACTTTTAACTCTGACAAGTCTTACCGCATTACAGATTTTTATGTCTTATCAAGTCTATCTCAATATAGACTTTTGACTCTATCAAGTCTAACTTAGTATAGACTACCAATAAAGGCTTATAGAGTAGTTAAAGACATAAATCAGTTGTAAGTCTTTCCTCTCTATCATAGACACTGTTATTTGCAATGCAAATGAAAATTTGTGTATCATAGTGTGGTGGAGGTGTTAGACACCCCCACCATTGCACGGTTATCACCATGTTTCTTAGCTACTAGGCTTCTTGGGATAACCCCAGGCCATTATCTTTCATAAGAGGCGGTTAGCCCTTTTCCACTCAAGTTAGGGATCTCTTTAGGTCTATCTCAACATAGACCATCCCAATTGAGTATAAGTCACCAAGAGCACTTAGCACTCATGTCATTATGCGGTGAATTCATTAGGTTTGTCTCAACAAAACCACAATTTCTCAAAGAGTTATGAATTCATTAAGAGCTGTAGCTCAATCTCACAAGTACACACACTGTCAGAATGACCAACTAGTGTACTATTTTGTAACTCTTTTCATGGCTTCGTTTGACCACAGAAGTGGGATCCACCACGAATTCATTACCACTTGGACTTTAAGTCCTTCTAATGAGTCGTCGACTAATCCTCATAATTAGCCCTCAAGTAAGTTGATTCTCTTGACCAACCTTACATGCACTTTGACGAGTACTTCGTTTATTCGTAAATAATCCCTTGAGATTGTCATGTTCAACATGAGACACTCTCTTTAATTTCATCATTATTCTCAATACTGCAGAGAAACTTTTGATGAAAGTATAAGGAGTTTATTACCCCCACAATGCAACACTTACAAATATTTTTGTCAAACGTATTTGATCTCTTACCCAAACTGATCTTTGGTGCCCAACCTTATCTCCTTTGTAGACTGAGTTTTGCCGATTTGCTTTGTGGAGCATTATAGAAGCTTCGCACTCTGCCTGATACATACTCAACAGTTGAATATATTTCAACAAACTTGGTTATCTCAACTCATCATAATTACCCTTTAAATAGGAATTAGAAGTGTTTCAAGATGACTCAACCAAGAATTTAAATAATATATATACAAATGTTCATTGTTAGTAAGCCATAGAAATAATGTTGTCCACATGCTACTTCTAGTTGAACAACATAATCACAAATTTCACATTATATTCTTAAAAGAAATTAATCTCATACGCAAAGAATATGTTCAAACAAACATTTATTAGGGAATATATCTCAACAATGTGAATTTAACAAGTATAACTTTAACACTCAAAGTTATTCCATCTGCACAACTTTTCCTTCACTTGAGAAAAATAAACTCATATAAAGCATTCATATGATGCCGATCAAAATTACTATTGCACTACTTCAACAATTTCTATTGCAAGACTTTGATTGTTTAACAACATACGAAAGTCAACCTCATTTCAGGTGAAGATCAAGTGGCGCTCTAACTAGCCTACATGACCAACACCTTACTTCTTAAAAACTCCCAGGTTGAGTGGTGAAACCGAAGTTTACTTAAAAACCATCTTCCTAGACAGAGTATTCGAGAATGATGACTTTCCCATGTTATCACCACAATGTGAGTAAAGCCTTGAAATTTAGTCTCGGTACATAATTCAGATATTTGAGATTATGTTACTGTAAAGCATATATGTATCTCATCAAATGGTGCAATGTTTGTAACATACCCACAATATAACACATAATGTTATAAATTCGATATGTGCATAAGTACACAATTTATAAACTTTAAATCAGTTTGTCAATTTAATCACTTAGTAGTAGTGTTAAATCAACACTTCTAACACAACAAAATCATAAAGCTCATACATGCGAATAATAACAATTCACTTGTCCTTGTGTACACCGCTGTTAATTTTCTATATAATATTCAAAGCACTCACCATATAAAATATGAAATGGTGATTTCTAAAAAGCTTGTCACAATATATATTTCACGTTTCAAATGCTCTCAAAACATAATAATAAAATGGATGCAGGGATAATATATGCAAACCATCTTCTAAATTATGTCATTATGACAATTTTAAGGGAATATGATCAATGCCCAATAATATATGACTACTTGTGCTCAAAATAATCATTTGCATATAATAGTCTGTTATCATATAAATATGCATGTATCATATTAAAATATGAGGAGACAATTAGACAAACCTCATCGGAGTATGGTCAAAGCTCCGATATGAACCCAATAATTATTTATGTTGTACTCCCTTGCTTAAAGGTTACACATAAGTCGAAGCAGTGTGCTTCACCAGTATTGTTCTGCATGAAGCTGCTGTCGTCCACTGCTGATCTTTGTTGTTGCTACACCATCGTGTCGCCATAAAATTATTATAATATGCTCCATGATTCGAGTAGTTGACTGTTGCTAAAATAACGCTTTTAACTGTTGGGAAATAGTCGCAACATCAATGCGCGATTTGGAAGTCTTTTAAGGAGCACGGACATTACGGGTGTATGGTTGAAAGGAAATTTGTGCCGTGTTATAATAACACTACCTTAAAAGCGTTATTTGCCCGGTAACAGTGCAATTAGAACTCTGGCACGCTTTCGACAGGCTACACAAACTAACTACGCTTAGTTCGCACCAACTATAGCGTAGGCGAACCTGACTTTGCTCAGACCCAGGGAGATAAACCTCATATAGAAGTGAAGGCTTTTTTGAAAACCGTGTTTTATAAAAGAGGAAGGAAGGCTGCTTATATACTTATTAGTATAACAGCCTCCCTCCTTCTAGCCACAACTCATAGCTAAAAAAGGGGGAACATGTGGTTATGTAATTACATGACCACAATTAATAAACAAAACATGGGCCACAATTCTAGCTTTAGAAAGAACGTGTGGTGAAGCTCTAATACATTGAATGTATTTCCAACATGGTCTCCTCTACGGGAGCGAGGATCCTGTGGAAGATAAAAGACGATGTTCTCTTCATCCGTTATTGTCTCTCGTCATGGGGCTCCTCGATAGGGCATATCTATTGGGAGGCCAACATGTCTCCCCTGCAATTTTTTGCTCTATCAATGCTTTGCCTGTAAAAGTCAATTTGGCTCTCTTGTATGATTATGGGGGTTTTGCTACCCACCGAGCTGTTGGCCATTAATAAAATGCATTTTTGCCTAAAAAAGAAAAACACTAATATTAGTAATATACATATACTAGGCAAGACAACATAGTAAATTCACGGATTAAGGCTCTGTTTGGCAAACCTAGCTGATAAGCTAAGAGCTGAAAGCTAAAAAGCTATAAGCTCGAAGCTGAAAACTGAAGAGCTGTTAAGCTAGCTGTTATGATTGAAAGTGTTTGGTAAAATTAACTTTTTGATAAGCTGATAAATGTAAAAAGACTAAACAGAACATCTTTATAAAATTTAAATTAGTTTGTTTACATATTAAAATTTAACATTTTGTCTTTAAAAAAATTAACATTTTGAAATAAAATTATTAGTATAATCATGATCTTGCATCTCATAATGAAGTAGCAATATTGTTGTAAATCTCATAATAATAATAATAATAATAATAATAATAATAATAATAATAATAATAATAATAATATTTGCAGATAAAGGAGAAGAGAAAAGAATTTTAATTGGGAAGGGTAAATTATGTCATTTCTTTAAAATAATAACGATAAAGATGGAAAAAAAAGTTAGGAAGCTAGGAGCTTATTTTGAAAGCTACCTAAAGTAGCGTTTCAAAATAAGCTCTTATTTTAAGCTAGGAGCTTATTTTAGGAACATTACCAAACAGAGCTTATAGCTTATTAGTAGTTTAATATAAGCTATAAGCTCCTAAATAAGCTCGGCCAAACAGAGCCTAGTGTTTTTTTTTTCTTTGTTTGGGTTATAAAAATTGGAATACTTTTTGTTGGGATACAAGCATAGAAAAAACAACACTAATGGATGCATGTTTACTTTTTTCAACATGCATCTCAGGAATGCATTGTTGTCTTTTATATATTTTTCTTACCCCACTGAGTACGGTATGTAAGAATGGACAGAGGTTTTGTCTGGGATGAACTTAGTAGGGGATTTTTCAAAGGAATTCGGGAGGAGATTTCATAAAGGAATTTGGGAAGAGGTTTCCTAAGGGACTTGGGTGAAGGTATGCGTAAGGGGAAAATGGCTAGTTATGGGCATATGTTTTGGAGAAAACTTGTAGGGAAAGAATAGCATTTAATGCTTGGAATCCCTAGGCACATGGGTTCTAGCTTGAAAAATTCTAGACACATGGTTGCTATAAATAAGGCAACATCCTTCATTCATCAGATTATCCCATCTCATTCGAAATTTACAGAGAATATAGCAAAATTTTGTAGAGAAAAAATAGAGAGTTATATTTGTAATTCCTATTGTATTATCCTTTTGTGAATACAGAACAAAAAAAATTGTTGAAATTGTCTTGTTCTGTGTATGATTTATTTTTAATCTTACACTAGAATTTATTCTCAATATTTTCCAGTTCAAGTTGCTATTGTAAATTTGGTGTTGTGAACCCGTTTCGATCCTAACACGGTACATTACATGAGGATAATACGGTAAATAAATACAGAACTTACCTATTATAAATATCTTAAACTCAAATTTTATCCCACTTGTAATTACGTCCAACCTAATCGTTCTCCCTTCCATCAGCCAGGCGAAAGCACCCTCCATCTTATTCGTTCATCCAACCAGCCATCATAATTATATTAAACAATTATTTTTCATTATTATTAAACACTAATTACAAATAATTGTTAATTACATTTAACTTTTTAAATTATTATGTAATAATTATTACATATTAATTAACTAATCAAATATCATGTCAAAAAAAAAAATAATTAACTACCTATTATGCTTTATAAATAATAAAATAATTAAGGAATCAATAAAGGTAACAGCAAGTATACGTATATTACTACATTTTTCCATTATTACAACAATACTATACATATACACATATACCTATATTTTTACCTTTCAACTAATTTTTCCTTAAAAAAACTAACATGCACTTTGGGAGTCCATTTTTTCTTCATCAAACATGCATTTCATGAATTCTCTTTTCCTATCTTTACACACTTTCTAAAAATGTCCTATTTTTATATCCCAAAAATGAATTACATCAAACCGTGTTTATGATTCCACTAGCAATTTATATCCTACACCATAGCGCGCGTTGCATTGTACGCCCAGATACAAAATGACATCGTTTCAAACTTTTTATTATTTTTTAAAATTTCTCGTCCCAGTGTTTGGCAGTTAATTTTTCTTTTAAAAAACTCATGTTAAAAAATGTACATAATGTTATACATGAATGTACATAATTGTATAACAAAATATACATACTGTCTTTTAAAAGATAATACAAATAATCTAACATAATACATAATAAACATAAACTTTTAACATAATACACATCAACTCTTAACATAATACACAAATTTCCTGATTTGGATGTACATGATTGTATAAAAAAATGTACATAATTGTATAAAAAATGTACATAATTATATGAACAAATATACATACTCACAGCAACCTCCTACCGCGCCTCCCAAAACGACATTGTTTTGGGAGACGCGCAGTGCACAGTGCTACGCGCACCGTGGTGTAGGGTATAACGATTGGATTCCACTAGGCAAGCCTTTGCCAAACTAAAGTCCGCCATTTGATAAGACGGGCTAAAAAGCCCACTATTTTGAAAAGCCTTAAAATTCAAAACTCAACCCATCTTTCTTTGCATGGTGAGATGTTATGCTAAGTCTGTTTTGAGAGATTTATGTACAAGTATGAGTTGCCCAAAGCATATATATTTTTGACATATACTAGTTCATCAGGCTCTGACATGAATATTGATACACTAATAAATAATGAACCAAAACGTATAATTTAAGACATAAAATTAAGAACGATCCTGATGAGTCCACAAAAAGAAGACAACTGAGAGTAAAAAACAGGAAATGGAAGTATACATAGTGCTCACAATTCGCTAAACATAGCGATGGATTTATTGAGCATTTCATTAAATTTACCTGGGTTGCGTATAACGAAGTCCATAAAAAGATCGGTCAAATAAACACCAGGATTGTCAATGTGGTGGTTCAGGTGCTTAATCTGTTGAGAGCATCTGTCCCTCAACTCCCCTCCGAGCCAAACATAATTACAGTGGTCTAAGTTGAGAGATTGAAGGAGAGGACAAGCATCAAGGATGGCCTCCACGCCTTTATCTGTCATAGGATTTCCATCAAGTGTAAGGTGTTTCAAGCCATGCATGTTTTCTGCAATGGCAACAGCCTCCTCATCAGATGATCCGTTTAGGAATCCACTTACCTTCTTGATAAAGGAAAATGAGTTGAGGAAAGGGCAAGACTGTCCAGCAGCTTCAATTCCTTGTTTAGAAATGTTAGTGTATTCAAGTTGTAGCTCCTCCAACACTGGAAACTCATTAACAGCTTTACTAAAACCTTCATCACAAACATGGCTGGACCTAATAACAAGATGTCTCAGCTGTTTTGCTCTGTATAACAACAAAACTAAGATTAAGGAACACATACAGCAAGGGATTAAAAGAAAACAAGAAACATATATATACCTCTGAGCAATGTAGAAGAGCAGATCATCAGTAGCAAAGTTGCCTAGTTTGATAGAAATAAGTTGCCCCTCACTGCGATTCACTACTTCTCTGCAAATTTTATCCCAGTCCCGTGCTTTACCCGCCGGCTCAGCTTCTAGATTCCACAAGTCCACATAGCGCCACATGGAAGGGTCTTTCCACAGCCTCCACCACGCAGTACACACCTGTGCGCTCTGGAAAATATCCTCCACACTCAGCCTTTGCAGAATGTTTGCCGTTAACTCCCGCGGAAGTTGCAACCACGACGCTGCTGGATTAGCCATTGTCTGTATTGGTCACTGGTGTGGTGCTAATGGAGGATCGATTATCTATATATAATAGCACGGAAACAAACTCGATCCACGGGAAATTGGCTTTAAATTAATGTTTTCTCTCAAAAGAGCTGAGGAATCGTGGCCTCCAAGAATTTTTGTTTATCGTAGTATTATGACCAATGAAATGAAATGTATAAACGCCGGTACAATTCTCGATGAGCAACCCCAAGTTTTTTGGGAAAGGGAAGAGAAGAAAATAAGAATGTGTTTGGTTCATAGATTTACACATTGTGTGGTTTATTAATGAATACATGGAAAATGTATAAATAGGCGACTGAACTATTTGGGGGTTAGCAATTAAGCCACCGAACTCGAATAAGTTTCAAATTGATCCATGAACCTGCAAAAGAAGTGCAATTAACATTTTTAGTAGGTTTACCAACAAGTTTGTGATTATTAGGATGCCATGTGTATTTTTTATTTTTTAGTTTATTATTATTATTATCCTACTAAGCATTTGACTAAAAAAAAAATTAAATTAGTGTAATTTTTAATTTAAAAAATTAAAAATTTTAGTTTTAATTTAAATATTACACACACACACACACACACACACACACACACACACACATATATATATATATATATATATATATATATATATATATATATATATATTTATTTATTTATTTATTTAATGGGATGATATCGGTGCCAAATAGGAATGACAATTTGTCCCGTCCCCGATCCCCACCCGACGAGAACGGGGATGGAAAAAATTTTCAGGGAACGGGAACGGGGATACCTCTCCCCGCCCCGTCCCCGAATAATTACTATAATTAAAAATAAATAAATAATTTTTTCCCATATATATATATATATATATATATATATATATATATATATATATATATATATATATATATATATATATATATATATATTAAATTAAAATTTAAGTTTTTAATTTTTCAAATTATAATAATTACACTAATTTTTTTTTTTGTTGGGTCAAATGCTTAGTAGGATAATAATAATAATAATAAATTAAAAAATAAAAAAGATACACATGGCATCTTAATCATCACAAACTTGTTAGTAACCTTCTAAAAATGCTAATTGCACTTTTTTTGCAGGTTCATTGATCAATTTGGAGCTTATTCGAGTTCGGTGGCTTAATTGCTAACCCTCAAATAGTTGAGTGGCCTATTTGTACCTTTTCCCATGAATATAATATTAATAGATATATGTGGTTTATAATTCATTTTCTATTCCAACTTTTTTAATCTACTTGATTATGTCTCATATTTTATTATAAATATTTTTATAACATTTTAAAGTGTTTTAAAATTTTGTCTTAGTTAAAATATATTTCTGGCCGCGGTAATTGGAAATTTTATTTTTTAATGTTTTTCTAAAGAAATGGAAAATTAAAAGAAAAAGAAAAAGAGGAAAAAAAAGCCATGTCTTTGTATAGCTTTTTTTAATTGAAAATAGAGAATTTTTCATATTTTCTTAGTAATACTGATTCAGTTACAATGTAATATCCACAAAGAATTATTACCATTTCCTATGACAACTCATGACCTCCCATTTGAAAAAATCACTTCATGTCACTTAACTACACGCACAAAGAATTTTTCATATTAAAACTAACAATAATATATGTAATTTTTTTTTATTGGGTCAAAACCCAAGCATCATTTACTACTTAATGTATCCCGCGTTTGAAGAAGCACCAAGCATGAAGTTATGAACATGTACAACTTGGCTCGTAACAAGGTCCACCCTACCTTAGGCGGCAATTTATATCCTACACCACGGCGTACATTGCACTATGCGCCCAGATGCAAAATGACGTTGTTTTAATTATTTTTTTTTTTGAAATTTCCTGCCCCATTGAATGGCAGTAGGCTTTTCTTTAAAAAAAAACTCGCTGTTCAAGAATGTACATAATGTTATACTTGAATACACATAATGTTATACATGAATACACATAATGTTATAACAAAATATACATACTCTTTTTAAAAGATAATACACATAATCTAACATAATACATAATAAACATAAACTTTTAACATAATACACATCAACTCTTAACATAATACACACAAATTTTCTGATTCGGATGTACATAATTGTATAAAAACAATGTACATAATTGTATAAAAAATACACATAACTGTATGAACCAATACACATAACGTTGTGAACGAATACACATAATCTCAGCAACTTCCTACCGCGCCTCCCAACACGACCCCAAAACGACGTCGTTTTGGGAGGCGCGCGGCGCACAGTGCTATGTGCGCCGTGGTGTAGGATATAACGATTGACCTTAGGCCTGTCGGCCATGGTGGGGGATGAATACTTAGCATGGGTACCCAATCAGCACTACTAGTCAACTAGTCGGGCCTTGCACTTGGCACTCCGCACTCGAATCATGACTAGCTAGTCTTGGCAGCTCCAATCATCCTTGGTAATCAATCATTCTTACAGGTGAAAAAAATGAATTATATGACAATCACGTGATTAGGCAAGTTAACGTACCCATATAAACTAGCTTCTTTTCTAAATATAATTTTCCACTTTATATCATTCCCATTACCTAAATATCTTTATATCCATGAAATCTCTTTTTATTTAATTTCCTAAATTCCTCTATTTCCTATTAAATATTCCACTCAACCATAAATATCCGATTACCATAAACATATCATATTACCATATGTCTTATATTTCTTCTACTATAAAAGGCCCTAGTCAGACACAAGAAGAGAGAGCTCAACCCACACGCCATCTTTATCCCTCTACATCTCTCTACATCTACATCTCTCAAGAAAACACAAATTGTACATGTACTGACTACTTATAAAATATAGTCAAATTTTGGTTTAGCACCGCCCAAAAAAGCCTGTGGTTTTTACCTTTCGATTTCCACGTTAAAAATATTGTGTCTCCTTTATTTTTCCCTTTCAATTATTTATTTTCCTCCTCTGTCAAATTCCTCTCTCACTTTTTACTTGGTATTTTACGGTCATGTTGGCCCGCCGCTCAGTTACTCTGTGGCCGTAAAACCAACTGTGGGCTCTCATCAAATTTTAAAATTTTTAATTTAAATAAAATATAAAAAATAATAAATATTACGGAGTATATATAGAAATAATTTAAACCGTTTAAATATATACATTACTGTTAGGAATATATTGTAAATTTTGATGAGCCGAATGTATTTTTGAAAAAATCAAGTAGTCCCCATTTTTATTCTATTTGAGTCAGTTTGAGTCTACAAAGTATGGTGCACCCACATCATGCAACCCATGTACAAGTCTGGAAGATCATAATTTATTTGAAGAAGTTAAGCGGGATTATAGCTTAACACAATTATGATGTGGATAAGTTACCAAAAACCATGTTAGAGGAGTTGGATGATACGTGTGTGAGTTATGCCAAATGATCCTAAGTTCAAATCTCAAGAGAAACATTTTTACCTTGCTTGGGAGACTAGCTTGGAGACTGGCCAAACTGGAGACTAATCAAGGTGAATGCACAAGTCTCACAAGAGCCATGCACCAGATGAAGAAACACACAAAGAATGGTGGACCAAGCATAAAATCGAAATAGAGCATCTCACCATGAACAAACTATGAAGTTTTTACAGAGGTTCCAATATATTGTTTTACAAGGATCATGAAGGAGAAAATATCTGATATATTTTCATATGAACATCAACTTTTTACGGTGGAACCGGAGACGCTTGAAGAAGGCTGATTCACGGAGAAATTATTTTATACTCAAGCAAGAATCAGCAGATAAATTATTTGATCAACTTGACATGTCAGAGCATTTATGAAGGACAAGAAATATCAATATTGCCGCGCCGAACTTATTCAAATTTTGGAGGCTACAAAATTCAAGACACGGCAACGGGCAAATTATTCAAATCATCTGACAAAAGGAGAAATGACATCTACCTAATATTTCAGATCAAGTTGACAATATCTTTTGATCAACTACAATTCAAAATGGACGATCGAGATCGAAAGTTGATTAACGGGCAAATGGCTTTCATTGGCTATAAATTGCCCAAGCAGACTTGAAGACAAATAGACACTTGAAAAAAAAGCTGAATACGAAGAAAATCCAATCAATCATCAAGTGATATATTGAGCTATATACAAAAGAATTCAAGTCTGAGTGAGAGAAAATTTTTATCTCTTTGTAGATTTCTCTACTGAGTGTAGAAAGAGGGCGGAGTAACTAGAGAGAGTGAAAAACCCTGGTTGAGTGTAGCTTTGTGCGTAGCACTCGGTGTAAAGGGCAGAGTAACAAGAGGAGCTTGTGAAAACCCTGTGAGAGCGTAGCTTTGTGCGTAGTTCTCGTGGTGTAGGAGTACAGATTGGTGCGAAGTACTCGGGAAGGCGGAGTAACAAGAGGAGCTTGTGAAAAACCTTGGAGGAGTGTAGCTTTGTGCGAAGCACTTGGAGAAGTGTCGGTGGACACTTATTCACTATTGTATCTGGGTGATCGAAGAATAGTGAATTTCCTCCTTGAAGTGAAAGGAGAAGAGTGGACTAGGAGGATTACACCACGTCTGAACCACTATAAATCTCTCTCTCTATTTACTTACTGCTCATATATTTTGTGCATGCTTATTCTAACTGTGAACTAACCCGATTACGATTTGTCGCATATCTTTATCTGTCTGGGTTTGATAGTTCCCACGTTTGCATGCAAACCAAACTTTGCGTACATCATCCTTGAACCATATCAAGTGTTTCTAACGTGTTGCATGTTTAGAATCTATCTTTGAGCACCGCACTATTAAGCATAACACTTTACCGCTACCTATTCCGCTGCACACTCTAAGTTGTTTATCTTGTTGATGCTTGTTACTTAGAGTTGAAATTACCAAAGTGTTATTTGCCTTGTTTGTTTTCGAAAAAAGTTTGAAAAGTTAGAGAAGTCTATTCACCCCCCCTCTAGACTTCTCACCACCCTTTCGGACCAACAAGTGGTATCAGAGCAGTTGTCTATTTGAGTCAATTTTGACGGCTAGATAGATCTCAAAATCTTCAAGATGAAGAGAGATATGGTTCTTGCTCAAAATCTTCTTTTCTCACTTAACAAATTTGATGATTGAAAAATTCGGATGCAGGTGCACTTATCTGCTCTAAATGATGAAATCTGGGAAGTCATCACAAATGGTCATATCCAAATCATGGAAGTTAACACCGCCGCCGCACTAAATCCAGTTGCTCCAAAATATATTTCAAAGCCAAAAATGGAGTGGACAAGTGAAGATAGAGGACGAAATAATTTGGACAACATTGCCAAAGATATTTTGTTCAAAGCGGTCGATGACACCATATTCCCAAAGATACGAAAGTGCACCACAGCAAAAGAAATATGGGATACACTTATCGATATCGGTGAAGGCGATGAACAAGAAAAGGATAACAAACTAACCATTTCCATGAAGAGGTTCGAAGATTTCAAAATGCTACCGAACGAAAGCATCACCGACATGGAAGCTCAATTGATCAAAATCCTTGGAGAAATCACGGATCTGGGAAAGACAATTACCCAGAAGGAAATATCGCTCAAAGTGTTACACGGACTACCTACAAATTGGGATATGAAGGTGACCGCTATGCGCGATCATAGAGATCTAAGGACATTATCTACGGATAAACTCTTTAGTGATCTTAAGGCGTATGAGTTTAAAATGAAGACACGAGTCGAAGAAGAACGTGATGAACGAACATCCGCACTGATGGCCGAACAACCTTCCTCATCAAGGTCAGTAGTAAATAATGATTTTTTATCTGACGAACAATTTTCCTTGTTTGTTAGGAAATTCAAGAAGTTCATGCGAAAGAACAAAGGATCACCACAAGGAAATTCTTTTCGAGAGAATAGAAGATCAAGAAGGGAACCGGTCGAAGATAACACAAATGTGTGTTACAATTGTAGAAAGCCTGGACATTTTATGACCGAATGTCCACACCCCAAGGTGGACAAAAATTCAAATACTTCTCCACAGGTGGAATACAAATCCAAAGAGAAGAAATTCAAAAAGGGCAAACGGAAGGCACTAATAAGCGATCCGTTAGAAGCAAGTGAATCCGAAGTATCATCTAGCGACGAGAGTGATTCATCACAAGAAGATACGGCGCTACTATGCCTAGTGGGCAAGACATCCGAACATGAGGAATGCTATATGGCGCGTGAAACTGACGAAGAGGTATCTTCTAGCTCTTTTAGTTCAGTTGACACTTTTTTCGAGACTTAAGAATCATTTCAAAGTCTTATGGAAGATTGTCAAAAAGTCATGGCCACTCATACTCAAATCAAAGAGCGCAATAATATGTTAATCCTTGAAAAGGAAGAAATGTCACAAACATTGCAAAATGCTCTAAATGAAATGAGTAACTTGAAATCCGAAAATGTTCGACTTCAAGAAGAGTTTAAAGCTAGAGAGGTTCGAGAACATAACCTTCGGGAAGTAATCGCATCATTTACAAATTCATCCAAAATAATGGATAAAATGGTAAACATGCAAAAATCCGCTGGAGATAAAGCCGGACTAGGCTACGATCCATCATGTTCTCAAACCCCTATGAAACTGACTAATTCTACTACTACTTTAATTAATAAAGTTCCAGTGATAAAATTTGTGAAAAGTCAGTATAGCACAATGAGACAAGGAATTGGTAATCAAATAAATGCCCAGAAAAATGTTGCAAGGCCGAATTCAAAAATTAATATCTCGGATAGGCAACAAAATTTTAAAAGGCAAAAATTTGTATCTCAAAAGAGAGCCAATGAGTCTAGTGCAATAAAACCTCATAGGAATATGGGAAGAATTCCGAGTATTGGGGCTGGGAGATTATATCCCTCAGAACAAGATTGGTCGCTTGAAGACAAACCATAGACCAAGTCCAAATTTGCTCTTTTTCACAGGATCAAGCAACCATCTGCTTCCCAACCCGCACCAAAGCATTATTCACAAGTGCGTTATGATTATAGAGTCTTTAATGGTTACAAATCACCTACTCTTGGATCAGTGGGATCTAGGTGGATTTGGATGCCAAAAATTACTAACACAAAAGGACCCAAACAAGTATGGGTACCTAAAAGTAATTAATCTTTCTTGCAGGAAGTTTGGTATTTCGATAGCGGATGCTCTCGACACATGACCGGCAATAAAGCTAGTCTTGTTGAGCTCAAAAGTATCGAAGGACCAAAAGTAGTTTTCGATGGAAACGATGGATATAGAATGACAAAAGGAACCGGCGCAATTGTGAAAAATGGTCTACGAATTGATGATGTATCTTATGTCGAAGGATTAAAATTCAACTTGTTTAGTACAAGCCAATTTTGCGACAAAGGATATCTCGTAGAATTTTACAAAGGCAAATGTCAAGTCAAGGACGAATCTACGAATGAAGTCGTACTCGCTGGATCAAGAAAGAAAAATATGTATGTTGTAGATTGGAGTACAACAAAAGATTCTGTATGCTTGATGGTAAACAATTCGAATGAAGCTAGTTGGGAATGACACAGAAGGCTAAATCATTTGAATTTCAAAACTATCAACAAGCTTGCCAGAAATAAGCTAGTCGAAGGACTACCCAATATTGTGTTCAAGAAGGATCAAATATGTGACGCATGCCAGAAAGGAAAACAAATCAAAACATCATTTAAAGCCAAAGCTCAAGAGTCAACATCAAGACCTTTAAGTCTACTGCACATGGATTTATTTGGTCCAGTAGACCCAGTAAGTATAAGTTGTAAGAAATATACTTTAGTTGTTGTTGATGACTTTTCCAGGTACACATGGACAATATTCATCAAGAAAAAGGATGAAGTCTTATCAAAGTTGTCAGAGCTATTGAAGCTACTACAAGTCGAAAAAGACATGAAGATTGCAACAATACGAACCGATCAAGGAACAGAGTTCGTGAACAGAGTGATTCAATCGTACTGCAATTCACAAGGAATTTTACATCAATTATTTGCCGCACGAACGCCGCAACAAAATGGCGTAGCTGAAAGAAGAAATAGAACACTCAAAGAAGCCGCACGAGTCATGATATCAGCCGCCGGACTATCAAAAAGATTTTGGGCAGAAGCGATTAACACGGCGTGCTATACTCAAAATCGCAGTCTAATCCACAAGTCTTATAACAAAACACCATATGAATTATGGAAAGGGAGAAAACCCAATCTCACCTATTTTCATACATTTGGTTGTAAATGTTTTGTACTTGTTAATGGAAAGTCTCAATTAAAGACTTTTGACGAGCGAGCGGACGAAGGAACATTCTTGCGATATTCATCCACCAGCAAGGCGTATAAAATATTCAACAAATCAACAATGGTGGTAGAAGAATCGATTCACGTTGTGTTCGATGAAAATCACGACAATAATGGCAAAAATAGTGAAGGTAATCGTGATTTAATTATTTCTAACGATATGTTGGAAGATAATATGTTGCAGGAAGTAGAAGAATCAAGTGATATGAGTACTCACCAAATTGAGGCAATATCCAATATGATACCCGAAATATCACGCACACCTACAACCGAAATTGCAACCGGAATTCCAACGGAAGAAATTCCAGTAGATGAACCCGAAGATGCACCCGTCAACAATTCACAACAAGTGGAATCACAACAAATATTCCAACAAGAAGGAAACTCTGAGAATCCAACAAGTTTCCAACCAAATCGAAAATGGCCAAGAAGTCACACACATGACTTAGCCATCGGAAATCCGAGGGACGGAGTAAAGACACGGTCATCTACTAGGAACCAACAACAAGATGTATCAACAAGAGATGCAATGTTCTCATGCTTTCTATCACAACTGGAGCCAAAAGATATTGACGAAGCTTTAGCCGATCCAAGTTGGATAGATGCCATGCAAGAGGAACTAGATCAATTCAAGCGCAACGACGTATGTAAACTTGTTCCAAGACCAACGCACCAAAATGTAATTGGCACTAAATGGGTCTTTAGGAACAAAGCAAACGAAGACGGCGTCATTGTTAGGAATAAAGCAAGATTAGTTGCGAAGGGATACTCACAAGAAGAAGGCATTGATTTTGATGAGACATTCGCCCCCGTCGCACGACTCGAAGCAATCCGAATATTCCTAGCATATGCAGCGCACAAGAATTTCATCGTATATCAAATGGACGTAAAGAGCGCATTTCTTAATGGCTTACTTGAAGAAGAAGTTTACGTCGAACAACCACCCGGTTTTGAGGTAAAAGACGTTGGTGATCAAGTCTACAAATTAAAGAAGGCATTGTATGGGTTAAAACATGCTCCGCGAGCTTGGTACGACACCTTGTCAATGTTCTTAATTAGTTGTGGATTCACCAAAGGTCTAGTCGATAAAACCCTCTTTAGAATTCAAGAAAATAATCACATTTTATTAATACAAATTTATGTTGATGATATTATCTTTGGAAGTACTGATAAATCTTTATGTGAGAAATTTTCTAAGCTCATGCAGAATAGGTTCGAGATGAGTATGATGGGAGAATTAAACTACTTTTTGGGACTGCAAGTCAAGCAACTTGAAGAAGGAATTTTCATAAATCAAGCCAAGTACACAAGAGATCTTATCAAGAAATTTGACAAATAGACACTTGAAAAAAAAGCTGAATACGAAGAAAATCCAATCAATCATCAAGTGATATATTGAGCTATATACGAAAGAATTCAAGTCTGAGTGAGAGAAATTTTTTATCTCTTTGTAGATTTCTCTACTGAGTGTAGAAAGATGGCGGAGTAACTAGAGAGAGTGAAAAACCCTGGTTGAGTGTAGCTTTGTGCGTAGCACTCGGTGTAAAGGGCAGAGTAACAAGAGGAGCTTGTGAAAACCCTGTGAGAGCGTAGCTTTGTGCGTAGTTCTCGTGGTGTAGGTGTACAGCCTGGTGCGAAGTACTCGGGAAGGCGGAGTAACAAGAGGAGCTTTCGAAAAACCTTGGAGGAGTGTAGCTTTGTGCGAAGCACTCGGAGAAGTGTCGGTGGACACTTATTCACTATTGTATCTGGGTGATCGAAGAATAGTGAATTTCCTCCTTGAAGTGAAAGGAGAAGAGTGGACTAGGAGGATTACACCATCTCTGAACCACTATAAATCTCTCTCTCTCTCTCTCTCTATTTACTTACTGCTCATATATTTTGTGCATGATTATTCTAACTGTGAACTAACCCGATTACGATTTGTCGCATATCTTTATCTGGTCTGGGTTTGATAGTTCCCACGTTTGCATGCAAGCCAAACTTTGCGTACATCATCCTTGAACCATATCAAGTGTTTCTAACGTGTTGCATGTTTAGAATCTATCTTTGAGCACCGCACTATTAAGCATAACACTTTACCGCTACCTATTCCGCTGCACACTCTAAGTTGTTTATCTTGTTGATGCTTGTTACTTAGAGTTGAAATTACCAAAGTGTTATTTGCTTTGTGTGTTTTCGAAGAAAGTTTGAAAAGTTAGAGAAGTCTATTCACCCCCCCTCTAGACTTCTCACCACCCTTTCGGGACCAACAATTACATTAATACATTTGTAAATTGTTAAACACAATAATAAGTTAATAACTAATAATGTAATAAGCCCTAATCCATAATGAATTAATCCATAAATAAATAACAAATTATTTATATAATGTTCTAATTACTAGTACATTTTTAATATAATATACATAAATAACTTAACATACATTTTTTTTTTATATAGACATGAATATTAGTAAAAAATACACACACTAGGTAGGCCTCGGCCAAGCTAAAGCCTGTCATTTGATAAGACTAGGAGCGGAGCTAGGGCTGTGCAAAATCGACCCTACCCGAAAAAACCGCCCGACCCGATACCCGTTGCAACTTGCAACCCATCCGAACCCGAGCCGAATCCGACATCACAAGTCCGATCCGCCAAGTGAAACGACGCCGGATTACGTGGTTCGGATAGGGTAGGCAAAAAACGCATCCGACCCGCCCGAACTATCCGATCTTTCCTAGGGTTTGCTGAGACCCTTCACCCTAATTCTCTCAATCTCTCATTCTCTCTGACTTCTCTCTACTCCGAATCTCCGATTCTCTCTGTGAGAGTGTGAGACTGTGACTCATACTCTCAATCTCTCATACTCTCAGAATCTCAGTCTCTCAGAGTCCTCTCTTCTTCTCTAATCTTAGTGACTCACTTACTCGTTGAGTCGTTGAGACTTGTGCACTGTCTGGCTGTGTCTGATTCTCCGGTGGCCGTTGGAGACTTAGAGTGGTGGAAGCCCTTCTCTCTGGTGATTACTGGTTAGAGACCCTTGTTCTCCGGGGAGTATTTGGGGAAAACAAGTAAATCGCTAACCCTAGTTTTTATATTTATGATTATTCACTGTATTTTGATCTATTTGTGTTATATGATGATATATGTGTTATAGTGTGATCTATTTTGGTGAAAGCTGTTTTAAACCCAAACCCTAGTTCTATATTTGTGATTTATGTGTTATATTCTGATGTATTTTGGTGAAAGCTGTTTTAAACCCAAACCCTAGTTCTATATTTGTGATTTATGTGTTATATTCTAATGTATTTTGGTGGAAGCTGTTTTAAACCCAAACCCTAGTTCTATATTTGTGATTTTTGTGTTATATTCTGATGTATTTTGGTGGAAGCTGTTTTAAACCCAAACCCTAGTTCTATATTTGTGATTTATGTGTTATATTCTGATATATTATGGTTGAATCTGAATTGTGATGTCCCTTAAATAGTTAAAGGCTTAAATGTGAAATGGTGGAAGCCCTTAACTGAAATCCAGATAATGATGAACTGGATAAAGTTTCTGAATCTGGATTTCTTTGTGAATATGTTTATGGATGTATGACCCTTAAATGTTCTTTAACTATTTGTGCATAATGTAAATATGTAAATGTAATATTATGAAATCTTGATAGATGATGACACAAAGAAGTGTCTGAATCTGGATTTCTTTCAATTGTTTGTATGCTTGAATGCTTGATCTGTTATTCTGTATGACAAACAATTGTTTGAAATCTGAATGTTGATGACTTGATGCCCATCTTTTTAGATGGAGAGCATCCGTCAACCTAGTTCTGGACCACAACCTTCAACTCAGGAGGGACAAGGACAACCTCAAGGTACTGAGATACCTCAGCAGCCTCAGGTGACTCCTGTTGTTCCAAAGAAAAAGAGAAAAGAGGTTGAGTCCAGATCCAGGGTGTGGGAGCACTTTGTAAAGATACATGATAAAGAGGACAATCTGATTGAGGGGAGGTGCATATATTGTTCTAAGATCTTTTGTTGTCAGCCAAAAAAACATGGCACTTCATCTTTAAGAAATCATATGGTGGCCTGTCTTAAAAATCCTCACTCGAAGGATACAAGGCAGTCACTTCTGACTTTCAATGTTGTCTAATCCTCTGCACCAGGGGGTTCTGAAGGGGTAATGGGGGGAATTAGGCACATGGGTGTTTAATCAGGAAGCCATTAGGAGGGCTTTGTGTGAGATGATTATAATAGATGAGTTGCCCTTTAGGTTTGTTGATGGGATAGGGTTTAGGAGATTTATTCTAGTTGCCTGCCCAAGGTTCCAAATCCCTTCTAGGTGGACAATTTCAAGGGATATTTTCCAAAGATACCTAGATGAGAGATCAGTCCTTAAACAAAATTTTAAGGGTTGCTCCCAAAGAGTCAGCTTAACCACTGACACATGGACCTCTGTACAGAGGATAAACTACATGTGCATTACTGCACATTTCATTGATGATCAGTGGAAGCTCAACAAAAAAATCATAGCCTTTGTCCCTGTTTCATCTCATAGGGGAGAGTATATAGCCAAGGCCTTGGAGACTTGTCTGGTTGAGTGGGGTATTAAGAATGTTTTTACTGTCACAGTTGACAATGCCTCTTCCAATGATACTGCCATGGGATTTTTTAAGAGTAAGTTGATGTCTTGGGGTACCACTTCTGTAAGGTCTAAGTACATGCACATGAGGTGTATAGCCCACATTCTGAATCTGGTGGTGCAAGATGGGTTGAAGTTTTTTGATACTTCAGTTTAGAGGGTTAGGGAAGCAGTTAGATGGGTTAGGAACTCCCCTGCAAGGCTAAAAAAATTTAGAGATCTTGCTGAACTTATTGAGGTGGAAGCCAAATCAGCTTTGCAGTTGGATGTTCCTACAAGATGGAATAACACATATATGATGTTGAACACTGCAATCCAGTACCAGGCAGTCTTTGATGCCTATTTGGGAAATGATCCCTCATTTTCTGATGACCTTGGTACCTCTGTGCCTACTTTTATGGATTGGTTTGATGTGAATAGTTTGGTAACTCTGCTAAAAACTTTCTATGACATGACTGTGAGAATTTCTGGTTCTCTTTATGTTAGATGACATGACTGGTGGTGAATCTGGATCTGAAAAGGTAAATTCCATTCCTTAACTGAAATGTTTACTGTTTAACAAATCTGTATATTAACTAATGTTAATTATTTGCTTTTTTACAGGTAATGGACACCCAAATGAAAACTAAGTTTCTGAAATATTGGGGGGACCCTGAAAAAATGAACTGTGTGATCTTCTTTGGCACTATTTTGGATCCTAGAGATAAGGTTGAGTACATGCCTGCCCAGTTAACTCAACTTTATGGTGATGATAAAGGCAAAGCCTGTTTTGAGAAAGTCCAATCTGCACTTCTTGAGCTGTACAATGATTATGCTGCCACTTACTCTGTGGATGTGAACACTGAACCAACTGCTGTTGCCCAACCTTCTCAAACTGTCTCTGTGAGTGTGCAGCCTAGTGCTGTAACTGTTGGTAGGCCACAAGGTAAGTTGAAATCTCAATTGAAAAGGCAAAGGATGGAGAGTGGTGGAAGCCTTAAACAGACTGACCTGCAAATATATTTGAGTGAGGCCATTGTGGAAGATAAGGTTGATTTTGATATTCTAAAATGGTGGAAGGTGAACTCTGAAAGACTGCCAATTTTCTCTAAAATGGCAAGGGATATTCTTGCAGTTCAAATATCCACTGTGGCTTCTGAAAGTGCTTTTTCAACCAGTGGTAGAGTGTTGGATCCATTTAGGAGTTCCTTAACTCCTAAGATTGTGGAAGCTTTAATTTGTACACATGATTGGTTGAGATTACCAAATCAACCTATTCAAATTGAAGAAAATATTGATGATTGTGAAAGGCTTGAGAAATGTAATAGTAGTTTACTTAAATACTTTCATTATTATGTATTTATTTTATGATACTTATTATTATGTATTTTTTTTTGTATGATAATTAATATGTGTTTTTTATTTGCAGAGTTGCCAACTGGAGTTAGGACTGCTGGAACTTCCCTACCAACCATTGCAGTAATGTTCATTCATTCTGCTCTCAGTTTTATATTTAGTTGTTATTGTGTTCTCTTAGAAAATTAGATTACCATTCTGTTTTTATTTATGGCTTATGAATTCAATTATGTAAGTGCATTTTAGTGCCTCAGCCCCTGCCACAGTTCCACTTGATTGAACATTTGAACATCAGGTTACAGCTTGACAAGTATGTGCAGTAGTATGGGCTATGATTATGCTTCCACCTTTGTCTGAATCAAAGGACTTGGGGTTGGTATGTTGCTCAAATTTTGGATTTAGTTCCAAAACTTTAGAAGCAATTTCCCTCAAATCTTAATGATATGAAACAACAGCAATCTGAGCCTATTTTGGATTTTTGAGCATAAAATGTTAAACTGTTATTCTTTTCAGTTTTTTTCTTTTTGTTATTTTCTATTTAAATTTGCACCTTAAGCAGGAAGATGAGGAATGCTGAGTGCCTGAGTTGCTGTTGCTGCATTTGGTTTTTGAATGGTGCCTTAACAGCTTATTTTTTGAGAATTTGAATCTATAAACTGTTTTTTATTTTTGAATTGTAACTTGTAAGTTGTAAGCTGTAAAGTTGTTAGCTTCATTAACTTGTAACAAGTTACTTGTTAGCTGTTAGCCTTATAGGGGCATTAGGCATGGCCGAATAGGGCTAACTTTTTAGTTGTGATTTGTGAACTTGTGATTTTGAAGTTGTAAATTGTTAACTACTAGTAGTAGTTAATACTTACTACTTAGAAGTTAACAAGTTACAACTTATTTAGTGTTGATTTACTTATTCAGTAGTTAATTTGTAGTTTTTAAGAATTTTTAATACATATCCGATTTAGTCCGTAATCCGATGCAAACCGTTCGAAATCCGAGATTTATATATCCGATAAGTTTACACTTAGAAAATACACGGATAGGGTTTAATAGCTGTAATCCGAAAACCGATCCGATTCCCATTCCCGAAAACCGAACCCGCCCGAACCGTCTGATGCACAACCCTAGGCGGAGCCACCTGCATGGTGCAGGGGCCCCTTCCCCCTCCAATTTTTTTTTTTTTTTTTTTTTTTTTTTTTTTTTTTTAGTATAATACTTAATTTTTGGCCCCTCCTAATCAATCTTGCAGACTAAGTTTCCAATTTTCTAGGCTTTCACAATATCAATTCTTATCTTTTTGGAATAAGGGTCAAATAGGTCATCGAACCGCACACAATAATGCAATTAGGCCACTGAACTCAAAAAAAGCTACAATTGAGTACCTAAACTAACCTATTTCGAGCAATTTGTCCAATTTACAGATTTTCCCCCTTTCTAACAAGTCACCCAATTTAAAATATTTTTTTTAAAAATTAATTAAAATAAACTAAAATTATTTATTTAAAAAAAAAAACATGCCTCCACCGGAGACGAAGAAGGTATCTTCGTCTCCATAGCCAGAGACGAAGAGACTCTTCGTTTCCGACCATGGAGACAAAGAGACTCTTCGTCTCTGGCCATGGAGACAAAGAGACTCTTCGTCTCTGGCCATGGAGACGAAGGTATCGGCCAGAGACGAAGAAGGGACCTTCATCTCCGGTGAAGACGATTATTTTTTTTCTTAAATTTTAGTTTATTTTAATTAATTTTTTTTTTAAAAAAACAATTTTAAAAAATTTTTAAATTGGGTGACCTGTTAGAAAGGGGAAAACCTGCAAATTGAACAAATTGCTTGAAATGGGTTAGTTTAGGGACTCAATTGTAACTTTTTTGAGTTCAGTGGCCTATTTCCATTATCGTGTGTGGTTTGATGGCCTATTTGACCCTTATTCCTATCTTTTTCAATGAGTAATCTGGTCATTATATTTTTTCATATATCTTTGAAGTTTTGAATCTTTTGGGACTCGTTTGGTTCACGGAAAATATTTGAAAGGAAATAAAATTGAAATTCCACGGGAAAAGTAGTTACTAGGAATATAAATTCCATTGTTTGGTTGGTGAAAAAGAAGTTACTGAAAATATTGATTCCATTGTTTAGTTGGATTTGTGATTGTAAGGAATAATGTGTATAAAGACCCATATGTCCATTGTTTGCTATTTATATGTATGTAATCAAAAAAGAAGCATGAGGGTAATCTAGTCCGGCCAGCTCAATCTTTTTTCTCACCTCCCTGGAAAACAAAATAGCAGGTCCAAGCTCAAATTTTGTTTTCCTCAAATATGATGAATTAGTTTTCCATTGAAAAATAATTTCCATTAACTAAACATAGAAAACTCTTGTTTTCCTCAAATTTCAGGAATACATTTTCCTTGAAAGTTATTTTCCGTGAACCAAACATACCCTTGATGAATTATTGTATTGTGTATTTTCATTTCTCGTCAAGCGGCATTCTATGAATAACTGCATTAATTGTGGCTTCAATCTCCCACGTCAAAGAATGAGGTGATTATATAAACAATGAAAAAGATATATAAGATAGATATCAATTTGAAACAGAGAATTAATAAAGATTAGCTAAAGCATACGGTGATTATATATATATATATATATATATATGTATGTATGTATGTATGCATGTATGTATATATCATGATGAACATGCACAGTACTGAGAATAAAATATTAGTCTGCTACACCAAACATAGAAAACTCTTGTTTTCCTCAAATTTCAGGAAAACATTTTCCTTGGAAGTTATTTTCCGTGAACCATGCCTTGATGAATTATTGTATTGTGTATTTTCATTTCTCGTCAAACAGCATTCTATGAATAACTGCATTAATTGTGGCTTCAATCTCCGTCAAAGAAGGAGGTGATTATATAAACAATGAAAAAGATATATAAGATAGATATTAATTTGAAACAGGCACAGTACTGAGAATAAAATATTAGTCTGCTACTCAGTTTTAGTAGATTTGTAATAAAATAATGTAATCTAAGTTAAAATATGTTAAACGAGTATTAATGTATTTAAATTTAATTATTTACTCTTAAATCATAATTGCCCCTCGCACTATTTAATCCTGGCACCGACCCTAGATAAGACAGGCTGAAAAGACCACAATGTTAACAGGTCATAAAATTCAAAGCTCGACTCGTCTTTTTTTTTTTCTTCAGGGTGAAATGTTATGCTAAGCTTATTTTGAGGGCTTTATGTACAAGTATGTGTTGCTCAAAGCATGTATATATGGTGGAATGAAGAGGAGAAATACGTTTAGTAAGTAAAAGTACCCATTTGCCCCTGAAATTGACGCTCACTTAACCAACAATTGACGGAAGGACCTCAATTGGAAAAAATTTAATAGACGGGGGTTAAATTGTCCAAATTAAAAGTCTAGGACCAAATCGGGAAAATCATCATACTCGGGAGACCATTGCTGGAATTAACTCACTTAAAAAATCTTCTATCCAACCATTCATGACTTATAGATTATGTGATACATATGTGATGTGTAGCAAAAATAAGATGTGAGCTCGGGTATGTTATGTCGTCCTCAGGGGATTGGGGTTATGACACGCAATATGCAATCGTAATAAACTAGGCACTAGCATAAGGAAATCAACAAGAAGCTAAGGAAATAAGAAGTTTCAAGGATACGGTAACTAAACAAAATAACACGAACACAAATTAACAATATATAAACACAAAATAAAGAAATCGGACTCAAGCTAGGGAGCATTATCGTCTAGATGCATAGCACAACCTAAGGATTGAGGAAAATCACACAACCAAGGGTTTGAGAGGATGCACGTAGGAATCCTAATCTATAAGTCACTCATGTGAGCAAATTAACAAGGATTAGAACAAGGAATTGCCCCACTCTCGTGGTGAATCAACTCTAAGTTCTTCAAGAACACAAAGCATCTAAAATCCCCAATTTCCTCCTTTCATAGGAAAAATCAGGTTTATGCAAGGAGTGGCTTGGAATCTTAACCCAACTCTCATTGAGGCCAAGAATCCTCCAAAACATGCTAATGAATGTGTACACCAAGCATTAACAATATACAAACACAAATCCTTCCAATTCATCAACTCAAGAACCCCTAGGTTAGAGTTCTTCCCTTTTTGCAATAATCACAAATCAAGTATCAAGATAGAAAATACAACCCTAACTCAAGTCCATAAACTAACTACTCATGATTAAATAGCATAAAGAACACAAAAACACAAGTGTAAAGCATAAACATTGCAAGATAAAGAGATAAAAGGGAAAAAAAAGATTATCTATTGAAATGATGGTAGAATCTTGAAATCCAAGTGTAGATCATTCAATACAAGCTTGAAATATGATAAAGAACCTAAATCTACACCTAATCTTAACACTAAAATATGAAATGAAAGGGTAGAAAATAGTTAGGGTTTGAATGGAGTTAAAAAACGAGTAAAAACGAGTGAAAAATCAGCTAAAAAGGAGCAAAGGCGGGGGGCTCGACGTGTCGAGAGTAATTCTCGACGTGTCGAGCATTTACAGACTGTAATTGTGACCTCACTGCCAATTCTCGACGCGTCGAGTGGCTCTCTGCAACATAATATCAGTTTGTAGGCTGATTTTGACCCTGTTTCCTTTAGAACTAGGCTTTGATGTCTTCATGAAAGTTGTAGCCTTTCGAGTCTTATTTCAAATGGCGTAAGAATCACTTCATTTGGACATTCTTAGGCCGATATATGGTCAAATTACCAAACAGTGGACAGTTTTGGGCGAAATCTGTAAGTTTGGAACTTCAACTTCAAGGATGATTTTGACCATTGGGGCTTCCTTTTTAGGCTTTGATGTCTGAATATGAGTTGTAGACCTTTGAGTCTTCTTTCCAATGGGATACGAATAACATAATTTGGATATTTGTAGCTCACGATATGGTCCAAAGACTATGACGTTGACATGCAGGTTGGAAATTGCAATTGCATGATCGCTTGCTCCTCTTTTGCTTTGGTTTGCCCAAATGACCAAGACCATTGAAAGCACCACTTTTAGGCTCACTTGGAAGTGTTTTTTCCATCCTCTTAGCTTCTCCTTGAATCCCATTGACTCCCAATCCATCCAAAACGCTTCTTTTGACTCCAATGACCACCAAAGTGCATGAAACTACTCATTTTTGCTTCCAAAGCTTTTCAAACCAAACTCCTTGCAAAATAACACAATTTAGACCTAATCTCATTGAATTTGAAATGATCTATATGCAAAATAGCTTAGTGAAAAGGGTGAAAAATATAGACAAATAAGCACTTATCAATATGCATAACACACATATATATAGAGTCATATGAGTCCAGTTAGTATTCTCTGCCGTCCAAATTACCAATAGTTAATCTCACAAATATATATCAATGTTGAATAACAAACTTAGTTACACAAAAAATTAGGTATTAAAATTAGAAATATTATTTTAATAAATTTAAATTAGGTAAAATTATAAAAATGCCCCTCTATAATATGCCAATTATCAATTGTTGGATCTCAGCGCTGCACTATGCTTACTTCCCAGGGGGCCACCCACCCGGGATTGCCGGAAGTCAAGCACGCTTAACCACAGAGTTCTATGGTACCTGGTTGCCATATCCTACTTAAAACCAATTGGTGATAAGTAGGTGGACATTAACCATTTAACCCCAGCGCCACGTCTCGAATCGAGCAGGGGCTGAACTCGGCCAACCCGGCCGACGCCCAACAATCCCCCTCCCAGCACCTGCCGCAACCTTTGA
This sequence comes from Ipomoea nil, assembly GCF_001879475.1. Lineage (NCBI taxonomy): Eukaryota > Viridiplantae > Streptophyta > Magnoliopsida > Solanales > Convolvulaceae > Ipomoea > Ipomoea nil. The sequence continues at coordinate 448,988 of NW_017616592.1, read as the reverse complement.
TCACCAAGCCCAGTCGCGCAGCATGCTTGACTCGGGCTTGGCCCGACCTACGCCCACATCCCACCTGGGATTGGGCTCGGCTTTCGCCTCGCCATCGATCCGAACCCGTGACCTCGGCTCTGATACCAATTGTTGGATCTCAGCGCTGCACTATGCTTACTTCCCAGGGGGTCACCCATCCCGGGATTGCCGGAAGTCAAGCATGCTTGACCACAGAGTTCTATGGTACCTGGTTTCCGTATCCTACTTAAAACCAATTGGTGATAAGTAGGTGGACATTAACCATTTAACCACATCTCTCCATGGTAAGCCACAGCGCCACGTCTCGAATCGAGCAGGGGCTGAACTCGGCCAACCCGGCCGACGCCCAACATCAATGTCACCCCTGAATTATGAGTGGTGTAAATGTTGCCCCTTAATTATCAAAACGGTGCACATATAGTCCCTCCCGTAACGGATCGTTAGTATACACTGTTAAGTCGGGTAAATATGTAATTTAGTTGTTTTTTCCTTTTTCTTTTTATATTTTCCCTTTGTCGTGCACTCGTGCTGCCTCGTCTTGTTCACGCTAGAAGAAGACGAACCAAGGTCCGAGTTTGGTGTCGTCGTAGCTGTCGTTCACGCTAGAAACAGAGAACGTCGCTGGACTTGTTTTCGATGTCCATCGCTAGTACTTCGAATCGAGGGAGGGTCTCGCCGGAGCTCGTCCGTCGCCGCCGTTACTGGACGCCACCAATCGAGTCCACCTTCATCGCTGCTCGCTGCCAGACTATTGTTTGTTGAGGCCGAGAAAGAAAAAGGAAAAAACAAAGGGAAAATATATATATAAAAAAAAAAAAGGAAAAGGAAAAAACAACTAAATTGCATATTTACCCCGACTTAACGGTGTACACTAACGGTCCGTTACGGGAGGAGTTATATGTGCACTGTTTTGATAATTGCAGGGCAATATTTACACCACTCATAATTCAGGAGTGACATTGATAATTGCCATATTATAGAGGGACATTTTTTACAATTTTCCCTTTAAATTAAATAATTATTTAAAATTTTAAAAATCAAAACATTAAAAAAAAAAAAAAAAACAATCCATCACCTTGATAGTAACAAAAATAACTCTGCAGGTAGTCCGGATATTGATATTGTAACGTGTTTAGTTTCATTAATAATTTCCACATCCATTTTACACATGTTCATTTTCAAGTTTATATTTTTTGAATTAGTAAGAATGAGTGTAGTACTTGATTCTGTGTGTGTTTTTTTTTTTTAATTTGTTTTATTGAATTGATATTAACCTTCGAGTTAAATTATTTCTCACGTATTTTGTGCATACACTTTTTTAAATAGTGACTACATTCTATATACCAAGTATTTTTGTTGTGAAGTTTGGTGTTGATTTTGCTTGTAATCTAAGTAGTATTGAGTCTAAAAGGTGAAATGAATTAGACAAGCCTTGGCAAGCTAAAGTCCGCCATTTGATAAGACGGGCTAAAAAGCCCACCATTCTAACAGACCTTAAAATTTAAAGCTCGACCTTTTTTTTTTCGCAGGGTGAGATGTTAGGCAATTTATATCGTGCGCCACGACGCACATAGTAATGTGAGCCCAGGCACAAAACGCGTGCGTTTCATGCTGATGTCATATTAACATCACTCCGTCCCTCCGAACAGACCAAACCTCATTATGTGTATTCAGTTAAAATTTTATGTGTATTGTGTTATGAGTTTATCTGTATTCAGTTAAGAGTTTGTGTATTATGTTAACCAAACCCATGCGTATTCAATTAAAAGTTTATGTATATTGTGTTATGAGTTTATGTGTATTATGTATTATGTTAGATTATGTGTATTCTGTTATGAATTTATGTGCATTCGGAACAGATGATTTTTTTTAACAACTTAACAAAACGATGTCGTTTTGGGAGGCGCGGATCACACAGTGCTATGTGCGCCTTGGTGCACGGTATAACGATTGGAGATGTTATGCTAAGCTTGTTTTGAGGGCTTTATGTACTAAGTATTTGTTGCACAAAGCGTATATATTTTTGACATACTAGTTCAGGTTCAGCCATTCATTATGCATATTGGTATTGATATTGTAATCAGTTAAGACAGATGAGGAATATAATGTGAAATGTGGGTAAGATGCAAACAACACTCCATATCTTAATAAATAATGTACCAAGACGCACAATTTAAGACGTAAAATTAAGAACAATAAATCCTGATGATGAGTCCAAAAAAGAAGACAAATTGAGATTGTAGAGCAGGAAATTGAAGTATATATAGTGCTCACAGTCCGAGTATACAAGCTAGCACAGTGCTCCAATAAGGATCGTGAAAAAAAGCACAAGGATTTTGAAGGTGGTTCAGGTCCTTAATCTGTTGAGAGCATATCTTCCCCAATTCCCCTTCAAGGCTAACATGATCACAGTGGTCTAAGTTGAGAGATTGAAGGAGAGTACAAGCATCAAGGATGGCCTCCACGCCTTTATCTGTCATTTGATTTCCATAAAGTGTAAGGTGTTTCAACCCATGCATGTTTTCTGCAATGGCAACAGCCTCCTCATCATATGGTTCGTTTAGGAATCCACTTACCTTCTTGATAAAGGAAAATGAGTTGAGGAAAGGGCAAGACTGTCCAGCAGCTTCAATTCCTTGTTTAGAAATGAAAGTGTATTCAAGTTGTAGCTCTTCCAACAGTGGAGACTCATTAACGGCTTTACTAAAACCTTCATCAGAAACATGTCTGGACCAAATACCAAGATGTCTCAGCTGTTTTGCTCTGTATAACAACAACAAAAGCACATACGTACTAAGATTAAGGAATACGTACTAATTAAGAGCAAGGGATTAAAAGAAACAAGAAAGATATAATAATTTGTTTCCCACAAGTGATAATTTTCCATGGACCAGCTTCCATATAGGAAATGTTCTCATATGATGTTAATATATATAAATTTATTACCCTAATCAAACAACCAAAAGAAGAACGTACAGCATAAAACTGGAAAATATAAAACGCATATATATATATATATATATATATATATATATATATATATATATATATATATATATATACCTCTGAGCAATGTAGAAGAGCAGATCATCAGTAGCAAAGTAGCCTAGTTTGATGGAAATAAGTTGCCCCTCACTGCGGTTCACAACTTCTCTGCAAATTTTATCCCAGTCCTGTTCTTTAGCAATAACTATATTCCAGAAGTCCACATAGCGCCACATGGATGGGTCTTGCCATAGCCTCCACCAAGCAGTACACACCTGTGCGCTCTGGAAAATATCCTCCACACTCAGCCTCTGCAGAATGTTTGCCGTTAACTCCCGCGGAAGATCCACCCACGGCGCCGCTGCATTTGCCATTGTCTGTATTGCTCAGTGGTGTGGTGTTAATGGAGGATCGACTATCTATACTTGCACGGAAAGAAACTCGATCGACGGGAAATTGGCTTCAAAGTTTTCTGATCTCTCTCAAGTGACCAGGTCTCAAAAGAGCTGAGGAATCGTGGCCTCTAAGAATTTCTGGTTATCGTAGGCCCTGTTTGGTAAAATGGCTGTTAGCTAATAACTGTTTGCTGTTAGCTGATTGTGTTAATTAAAGGGTATAAATAGTTGATAACATTAGACAATTGTAGAAAAGTGTTTGGTAAATTAACTGTTAACTGATAGCTGTTTGGTATAATTTCTTTTTCTCAAAAAGCTAATTGAAAAAGTTGCTTGGAGTAGCTTTTTGAATTTTAGCCTTTTGGAGTTGCAAAAAGCTAATTAACCAAACATTTCTATTGATATTTTAATAAATCAAACAATTAATAGTGGTCAAATAAGCCAAAATTGGCCTATAGGCCAATTTTTTACCAAACACGGCCATAGTGTTATGACCAATGAAATGAAATGTAAAACGCCGGTACAGTTCTCGATGAGTAACCCCAACTTCCCTAGTTTTTGGGAGGGGGAAGAGGAGAAAATATATTTGCTCAGGTCCAAGGTAAATGAGAAAAAAAAAAAAGGATTAAAAGTATAAATAAGTCTTGAAATAGTATTTATAAAACAGCAATTAAGGGGTTCAGGTCATCTTCGATTACCTAGGTAATCTGAGTCTTGATAATATTATATTACTTTGTTTGGTTTAAGTTATGAGATTAACTGTTACGTGAAAGTTGATGTGGCCGTAATGTTTCAAGGTAATGTGATTATCCTCATGCAATCTTAGATTACCTTGAATTATTCCAACTTTGTCCTTATTAACTAATCCTTTAATAATAATAATAATAATAATAATAATAATAATAATAATAATAATAATAATAATAATAACAATAATAATAATAATAATAATAATAATAATAAATTATTATTATTATTATTATTATTATAATGAAATAAATATATGTCTAGTATTGTAACAGGATCCATCAATAATTCTCTCTCTAGGTTTTCTTTCTAGAGTTTTCTCTCTTTTCCTACTAGGGTTTGCCTAGGGTTTTGCCGATTTCAACATCTGTTTCCGGCGTATTCGTGCACGTTACCAGTGTGTGTCAGTGAGGAATAGCTATGGAACGACAGCTGTGTTCGAATACTGATGTGCGCAGCTCTGTTCGGCGAGAAAGGAGTTTGGAGCATCAGGTGCATGCGAGCGTGAATGGGCACGGGACTGTTCGGCGAGAGGGGAGTATGGAGCGTCAGGTGCATGCGAACGTGAATGAAGGGGGGTGCGTTTCGACGGGAAGGGGCTGTGGGGCATAAGGTGCAGTCGGAAGTTGAGGAGGAATTGGTGGAGGGGTATACGGGCATCTCTTTGCTCGACGAGGAGGATATGTTGGTACCGGTGGGGGAGAATGTTGCGCCGGCGACGGGGGTAGAGGATCGCACGTGGGTATTGGTTGGTAGGTTTCTGACGCGTAAGATGGTGAAGCTTGAGTTTATGCGGGAGGTGTTGGCGTCCGTGTGGCAGCCCGTGTGTGGTGTACAGATCTCAGAGTTGCAACCGAATCTTTTCATGTTTGTTTTCTATCACCAGACGGATTTGCAGCGAGTGATAGATGAGGGACCATGGTCTTTTGATAACCATACCTTGGTGTGCCGGCTAGTGGAGGATGGGATGATGCCGAACGATGTGTTGCTTGATTCGGTTGATATGTGGGTCCAGGTCTACAGTCTCCCGATGGGCTATACATCCATGGCCATACAGGAGCAGGTTGGTAATTTTTTGGGTGGTTTTCTGAGGGGTGATGAAAGATTTGATGATCGCCCGTGGAAGGCGTTTTATCGGATTCGTGTTAGTATTCCGGTGGGTAAGCCTTTGCGCCGAAGAATGAAATTTGCGAAGCGGGATAAGTCTTGGTGTTGGGTGACCTTCAAGTATGAAAGATTGCACACTTTTTGCTTCTTTTGTGGTTTGCTTGGCCACTCGTATAAGTTCTGTTTACAGGCACGTAATTCGACTCTCACTTTGGATCAGTATCCGTTTGGGGCAGAGATGAAGGCGGGCTTACCGCGGGGTCCTAGGCCGGTGGGAAGTTCGTGGCTGATTCCAGTTGGGGGAAGAGGGAGGAGGTGGCCGAGAAAGGGGGAAGGGCGGGTGATACGGGTGGGGTGGTTTTGACGGGGCCTCCGGTGGAAGGGCAGCCGGCGGATGGGGAAGGGGTGGTTTGTGGGCCAAAGAGGCGCAGGGAGGAGGGGGGTAGTGAGGATCTCATGGGAAGGGATGATGAGGGAGTCGTGGGGAGAGTTGGGGAGGATGTGGCAATGACGGATATTTCAAAAAACTTGTTCATGGCAGGTTCTGGTTCCCAGACCCGCCCATCATTATGAGTACCTTGAGTTGGAACTGTCGTGGCTTGGGTGATCCACGAACAGTTCGGGAGGTGTTGGATATGGCATCCAGAAAGAAACCCGATTTTATTTTTTTTAATGGAAACGAAGGTTGCTAGAGATCATGCTGAGCGATTGCGTGTGAAGTTAGGGTTCCAGGGGTTGTTCTATGTGGATAATAGGGGACGCAGTGGAGGTTTGGCTCTGTTATGGAAAACGAATGATACGGTGAGTCTGCTAGGTTACTCTCATAACCATGTGGATGTGGAGGTACATATAGATGGTTTTGCGCCCTGGAGGATGACGGGTTTCTACGGTTTCCCGGATCGTGGTGATAGAGTGGAGTCATGGAATCTTTTGAGACACTTAAGTTCCCGGTCGACACTGCCTTGGGTGGTCTTGGGGGATTTCAATGACTTGCTTTTCCAGTATGAGAAGAGGGGACGTTGCAGACATCCTGAATCGTTGTTGAGGGGCTTTGGTGAAACACTAGAGGACTGTGGTTTGATACAGATCCCCATGATTGGATATCAGTATACATGGGAAAAGAGGGAGGGGGCGGAAGATTGGATAGAGGAAAAGTTGGATAGAGTGGTAGCGACTGATGAGTGGCGAGGGGTGGTGGAAGGAGCCCGGGTCTATAATGTGCTGACCAGGAGATCAGACCATCCGGCTCTCTTCCTGGACGTACGGCCAGGGGGGGGGGATTTCGTGTTGGTCCACGGCATTTTCGTTTTGAGATGGCTTGGCTGTTGGATGAAGGGTGTAGGGAGGTGGTGGAGGAGGCATGGGGATATGGGGTGGAGGATCTACAGGCCAGGGTAGAGAGATGTGGTATGAAGCTTCAGAAGTGGGATGGTGATCGTTTCCATAAGTTTGGGAAAAGGATTGCTAGTCTCAAGAAACAGCAGTTGGTTTGCCGTGGTCGTGTGAGCCCCGAGGCATTAGCAGATTTCCGCCGCCTGGAATCTGAGTTAGTGAGACTGGAGAAGCAGGAGGATGTGTTCTGGAGGCAGAGGGCGAAGCAGCATTGGCTTCGTGGGGCGGATGCAAACACTCGTTTCTATCACAGGTATGCTTCTGCCCGAAAACGAAAGAATACTATATTACGTCTTAAAGATGAGTTGGGAGGATGGGTAGATGGTGATGCTATGAAGGCAGTTATAATGAATTATTTTAATAATATTTTTGCTGCTAACCCCGATGTGTGTAATTGAGCAGACTTTTTCGCCTCTATCCCTACTCGTGTTACCCACACCCATAATGAATGGCTGAGCCGGCCATATGACTCGGGGGAAGTGAAAGATGCGTTGTTTGCTATGTTTCCAGACAAAGCTCCGGGACCGGATGGAATGAATCCGGGTTTTTATCAGAAGTTTTGGGACATAGTAGGTCCAGATGTGACTAGTTGTGTGCTGCAGTGTTTGAATACAGGGTCCTTGCCAACCGGGCTTAATGAGTCGAATATTGTGCTTATCCCGAAAACGCAGTCCCCTGAGATGGTCACGGATTTGCGCCCGATTGCCTTGAGTAATGTTGTTTATAAGATTATTGCAAAGGTAATCGCTAATCGTATGAAGCCCCTATTAGGCGATATTATTTCAGTATCGCAGAGTGCTTTTATTCCTGGCAGGTTGATTACTGATAACATCTTAATAGCTGCCGAGGTTGGACATTTTCTTAATAGGAAGCAGTTGGGTAAGGTGGGGTGGGGAGCTCTGAAGTTAGATATGGCAAAAACCAATGATAAGATGGAATGGGCATTTCTGAGGAATATGTTATTGGCGTTGGGCTTCCAGGCGGGTTGGGTTAATCTCATTATGGAATGTGTCACTACTGTTTCATATAATATTATGATTAATGGTGTGTCTGGAGGACAATTGACCCCATCTCGTGGACTCCGCCAGGGGGATCCTTTGTCACCATATCTGTTTCTTATCTGTGCGGAGGGGTTATCATTGTTGTTACAGCAGGCTCAGGATAGGGGTGATGTCCATAGTCTGAGGGTGGCGAGAGGAGCACCTGCTCTCTCACATCTTTTGTTTGCGGATGACAGCCTCCTGTTCTTTAAGGCAAATGTTGATGAGGCCCAGGCAGTTAAACGGTGTCTAACTGATTATGAGAAGCTATCTGGCCAGACGATTAATTATAATAAGTCAAATATATGCTTTAGTAGGAACACTCAGCAAGCTGATAGAAATTTGGTGGCAGCAGAATTTGGGGTTCATCAAGCACAAAACTTTGGAAAGTATTTGGGGTTGCCAGCGTTTATAGGGAGGAATAAACGGGCGGTGTTTGCTTATGTGGAGGATAAGGTGAGACAGAGAATTGGCTCCTGGAATAAGAAACTTTTATCTAAAGCAGGTAAAGAAGTTTTACTCAAATCGGTGGCGCAGGCAATGCCCACGTTTACTATGAGTGTATTTTTGTTGCCTGACTCACTATGTAAGAACCTGGAGCGTGTTATGAATAGATTCTGGTGGCGTAATGGAAGGGATGGAGGAGGAATCCATTGGCTGGCCTGGGATAAAATGAGTGTACCAAAGAAATATGGGGGCCTAGGTTTCAAGGATTTGAGAGCTTTTAATATGGCTATGTTGGGTAAGCAGGGTTGGAGATTTCTGACAGATCCCCAGTCTCTAGTGGCGAGAATATATAAGGCCAGATATTACCCAAATACGGATTTTTTGAATGCCTCAGTTGGGAATAATCCAAGTTTTCCGTGGAGAAGTATAATGGCTGCCCAGGGACTCATTAAACGGAATATCAGACGGAGAATAGGAAATGGAAAATCCACTCTGGTTTGGGGTGACCCGTGGTTGCCATGCGAATCTGAGCCAAGAATTATGACAGAAAAGCCTCCTCACCTGGGGGAAGTAAAAGTTTCAGGATTAATTGATCCGACGTTAGAAACCTGGGATATACCTTTGCTTAATGAATTTTTTTGTGCGGAGGAAGTGGAGCAGATTTCGGCCATTCCAATTAGCCCTGCCTATGATGATATGTGGTATTGGCATGGGGACCCCAAAGGAATTTATACAGTAAAAGCTACTTATCGTAATTTAATGGGAACCATTACTACACCCCCTGGTTTCACATCTTGGAATAAAATTTGGAATCTGAAAGTACCCCCGAAGTGGAAAGTTTTCTTATGGAGAGCTGTGAGAGGAGTATTACCCACCACCATGAACTTATATAATAGGAGGGTAGATGAACCATTAGCATGCCCTTTGTGTGCTCTAAGCTCTGAAAATATTTTGCACTCTTTAGTACAATGTGAATTCTCTAAATGTGTGTGGAATATTTCGGGTTTTGTTGTACAGAGTACAGTGGACGATGACTTTGGTGTGTGGCTTGAGTTATTGCTCCAAAATATTGATGAGAAACAATTTATTTCTATGGTGGCCATTATGTACAATATTTGGATGCAACGGAACACGGCGGTATGGGAGCATAAGGTGGGTAGACCACGGCTTGTGTACGAACGGGCAATGGCTACTTTGGCGGCATGGTGCACCGCGGCAGGCCGCATGGAGTCACGGCAGCAGCTTGGCGCTGCTACTGCCACTGTTGGACAGCCCCAATCTCGGCAGTTTGCTGCCGGCGCAGGGCACCCTCGGGCACAGCTTTGTTGCTCTTTTGACGCATCCTATTCGGCCACAATGCGACACGGGGCGTACGGCATATTACTACAGGACACAGATGGGAATTTTTTGGCAGCTAAAAATGGTCCCTTGCCGTTTTGTCGGGGACCCTTCATGGCAGAGGCATACGCATGTAAAGAGGCCCTATCCTGGCTTAGGGATCGTGGAGTCACGGAGGTGGAGCTACGGTCAGATTGTTCGAACCTATGCCACGCACTTGGCAATTCAGCGACTGAGTTTCGCACTTACGATGGTTTAGCTGTTTCAGCATGTCGGGATTTGATGAATCTTTTAGTTTCCTACTCTATTGTTTATATTCCTCGTACTTTAAATATTTTAGCTCATTCGTTAGCTCAGTCAGCCTATACACAGGCAAACTCGATGTTGTGGGAGGATAATCCCCCTGCTTTTATTTCGACTTTGATTGATTAATATATCCAGCAGTTTACTTTCAAAAAAAAAAAAGAAATAAATATATGTCTAGTATATTTAATGATTTAGTTTTTTTTTTATTAATATTTAAACATTGATATACATTCATACAATCATACATATATACATATATATATATATATATATATATATATATATATATATATATATATATATATATATATATATATATATATATATATATATATTATTGAGGACATTATAGTAAATTGATCCATATAATCTAAAATATAACCCTTAACCAAACAATGTAATATTATATTACACAATTCAAATTAAACACTAAGGTAATCTTACATTCCCAAAATCTTACATTACCTTCCTGAAGGTAATCCTATTACCTAGGGTAATCTAAGATTCCGTGAACCAAACGCCCCCTAAAAGTCATTTGAACCTTTGAAAATTATTAAACTACTAGTATTTTTTATGCGCGATGCGCAAAACATAGGTGCCCAATATTAAAATTTATATTAAAATTTTAAATTTATTTAAAATTTAGATGTTTAAATAATAATAATAATAATAATAATAATAATAATAATAATAATTTGTATATTATTATTATTATTATTATTATTATTATTATTATTGTTATTATTATTATTATTATTATTATTATTATTATTATTGAAGAAGATAAGAAAATATATGGTAGATGCATGTGCATAGTAACAATAGTGGAAAAGATAACGGAAGTTATAACGGTAGGGGTATATTTGTCCAAAATATTGTATGGTACAACTTTTATAGCGTAATGTATCAAAAAACTTAATGGAAAAATTGGACATAAATGAAGGGTATAACATTCATTCACACTTATTATGTTTTTAGATTAGATATTATGATTAGATATTGAATTATTAATACACATCTTAAGAAAATATATACTAATTTAATGCAGCGAAATATGAAGTGCAAAATGTTTCAAAACAATACTAAATTTACCAAAGTCGTAAACATGGGTAAGTAGACATAAACATAAATTGAAATAATTATATATATCCGATTACAAATTTTTAAAAACTTCTTGATACACAATATTTACTGTTGAAAAAGTATAGTCCCTATTCTCACCTAAAACCACCACTTTAAGATCATTTGGGTTGTTAACTCTAGACAAAGCAACATACAACTATCCAAGCACAAAAACAGATTTTTTCAAAAGTAATCAACTTTTGTAAGACTTTGTCATTGACTCTTATTTATTGTCATCATTAATAATGTGACTGAGACACTTCATGCATAAAACAAATAAATATGGCGAGATAGCGTCCCCCCGGAGAATACTCGGCCCCTAGATGGAGTGATTGTAAGATTTTCCCTAATAATATATATTGTATATTATATATTAGGTTCTTAATTAAGTGGTGTAAGTTAACTAGACTTATTAAGTGGTCTAGTTGGACTGAATAACTAGAAGTTATTATTCAACCAAACTCTGTGTCTAATATAAACCTAGATCGATGGGCTTCAGGATATTCATTATATAGCACATTCAGTTACGGTACTCATACTGCTCAGTAGACACCAATACGTCATCTAGGGTTCTGAGTCAAGTATGAGACAAATATGGCTGACGGTCTACCGTTCAAAAGGCAACACAACTAGTATATCAACTGTGGCTGGAGATCAACTCGATTATCGCTTCCGCTTATACGAGGTTAGTTTTCTCGTATTATTATTCAAATATTCAGTATAGTTAGATTATTTATATTCTAACATTTGGTATCAGAGCCCACATGCAAGTTTTATGCCACTAGATTCTTCTGTATATTTAGTAATTGTGAAAAATATTATCATAAGGGATTAATTGGATTTAATAGAATTAAAACTTTAGCCCACATGCAAGTTTTATGTCAATAAATCCCTCAACCCGTTAGATAATAACTTTATCACAATTCTTAGAATTTATAAATTTAGTTCAATTATAATTCTAAGTTTCATGGTTTGCATTGGCAAAACATGTATTCAGTCACTTCCCCAAAATTTAGCCTCTTTTATTAATTGATCTACGAATCTTGCTCGGTTCTTCGGACTAACTGTAGTAAGTTACGTGATTTGACATACATCTTTTGGATTCCATTAATAATAAAATGTATCTTTTGAGCCAAATTCTAACTTGGTTTTAGAAGGTGTATTTTGTTCTATTTTTTTTTTTTTTTTTAGTATGCCCAACTATGGTGGGGAATTATATCTTCATTATTTAGTTGGACTTTAATTGGAACCAAAATTATTTATTTAGTATGCCCAACTAATGGTGGAGAATTATATCTTCATTTATTAGTTGGTCAAATCAATTATGAGTATGTATATTCATTTTATTAAGTTTCGCTGAAGAATATTTTAATCAGTGGGAATGATCATTTAGAATCAGATCATTAAGATGCTCAATTAAAGATTATGGATTTAATTATTGTCTTCATACATTTATCCCAAATTGGATTGTATGTCAAACAATAAGTCCAAATAATTCCGCAAGTATTTATCTTGCATTTGTTCTTATAAATTCATGTGTTCGAATTATTGAACGTTTGGTTGTGCAACATATTTATGAAAATGTTATAACAATATTAATGAATTTATTAGAACAAAAGCATTTTACTTGCGGTGCACTGGCATTTAATAAATTCTTTAGTGATTAATAGGGTCTTTAGTTTCTTTAAAATTGAGTCACCATGATTTACATCCTCCCAAATGTTCTTTAGCGTGAGTCGACCACTCTTTCCTTAAAACCTTATTTGCCACCTCCCAAAAGTGCTAGGAGTGTCGTGGCCTAGATTTCTTAGGATAAAACGCGCTACGGTTTGACATTTGAGCACCCAAACGAGCGAACCCGGCGAACTAAAGCAAAGACTTAAACACAGTTTAGGCAAAGAAAGGAGTAGAAGCAGAGTTTTGAGGAGAAAAACACTTCCTGTGTTGTGTGTTCTTGTCACTTTGTGCTTAGAAAATCTGCTGCCCTCTACCCCTTCTTATATAGGGATGATAGAATTGATAGCATTCAATTTGGCATTACATCCACGATGTGTAACATCTGAAACAACAACACCCATTACTAGAGAGTTAAATTCAAATTTAAAATTGGAATTAATTAACAACAACAACACCCATTACTAGAGAGTTAAATTCAAATTTAAAATTGGAATTAATTAACAACAACAACACCTATTACTAGAGAGTTAAATTCAAATTTAAAATTGGAATTAATTAACAACAACAACACCCATTACTAGAGAGTTAAATTCAAATTTAAAATTGGAATTAATTAACAATTAATTCCATAACGAATGAATTTAATCTCACCGGGCTTGAATCAAGCCTTTCCGATCGCATTTTGAGTTAGAATTTGATTTGCACACGCCTCTATGCTATACAATTCTACAAGCTTTAAAAAAACTCTTGTATAAAAGGGGGGTCAAGTCCTCTTTCCAAACCAATGTGGGACAAAAGCTCAATTTTTCCCTTCATTTTTCCAACTCAATGGGTCTACTTTGAGAATCAATTTCTCATTCACCCATTATCCGTTTTGAGCGTACGATATATCAATCTCTTCGTCTCACTACGAAGAACCCGAATCCACTTTAACCCGACCCAAATCGGAAGTGGACCCCACTGATAATTGTACCACAAAATAGCGACTTAAAATGCCATTTTAATGCTATTTTTCCAATATATATATATATATATATATATATATATATATATATATATATATATATATATATATATATATATATATATTGTTGGTACCGTTGGTAGAAAACACAAATAATAATCAAAAATAAGATTATTATTTTCTGTAAAGAAGGGAAGAAAAGATGATGAAATTTGGCTAGTGTTTGGTGTTGGGTTTTTGCAAGAGTCAAGTGTGCACTCTTTCCTTAAAACCTTATTTGCCACCTCCCAAAGATGCTAGGAGCGTTGTGGCCTAGGCTTCCCAGGATAAAACTTGCTATGATTCAGTGTTTGAGCATTCAAACAAAGAATCCGGCGAGCAAGACGTGGTTATGAACACAGTATGGCTAAGAAGAGGAGTAGAAGCAGAATTTTGAGGTTGGAAAACCAATGTTTCGTGTAGTGTTCTTGCTGTTCTCACAGTGTTGAAAACTCTACTGCCTCTACCCTCTCTTATATAGGGTTGAAGGAGCCAATAGCCTTTATTATGGCAATTAAAAATGACATTAAAGCTGCTTTCCAACAGCTATAACAGCAGGCCACTACCTGGGAATTGAATTCAGAATTCAAAAATTGGAATTAATAGACAATTAATTCCGTAACAGATGAATTCAATCCCCTCAACAGTCAGAACTTTCGGGTTCCAGACCGTTAGCGTACAGGGTTCGGTCTTAACTTTCGACCTCATCCAGTTTCGGCCCTTGCACCTTTCGTGGACTCTGTTGCACGAGAGTTGTGCTCTCGGTGCACCACAACCTCTCGTGCTCTCGGTTCTGGCCGAACCAAGTGGCTATACCAGTCAACAGTCAGAACTTTCGGGTTCCAGACCGTTAGCGTACAGGGTTCGGTCTTAACTTTCGACCTCATCCAGTTTCGGCCCTTGCACCTTTCGTGGACTCTGTTGCACGAGAGTTGTGCTCTCGGTGCACCACAACCTCTCGTGCTCTCGGTTCTGGCCGAACCAAGTGGCTATACCAGTTGGAAAATGATTGGACGACATTCGTGCCCAGGTGCCGACGCAAGCCTTTTTCAATCTCTGCTAGTTGGAATTTGATTTGCAACCCCCCCCCCCCCCCCCCCCCCCCGCGCGAGAGAGCCTCTATGCTATACAATTCTACAAGCTTCAAAAGAGCTCTTGTATATAAGGGGGGAAAATCTTCATTCCAAAGCAATGTGGGACAAAAAGCTCACTTTTTCCCTTCATTTTCCAACTCAAATGGGTCTACTTTGAGAATCAATATCTCATTCACCCATTATCCGTTTTGAGCGTACAATATATCGATCTCTTCGTCTCACTACGAAGAATCCGAATCCACTTTAACCCGACCCAAATCGGAAGTGGACCCCACTGATAATTGTACCACAAAATAGCCACTTAACATGCCATTTTATGCCATTTTTAGCTATTTTTTCCAACATATATATATATATATATATATATATATATATATATATATATATATATATATATATATTAGTAAATACACACAGCAAATTATATCGTGCACCGCGGTGCATAATTGATTATGCACCGAGCTTCAAAAAGACATCGTTTTGTTTTATGAAAACAAACGGTACCCGTTTCACGCTGTTCCGCAAAAAGTAACTCTGTTATTCAGTTTCATTTTGTATACACTGCACTGTCAGTTCAATAAAACTACAGTTTCATTTCGATATAACTACAATTTCATTCGATATTTATACACTCAAATATGTAAAAAAATGTTATATAGTCTTTTTTTATATACAGTATAGTTTCATTAAAACACAACTACATGATCATTTCGATATAACTACAGCTTAATTGCACAATATACACTCAAATATGTGAAATGTTATTCAGTTTCATTTTATATACACTGCAATTTCATTTCAACACAATTACAGTATCATTTTGCAGTGTTGCAAAAATATAATCGCGCCAAGGCGCCGCCCGGCCGCGGACGATTCGGTCGAAATCGGCCTCCTCCGCGGCCGGGCGGCTAGGCGACCGCCTATTCGGCCGTTTATTTATTATTACTAGTTTTTTACGCACATTGCGCGATTGAGATAATGCCCAAATGTTTTTTTTTTTTAAAAAGTACTTTAAAGTATATATCAAGATAATATTATATTGGAATTGTTCATGCATATGATAATATTATATTGGAATTTACAAATGCAAGATAATATAGTCAAAATTGATTATAATTGTCAATAAAATAATTGTATAGGTATGGTTGAAACCAAATACGGGACATAAGGGAGAGCAAATAAAAATTAGGGCATAAAATATTAAATATATACTAATATTGAAGAGCTAAATGCTGATTGCCAAACAAGGACATTGCGATGTAGTTTCCTACCTCAATTTGTTGTGTGATTTGAATACTCTTTTTATCAATAAATCCCTCAAGTAGTTAATATGATTGGCTTAATTATATATTTTTTATTTTTTTAAAACAATTATTATTATTATTATTATTATTATTATTATTATTATTATTATTATTATTATTATTATTATTATTATTATTATTATTATTATTATTATTATTATTATTATTATTATTATTATACCCTTAGGTCATTTTACATGTTAATCTAAACATCTAATTTTTTCAAATATATTTTTATCAACAGTTATATAATTCGTTGGTCAAATCCGCTAATGCTAACTGCTAACGGCTCATTGTCAAACAAGGACATTGCGAGATAGTTCTCACTTCAATTTGTTGTGTAATTTGAATAATCTCTTTGTCAACAAATCCCTCAAGTGGTTAATATGATTCGCTTTATTAATTATATATTTTTAAATTTTTTCATAGTATTAATAAAATACTTGGTAAATAAATATATAACATTATTTTGTATTATAACTTTGATATTTAATTAAAAAAAACAGTGCACCAAAAAGATAATAGCAATGTAGTGAATATAATCAATTGATGAATTTGAATGTAAAGAATTTTTACATTGGAGAAAAATAAAGACAATATAACTAATAAAATTATTTCTCTTAATTAATTTATTGATAATGAATAATTTTTTTTAATAAAGACATTGTAGGGACAATGTAGCGAATATAATCAATTGATGAATTTGAATATAAAGAATTTTTATATTGGAGAAAAATAAAGACAATATAACTAATGAAATTATTTCTCTTATTTAATTTATTGATAATGAATAAATTTTTTTGTATAAAGACATTGTAGACACATAATTCTAAATTAAAGAAATGCATATGTATTATTTTTTTGTTGTAGCTACTAAATTATTATTTAATTTAATAAGAGTAAAATAAAGTACTAATTATGCCAACTTTGATTGCAATGTGGTTCGAACTTAAGACCTTTCTTATTGAAATCAACGAGTAAGTTAACGGTGAACTAACAGAAATTAACGGAAAAGATAATATTTAACAGAAAAGTTAACGGATAATCATATTCATTAAGGATAAATTAGTAAATCTTAAGAAAAAATTAAAATCTGATCAATCTGAGCCATTCATTTAATTAAAAAACTTGACCGCCATTTTTTCTACCCATTATAGGTCTAACTCTCTTGGGCTCTTATTAGTATATATATATATATATATATATATATATATATATATATATATATATATATATATATTATTAGTATAGTAGATTTTTTTTGTAAAGTGTTAAAAGTTCGGGAAGGCATAACTTTTGACTCGGTTGTCCGTTTTGGACAATTTTTTTTTTCAAATCGCGTATTTTTTTGAGATCTATCAACCGCAAACAGCCAAAGGCGGTTTGGCCCTCTAATTTCTCCAAAAAATGTTTCTTTTGCTCTTAATTTTAATTTTTTTTTTATGTATTTAGATAGTTTCAACAATATTCAAAACGATTTTACAACCATTTACGTAAATAATTTGTAAGAAAAAACTAGAGGAACCTTATGTTTTACTATTGAATTTTAAAATTTTTATTTAATTTTTTTAAAAAAAAATTAAAAATTAAAAAATAATAATAAAAAAGTCGGCGCCTAGGCTCCCCCTCGGCACCTAACGTTTTTTGCAACCTTGTCATTTTGATATAACTACAATTTTTGCTGGATAATATACACTCAAATATGTGAAATTGTTATTCAGTTTCATTTTGTATACACTGCAATTTAATTTCAATACAACTACAATTTCATTTAATTTCAATTGCAGTTTCACTTGATAATATAAAAATAATACGTGAGGTAGTGTCAGTTTAGATACACTGTAGTTTCAGTTGGTAATTAATAAACCAAACATGCATGCTCCGTTAACTGTAACGTCACGCTAGTTCTTTAGTTAAAAAAAGGGCATCATTTTGACCACGGTCCACAATATAATTACTGTACACACTAGGCAAGCCTACACCAGGCTAAAGCCCGCCATTTAATAAGACTGGCTAAAAATTCACAATTTTGATAGCCCTAAAATATACGTACTAAGATTAAGGAACACATACAGCAAGGGATTAAAAGAAAACAATAAACATATAATTGGAGGCTATGAACCAGGAACCCAGGATTTAGCTAGCTAGAGGTAACCAGCAGACACATCCTAATAATGGAGTTTATTCGCACATTCTCACCTAAGGAAATGTTGGAATATATATAAATTTATTACCCCAAAATATAAATATATATATACCTCTGAGCAATGTAGATGAGCAGATCATCAGTAGCAAAGCAGCCTAGTTTAATGGAAATAAGTTGCCCCTCACTGCGATTCACTACTTCTCTGCAAATCTTATCCCAGTCCCATGTTGTATACGGCTTAGCTGTGAGCAGATCAGAAGTAGCTACTAGACTCCACAAGTCCACATAGCGCCACATGGAGGGGTCTTTCCATATCCTCCGCCCTCAGCCTTTGCAGAATGTTTGCCGTTAACTCCCGCGGAAGATCCAACCACGGAGCCATTGTCTGTACTAGTCACTGCTGTAGTGTTAATGGACGATCGATTATCCATATATACTACCACGGAAACAAACTCGTTCCACGGGAAATTAGCTTCAAATTAAAGTTTTCTCTCAAAAGAGCTGAGGAGTCGTGGCCTCCCGGAATTCATGTTTATCGATAATTATGATTATTGAAATGAAATGTATAAACGCCGGTACAGTTCTCGATGAGCAACCCCAAGTTTTTTGGCAAGGGGAAGAAAAGAAAACAATTGTGTGTTTGGTTCATGAGTTTAAACACTATTAATGATAATTAAAATCATATTTAGTATTTGGTTGATAACTTTTTAAAACTCATGGATTATTCTTAAATTAAAAAGAGTTTTTCGCAATTTAGTCCCACAACTATAGTGACACTATCAGGATTAATCCACTGCTTTCAACCCTTTCAATCTTGGTCCACGACTATTGTTTTTTTTACAAAAATGGTTATTCCGACCCATTTTACGTCAATTTCTCACCGGAGAAAAAATTGACGCTTTCAAGCATGGAAAAATTTAACCCTTTCAAGCATGGGCCATGATCTGATGATCGGCAAATTATGTTGTGCATCCGTATGCACGTGACGTTATGCCATGGAACCGTGTTCACCATTCATGGTGAACACGGTTCCAACGGTGTTAGTACACCGTTATCTTTTTTTTTTTTCTTTTTTTTTTTAATTAATTGCGTGACTTTTCTTCTTTATTTTCACATTTTGCGGTTTCACTTTAATTTGAGGTGAACAAAGATTTCGGACATTCATAAATTATGAATTCATGCCTGCACATTCACTTTGGAACCATGCCTACACATTCACGTCCGAAATCACGGATATTCATAAATTATGAATCCATGCCTGCACATTCACTTTGGAACCATGCCTACACATTCACTTTGGAACCATGAGATTATGAATTTTCTGTTATAAGATTATGAATTTTCTGTTATGAGATTATGAATTTTCTGTTATGAGATTATGAATTTTCTGTTATGAGATTATGAATTTTCATTACATTCATAATTTCGGACATTCATAAATTATGAATTCATGCCTGCACATTCACTTTGGAACCATGCCTACATATTCCCGTTCGAAATCACGGACATTCATAAATTATGAATCCATGCCTGCACATTCACTTTGGAACCATGCCTACACATTCACTTTGGAACCATGAGATTATGAATTTTCTGTTATAAGATTATGAATTTTCTGTTATGAGATTATGAATTTTCAGTTGTGAGATTATGAATTTTCTGTTATGCGATTATGAATTTTCTGTTATGAGATTTTGAATTTTCATAAAATTCATAATCTCATAACAGAAAATTCATAATTTGATCAAACGCGTGCCGTTAACTCCACATCCGCGAATTTTTTTTTTTTTTTTGCCTAAAAACGACGTCGTTTTGCCTTGTGTTCACCATTCTCGGTGAACACGGTTCCATGGCATAATTTGCGCGTATGCACCATGCATGGTGCATACGGATGCAAAAACGACGCCGTTTTAATAAAACGCGCGTCTCCCCTTTAAAAAAAAATCTGGTTCGATTCCTAGCAACAACATATGAACTAAAATTCCATAATCGATGAACTATAATTCCATAATCGATGAACTATAATTCCATAATCTAATCTATGAACTAAAAATTCCAGAATGAATGAACTAAAATTCCATAATCTATAAACTAAAATTTCAGAATCGATAAACTACAATTCCATAATCGATGAACTATAATTCCATAATCAATGAACTATAATTCCATAATCTATGAACTAAAATTCAAGAATGAATGAACAATATAATGTTGTTGCTGGGAATCGAACTTGAATTTTTTTTTAAAGGGGAGACGCGCGTTTTTTAATAAAACGACGTCGTTTTGGCATCCGTATGCACCATGCATGGTGCATACGGATGCACAGCATAACTATTGCTGATGATCCATATTATAATATGGACCACTAATATAAAATTCAATCGTTATATCGTGCACCAAGGTGCACAATGCATTGTGCGTCCCGTCCTACCTAAAACGACGTCGTTTTGGTGTATTGTCAAAAAAAAAAAAAAAACCTTGTTACGAATACACAACCAAGTATCTTGTGGTCCACTGGTATTGGATTGCTCCCCTATGTGGGAGGTCAAGGTTTCGAGCCTCAGTGTAGGCGTAGATTGTATGGGTATGAGGGTATCCCCCTTCCTTTGTAATATAAAAAAAAAAATATATACACACGATCTTATAACAGACTACATAGAAACTCATTACAAAATACATATAATCTAACATAATACACTAAAAACTTGAAAAATATTTTTCAGAAATCATTTTTCGAGTTTCCAAACACACCCTTAGTGTTTATATTCATACTATACAGAGGATTGAAATGGATTATTCTTAATGCCTCAATCAAGTTTTGTCTCTCCTATAATGCTCATAAAGTCAGGATATAGAAAGTAAAATTTCGTTGAGTTTTTTTTTTTTTTTTTTTTTTTTTTTTTTTTTGAGTTTTATGCACTTTGATGAGCAGAATAGCATGTCAAAAACGCAATGTAAATATCTATTTTATCCCTGTTTGAAAGGGTATCAATTTTTCTCCGATGAGAAATTGACGAAAAATGGCCTGGAAAGATCATTTTTGCAAATAAAACAATAGTCGTGGATTGAGATTGCAAGGTTTGAAAGTCGTGGATCAATCCTGATAGTGTCACTATAGTCGTAGGACCAAAAGTGTGAAAAACTTAATTAAAAACTACATTCTCTAATTCAAAAATGTATCATTCTATGTCATTGGTAATATGATTTTTAAGTTTTGATTATTGCTTTTGATTTTTTTTTTTTTTTTGTCATATTAGTGCTTTAATTTGGATGTCATTATATTAGGATAAATTATTTTGATTTTTTGTTAATATGTGGGCATGAAGTGTAATACTAATACGTACTCCATCCATCCCATTTTATGGGTTTTACTTTCCTTTTTCGTTTTGTCCCAAAATAGTAGGGATGACAATTTCAATCCGACCCGTGGATATCCACCCGAATCCACCCCACATGGATCGGGTTTTTTTGGGTGATGGTGGGTGATGGGTCGGGGGTGGGTCTTAAAAAAGAAAACCCGTGGTGGATATATAGTTATGAATTTGTGGATATATAATTTAAATTATGCACAAAAAATGTTATTGCCGAGAATCGAACCTGATTTTTTGTTTTAAAAGTGGGATGCGCGTTTTTAGTCATAACGGCGTCGTTTTTGTAACCGTGTGCACCATGTATGGTGCACACAGTTGCACAGCAGGGAGTACAAATTAGACAACTCAAACTAAGAAAATTGTCAAAAAGATTCCTTCCTTTCTCCAGCTGTTTGGATTATTGATCAAATCTGTAATTATAGATTTATAGTATCCTCCAATATACCCTGCTTGCTTTCCACTTCTCTCTTCCTTTCTTATTGGCCAGTACCATTATGCAAACGTTTTTTTAGGCATAAATAAATCAAATAATAACAGATGATGTAAATAATACATTTAGTTCAACACTCCAAGGAGTAAACTTGGGACAAGGCTCAAGAGATCCAAGTTCATTCTCTTGTCTATAGAAAGAAAGTGGGTACCTTAATGAACTGCGTCATTACAAATTCTTCAAACCCATCAATATGTGCATAAGATGTAATTTTCCAATAATTGCCAGAACTGTCTCAGTTTCAGGTGTTTGAATTCATCTCTGCTTCTCTGTCAAAATGAAGCATATATTGCAGTGCCATATCACATATGATTGTAAAATTTATGCTAGTAAGATGCATACTTACTGTTACAGCAATCATTATCAATCGTTATATCATAGACCGTGGTGCATTGCACTGCGGTAAAAAACGGCGCCGTTTCTTTAAGTAAAGAAGCGGCCTGCCGTTATAGTTAACGGAGTCCGCTTGTTTGGTGTATTAAACACCAACTGACACTACAGTATATCTAAACTGACACTGAAGTTATATCAAAATGATACTGTAGTTATAGTGAAATGAAACTGCAGTGTATATAAAATGAAACTGAATAACATTTCACATATTTGAGTGTATATTGTACAATGAATCTGTAATTATATCAAAATGATCATGTAGTTGTGTTTTAATGAAACTGTAGTGTATATAAAATAAAATTAAATAACATTTTCACATATTTGAGTCTATAAATATCGAATGAAACTATAGTTATATCGAAATGAAACTGTAGTTGTGTTGAACTGAAACTGCAGTGTATACAAAATGACACTAAATAACAGGGTTACTTTTTGCGAAAGGGTGCGAAACGGCGGGAAACAAACACCGTTTCTTTACATTTAACAAAAGGACGTGCGGTGCATGATTGATCATGCATGATATAATTTGCCAATCATTATATCATGGGCCATGATCTAATGACCCATATTATAATATGGACCACTAATATAAAATTCAGTCGTTATATCGTGCACCAGGGCGCACAATATCGTACACCAGGGCGCACAATGCATTGTGCGCCCCACCCTACCTAAAACGACGTCGTTTTGGTGTATTGTTAAAAAAAATTCCCTGTTTCAAATACACATAAACTTATAACAGAATACACAAAAACTCATAACTGAATATACATAATCTAACATGATACATAATATACAGAAACTGTTAACTGAATACACAGAAACTCTTAACTGAATACACAGAAACTCTTAACTGAATACACATAAACTCTTAATTGAATACACAGAAACTTTTAACTGAATACACATAATGGGGTTTGGGCCATTTGGACGGACGGAGTGACGTCAGCAATTGAAACGCACTCGTTTTATGCCTAGGTGCACGATATAAATTGCCTATAAAATTTATTTTTCATATATTTAAAAGCTTATTTTTTGAATATTTCTTTTTAATGTATTGAATATTCATTTTCAAAAAAATAAATTGTATTGATTATTCATTTATATAGGTATATTGTTTAAAAATAAGCACATTTAGTATACGAAAAATGAATATTTATCTGTGATCTAAAATATAATTTGCCCGTTTAAAGAATGACCAATTGTTATGCTGTGGAACCGTGTCCACCTTGCAAGGTGGACACAATTCTATGTTCATAATTACCGTACTATATGTTCATAATTATAAAGCTATATATTCATAATTTTTGAACTTCATATTTATAATTATTGAACTCTATATTCACAATTATAGAACTCTATGTTCATAATTACTGAACTATATGTTCATAATTATAAAGCTATATATTCATAATTTATCAACTTCATATTCACAATTATTGAATCTCTATATCTTTATATTCATAATTACAAAACTATATGTTCATAATTATGTTCACAACTCTATGTTCATAATTATAGAACTATATGTTCATAATTATGTTCACAACTCTATGTTCATAATTATAGAAATATATGTTCATAATTTTTGAACCATATATTCATAATTATGAACAATTTTGGAACCGTGTCCACCTTGCAAGGTGGACACGGTTCCACAGCATAATTTGCCAAGAATGACTTGACGGACCAAATCAATTGAAAACTTAAAAGGCTCATTAAGGAAGAGCTGATTTTGCCAAAGACTTTGTGGTCAAGCGGCATGAAGTGACTCTCCCAAGTGGGAGGTCATGGGTTCAATAGTACTCAGGAAGGAAAAAAAAAAAAAGAGAGAAGAGAAAATAGATAAAAACACTGTTCGCTAAAATAGTTAGCCTCTCAGCCTATTTTGGCTTATTTGATCACTATTAGCTGTTTGACCAATCGTTATACCCTACACCACGGCGCACATAGCACTGTGCGCCGCGCGCTTCCCAAAACGACGTCGTTTTGGGGTTGTTTTGGGAGGCACGGTAGGAAGTTGCTGGGATTATGTGTATTTGTTCACACAGTTATGTGTATTGGTTCATACAGTTATGTACATTTTTTATACAATTATGTACATTCTTTTTATACAATTATGTACATCCGAATAAGAAAATTTGTGTGTGTTATGTTAATAGTTGATGTGTATTATGTTAAAAGTTTATGTTTATTATGTATTATGTTAAATTATGTGTATTATCTTTTAAAAAGAGTATGTATATTTTGTTATATAATTATGTACATTCATGTATACAATTATGTGTATTGTAGTATAACATTATGTACATTCTTGAACAGCGGGTTTTTTTTAAAGAAAAAACTACTGCCATTCACTGGGGCGGGAAATTTCAAAAAAAAAAAAAAAAAAATTAAAACGACGTCGTTTTGCATCTGGGCGCATAATGCAACGCGCGCCGTGGTGTAGGATATAAATTGCCCTGTTTGACTTGGTTAAACAATCCATATAAGTGTTTGATTAATTAGCTTTTTGTAACAATTTATTGCTCTTCTATTAGCTTGTCATTTTGTATGTATTAATTAGGCTAATAGCTAACAGTTACCAGCTAACACTACTACAGAAATACATTACATCGTCGCTATTTTAACGTTGATTTTTAGAAAAACAGATGTTAAAAATTTAAAATAATTATTTATTTTTTTAAAATTACATACAACTTCGGTTATAACAAATAACCGACGTTATATTTAATCGAAATAAAAAAATATTACGACGTCGGCTCCTCAATTAGCCAACGTCGTAATTTATTTAAATAAATAAAAAAAGAAATTAAAATACTATACGACGTCGGCACATTAATTAGCCGACGTCGTAACTTGAATAAAAAAATTATATATGTATGTATGTATGTATGTATGTATGGTATACGATGTTGGCTAAGTATATAGCTGACATCGTATATTTATTAACTATCTGTAAAACCCTAGTCGCAAGGCGAATTCGAACAAAAAAAAAAAACACCGTCTACTTCAACATATACACAACCCCCATCGCCGCAGCTCTCCACACCGCCGTTGCTACTACCCTCTACACCGCCGTCGCCCCTCGACGTCGTCGTCGCCACCGCCGTATCCCCATCATCGTCGAACGCCAGCCGCCACAGCTCACGTCGCCGGACGTCGGCTCTCCGCCACAGCTCGCCGCACGTAAGTACGTAATATATATTTATTTTTTAAAATCGTTTTGTAATATATTGTTTGAATTATTTTTTATATATTTTGAATTTTATATATTATTATTGTGTATATTTCGAAATTTTAGGAATAGTTGTGTATATATTTTTAATTTTATAAGTTATTGGGTAAATTATGAATTGTTGTGTGTATATTTGGAATTTTATGAAATATTGTTTATATATTTTCAATTTTTAGAAATTGATATCTACAAATGTTGAGTTTTAGAAGTATTATGTGCATGTATAGTTTGAATTTTATGTGTTATTGTGTATATTATGAATTATTGTGTTTGTATATTTCAAATTTTTTAGAATTATAATATATATATTTCAAATTTTATGAATAATTGCTTATATATTTTGATATTTTGAATTGTATAAATTATTGTGTTGATATTTGAAATTTTAGGAATTGTTTTGTATATATATGTTGAATTTTAAGGATTATTGTAGTTGTTGTAGTGGTTATTATTATAAAAATTTGTTAAAATAATATTAACAAATGTTTAATTAGGGTTATTATTATTTTAGATTGGCTTGTGATTGATAAAACTTGGATGAAAGCTAATCGACTTAGTACGGAATACGAAAATGGAGTTAGAAAATTTTTAGACTTTGCAATGAATAACCTTCCGAATAGTAATAAGAGGTGGTTGTGTCATTGTAAGAAATGTTGTAATCAGAAAAGGTTATGTGAAGATGACATATATGATGATCTAATCGTTAATGGGATTAATCCATATTATACACAATGGATTTGGCAAGGTGAAAGCGATGTGCTACGACATCTAACATGTATGTTGACAATGAAGATGATGAGTTTGAAGATCGGTTAGATGAAATGTTTCGCGATCTTGGAGAAGAGTTTACCAATCGGTCAAATGAGTTGGATGAATTATTGAACGATTCAAAACAACCTTTATGGCCGAGGTGTAGTAAATATACCCGAGTATCTACTGTATTAAAATTATTCAACTTGAAAGCTGGGAATGGGTGGAGCGACAAGAGCTTTACTGTGTTACATAAAATAGTAAAGGATATTCTTCCAGATGGTAATGAACTTCCCAAGAGTACGTATGATGCCAAAAACATTTTGTGACCCATGAGTATGGGATATAAAAAGTTACATGCTTGCCCTAACAATTGCATATTGTTTAGAAATGATTACAAAGACTTGCATGCTGTTAGTCCCAAAGAGGTAAGGTGAAAGTCTAGAGGAGGGGGGGGGGGGGGGGGGGGGGGGGGGTGAATAGACTTTCAAACTTTTTAGCACAGTACCACAATTGCTAAGCCAAAGATAAACCAAAACTCTTAACTAGATTGTTAGAGTATGGTGCACAGCGGAAATAATAAACGATACGATGTGTGTGTATATTGTGTCAAGATTTTTCTCGTGAGAAGCAAGCAAGAGCAGTAAGTAAAGAAAGCAGTAAAGAACACAAGGCAATTTATAGTGGTTCGCGAGGTGGTGTAATCCTCCTACTCTACTTGTTCTTATCTCCAAGAGCAATTCACTATATCCACCACTTCTTGGTTCCAAGATACAATGAATTTCCGTGATCTAGTGCTTTGATCTCAAAGCCCGCACTAATCACGCCCAGTGCCACCAACACTGCTGCTTCGGGTTTCACGTCGCCGCGTTACTTTCCCAGGATTTCACGACTCCGCGTTACTTTCCCCCGGTCTTCTACGATCTGGTAGAAACGTATCCCGTGATCTAGTGCTTTGATCACAAAGCCCGCACTAATCACGCCCAATGTCTTCCGACACTGCTGCTTCGGATCTCACAACTCCGTGTGACAATCCAGGATTTCACAACTCCGTGTTACTTTCATCTTTTCCCTTGTTTTGCTCCAAAACAAGTTTTGCCTTGATTCCAACTTTTGAGACTCTGTAGATGATCTTCGATGATGCTCTTAGTCTCTTGTAGTTGATGAAGATTTTAATACTCTTGGATATTTCTTTTGTAAGCTCTGTATCACTCTGAGTGTTTATCTCACAAAGAATATATCAATTTAAGCTCTTGAGATGGAAAGCTTTCATTGAATTTTTGTATGCTCTGTTTAGCTTTGTTCTTTGCTCTTTGTATTCTTGCTTCTGCTTTCCATAGCTCCAATCTTCATCCTTTTATAGCTGGTAATGAGAATCCGTCCGTTGGAAAGAAACGTTCTCATTTTTGAATTTCATCTAGCTGTATAGCCTTTTCAGAGGATAAGATAACGTTGCAGATATGTAAGAGATTCTCTGCAAGTTGAGGTAGAAGTTCTTGCAAAAATGGCGTCCCAAAAATCATCATTTGGTGTAAATCACGCCTCTTGGAATTTTTATCTTCAAAATATAATCTCCAATTTAATTTAATCACGCCTCTTGGGATTTTTATCTTCAAAATATAATTTCCAATTTAATCCCTTACTAGTTTGTATCCCTATATCAATTTTGAGATACTTCATCCCTTCAACTCAATTGACTTCCCTTCGGCCAAACCATCGCCCATACTTCATCTGATGGATTTAAACTTAGCTTCTTAAAATATGTGGGATGTGAGATTCAAACCTATGACCTTACATATAATATTTCAAGCTTCTTCCAACTCGTCCGTACAACCTTTTAGTTATCATCTTGTTTCACTTGCTGCACTTCTTTCTTTCTATAGATTCTTGATCTTCAAGATAGCTTCATGCAAACTTCAAGTCACGTTCTTTCTTCTTCGGGAATTCTTGAGGGAATTCTTCTTGAATTTCTTTAGAGATTTCTTCTTCGGATGATAGTCTTCATAACTTGTGTATACTTCTTCATACGCATACATCTTCCTCTTTTGTTTGTCATTTTCACTAGGCAAATTCTTGATTTTTGGCTTTATCTCTTCTTCATCCATTTCCTCAACTAATGAATTTATTTTTCCCTTTCTTGGTCTATGACTCGACTAGTCTAACCAAAATAAAATTGGGGATCTACGATTTACAATATGGCATATCAAAATCTATTACAATTTATTCCTAACACATACATGTCCAATATGTGGGGCATCTCGTTATAAAACAAGAGAGAATGTTGCTGGTAAAGTACGTTTGAAAAGTCCACTAGCTAATATTTTGTGGTATCTCCCAATTCTTCCGAGATTTAAGCATATGTTTGCTAATCCAAGCGATGCAAAGAATTTAACATGGCATGCAGATCAAAGAATTTCTGATGGCAAGCTTCGACACCCGGCTGATTCTTCTCAATGAATAACATTTGATCATGCATTTCCTGAATTTGGCCACGAGTCGAGAAATCTTAGACTTGGACTTTGTACTGATGGTATTAACCCCCACGGAAACCTAAGTAGCAAGCATAGCTCGTGGCCAGGTTATGTTGGTAATTTATAATCTACCCCCTTGGTTGTGTATGAAATGCAAATATATATTATTATGCTTGATGATTCTAGGCCAAAACAACCAGGTAATGATAAATATGTTTTTTTTTTTTGGCGCCTTTGATTGATGACTTGAAGCAATTATGGGATGAAGGTGTCTTAGTGTTTGACGCATATCGGAATGAGAATTTTAAGTTGCATGCAATGCTTTTTTGCACAATCAATGACTTTCCAGCTTATGGAAACCTGTTTGGATTAGGAATGACAATGGGTCGGGTGTGGGTCGGGGAGGGCTACATCCATCACCCGACCCACCTTATATTTTCTCCACCCACCCCCACCTCCAACCCGCATCGGGTGGACTTTTTCAGAACCCACCCCCACCCCCACCGGGTGCGGGTGCCCACTACGGGTACCACCACTTATCATCTTATTATGTTTTTCAAAAAATAATATTTAAATTATTTACACATAATAAAAAAATAAAATCCATTAGTGATACTAAAACATAAATAATGGAAATATTTAAATATAATAACTAAATTGTTAATTTTTAAAAATAAACTTAGTAGTTTTGATATAAAAAATAGTAAAAAGATACACGGAGTTATATAAACTATTATAAATAACTACATACTAGTATTTATTTTACTATTATATATATATACACACACACATGGTGGGTCGGGTGGGGTTCTAGGCGGGTCTTGTACATAGAACCCGAATCCAACCCGACCCACCGCGGGTTTTCTTTTTTAAGACCCACCCCCGACCCACCACCCACCATCACCCAAAAAAACCAGATCCATGCGGGGTGGATTCGGGTGGATATCCACGGGTCGGATTGAAATTGCCATCCCTAGTTTGGATATAGTGTCATAGGTCATAAGGCATGCCCCAAATGTGAAGATAATACCTGTTATCGTCAACTTGTTAATGGTAGAAAGACTGTCTACATGGGCCATCAGAGATTTCTTGATAAATTTCACCCTTATCGAAAATTAAAAAATGCATTCAATGGGGTACAAAACTATGCAGATGCTCCACAACCATTGACTGTGAATCAAGTTTATCAATGAGTTGAATGCATCAATGTTACTTTTGGTAAGACTCAAAAGCTTAAATCTCAAAGAGGTAAGAGGTCAAAATATAATGATGAGATACCTACAAATGAGAAGAGTCCATGAAAAAAGAAATCTATATTCTTTGATCTTCCATATTGGAAGACACTAGATGTGAGACATAGTATTGATGTGGTACATGTGGATAAAAATGTATGTGATAGTCTTGTTGGAACACTTTTAGACATAAAGGGTAAGACTAAAGATGACTCAATGTTAGATTGGATTTGGTTGAAATTTGTATACGACCTACATTAGCTCCACGTTGCGGGGATAAGAAAACATATTTGCCTCCGGCTGCTCATACTTTATCAAGAAAGGAGAAAATAAGTTTTTGTGAGTGTTTAGGTGGAGTAAAGGTACCACAATGGTATTCATCAAATATCAGTAGACTTGTTAATATGCAAGATTTAAAGTTGGTGGGGTTGAAGTCTCATGATTGTCATGTCTTAATGCAACAACTATTGCCAGTGGCTGTTAGAGGCATATTGCCTAAAAAGTTGAGATATATCATCATAAGACTTTATTTCTTTTTCAATGCAATATGTGGGAAATTTATTGATCTAGACAAATTAGATGAATTGCAAAATGACATTATTATTACACTGTGTCAGCTAGAGATGCACTTTCCACCTTCATTTTTTGATATCATGGTTCATTTGCTTGTGCATTTGGTGAGAGAGATCAGACAATGTGGTTCAGCTTATTTGAGGTAGATGTACCCATTTGAACGGTACATGAAAGTATTAAAAGGTTATGTTAGGAACCGATATAAGCCGGAAGCATCTATTGTTGAAAGCTATGTTGCTGAGGAGGTTACTAAGTTTTGTACTGAATATTTGGCAGGGGTAGAGGCTATTGGTCTTTCTAAGTATCGACATGAAAGAAGAAATGATGGGAAGGGTACTCGAGGAATCAAAGTGAATACTATGCCTCGTGAAGATGTTGACCAGACACACTTGTACATGTTGCATAATACAAGTGAAGTTGAACCGTATTTAGATGAACACAAGGCCTTGATTAGATAGCAAAATCCCAGAAGGACAGACATGTGGATTATGAGCGAACATAATCGTACTTTTATTAGTTGCTTCAAAAATAAAGTTCTTAAAGAGAATAATGTTTCTGAAACTGTTTCATGGTTAGCTCATGGTCCTGGTTTGGATGTCATATGTCATAATGTATATGACATTAATGGGTTTTCTTTTTATACAAAAGCTCAAGATGAAAAGAGCACTATGCAAAACAATGGAGTTACTTTGGTTGCAAAGTCAATGCATTTCAGTAGTTCGAAAGATACAAATCATGTGTTTGCAGAGTTGTCATATTATGGTGTGATTGAAGAAATATGTGAAGTTGATTATGTTTTGTTTAGGGTGCCGGTGTTCCGAGGTAGATGGGTAGATAATAAACATGGTGTAAAAGTTGATGAGTTAGGATTTACACTTGTAGATTTTAATCGGGAAGGGCACAAAATGAGCAATTCATAATGGCATCACAAGCAAAACAAGTCTTTTATATTAGTGATCCTTGTGACAAAAAATGGTCAAATTGTTCTTCATGAAAAGAGACAAATTACTGGAGATGAGAATGAAGATGTTAGTTTTGATATTAAGGAAATACCATCATTTTCTTCAAGTTTATTGCCCGCTATTGTAGATGATGAGATAGATGAAGTGCGATGGAAGCCCAAGATATTTCCCACAAGATGTCCCTTCAACTATGCCAAAAATTTCAAAGATTACTTCCTTAGGTACTATCAACATTTTTACTAAAAAAGATGGATGACTTATTCATATTAAGTGACTCACCAGAAGCTAAAGCAAAATCTTGGAGTATAGATTTAAGAAAGCTTGCTTATTAAAGGACAAAAATACCCTTACTAAAAATAAGAAAAATCATGAGAAGGACTAAAAATGTCCAAAAAATAATAGTCTGGAATGTTAAGTGACAAAAATCATAATATTTGACTAAATTTGGAATTGCCATTAAAGATAAAGGACCTTTGGAGAATTAACACTAATATTAGTAATATACATATACACCAAGCTAAAGCTCTCCATTTGATAAGACAGGTTAAAAATCCCACCATTTTGACAGGCCCTAAAATTTAAAACTTGAACCGTCGGACATGAAATATTTTGTTAAAAAATGAATGTTGCATAATAATAATAATAATAATAATAATAATATTATTATTATTATTATTATTATTATTATTATAACTGAAGGGGTAAGCCCCTCGATGTCCATGTTGAGGTTTTAAAGGGCTTAGGTTGCTAGCAGCACTCTTTTTGCTATTGCCATTTGGTGGATATGGAGGTGGAGGAACGATGCCATCTTTAACAACACGGAAATGCCGATCACGGCCAAGCTTTCTTGGTTGAAAGCCCAAATGAATGAAATCGGGGCAGCCTATACTAGAGCAAGAGGTACACGAGCACCGCACTGTTAGAAATTATGGAATTTCCGACCACTTGAAAGTGATCTTAAATCAAGTTGAAAGTAAAAAGTGGTTGGAAATAGCAACAAAAGTTTTTCCGGATACCAAAAGTGATCGGAACAAGACATTTGACTTAATTTAAGATCACTTTTATCAGGTGGTCGAAAATTCCATAATTTCCAGCAGTGCCGGAAGATCGATCGCGGAGGCTGCTCTCATGGTCTAAACCGCAAACAGGCTTCATGAAAGTCAATATTGATGGCTCAGTGGATCAGCCCTTTTCCAAAGCTGGGTGTGGGGGCGTAATTCGTGACGACACTGGATCATGGATGCATGGTTTTGCTTATAGCATTGGGAGTTGTTCACCTTTGGAAGCAGAGGCATGGTCTTCCTAAAGGGTATACAGCTGGCTACCTATTTGGGTATTAAAAAGGTGGTCTTTGAAACGGACGCCACCGAATTAGCTAAGTATGTACATAGTGCTTTGCCACCCTCATCCATAGCTCACAGTATCATTTTAGCATGCAAAAAGAGAGCTGCGTCACTTCGAAGTCTGGCAGCTCCAGACTATCAGCCGAGAGCAAAATTCTGCCACTGACTTCATGGCAAGGTTGGCTAGAGGCTATTCAAGGGGCGGGGCTGCACTTTTTTGCGTCACCACCTGGGGAAATTCTGCTATGCCTAAATGGCGCCTTGTTGTAAACAATATTGCCTAACTCTATATCTTTTAGGTATCACCCCTCCTATGAATTTTTTTTTTTTTTTTTAAAGGCTTAGGTTGAGTTTTTTTTTTTTTTTTTTGGTTATTTTTTGTTTTTTTTTTTGTTCTTATTAAATACGGAGTATCTTTCTTCCCCTTTCTCCGGAGTCACTAAATATAGTGTTCCGCGAATGAAGATGGTGTCGCAGAAGAAGAGCAATGGCGGAAGTGAGCATCGCCGGCGTGCAACGACCGTGCATTGTCTGTGTCTCAAAATGGATTACGTCATCGTTTTCTTCTTCTCTTCCTTCCTCACTGATTTCTGATGTGGGAAATTGCAGAGAATTGAAGGTGATAGCAATGAAGCTCCAGACTGTACTGCTGCTGGCTTTGTGCTTGTTGGGCTATGGATATTCAAACAACTTGGTGTTGAACTTGCACCATAAGTATGGCGGACATGAGAGCTCCAACCTGAGCGATTGAGGGCCCACCACCTACGCCGTCACGGCCGAATGTTTGGCGCCGTCGACTTCCCGATCGGTGGAGCTAGAAAACCCAGTGGCGTCGGGTTAGTCCTCTCTCTTTGTGTATGTTTAAATGTTGAATGCTAAAGAAATGTTCAAATATAAATAAATTTATTACCCCAAAATATAAAACACATATATACCTCTGAGCAATGTAGAAGAGCAGATGATGAGTAGCAAAGTGGCCTAGTTTGATGGAAATAAGTTGCCCCTCACTGCGATTCACTACTTCTCTGCAAACTTTATTCCGTGATATATACAGATAATCAAGATCTATTAGATGGTGTTGATTCCACAAGTCCACATAGCGCCACATGGAGGGAATAGTGCTCACACTACTCGTTATTATATAAATTATATTCAAACAACCAATTATATATTCAAATTTCAATTCAATTCTTTACTCACACTAGTCAAGCTTAAGCTCCATAGCTCATTTACCCCTCTAAATTCATTGAGTCAAGTTCAAGTAGCTCATTCAAAATAGTTAATTTTGTTTAGTTAATATCACAAATTGTCCTTTGACTATTGAACTTGTATTCATATCAGTATTGCACTTTCAATTCGACCAAAAACATACATTTGACTTTCATTTTTGCCAAAAAATAATCACCCCTTAGAAATTCTGTCAAATTGGACACCAAAATTGATCAAAAAAATTCATTTATTAATATATTTTAAGCACAATGGTGCCAAGAAGGGTCTCAATACTCGTTTATAAATATAGTTGGTGTTTAAAAAACAAATAAAAATCCTTCAAATTCATGTATAATGTCTTCAAATTCTTCTACTTCATAAAGGCAATAATATTATTATGCTGATTTCATTACAATTCATTACTGTCAATATTGTAATAAGTTGAGTCTTTAAAGATCCTAGGCTAATGAATATGCCTTTGATTTTACATAATTAAATATTTAGCAACAATATTTTAAAAATTAATTTCGTACAAACAACTTTACAAATGAAAGCCACAAATAAAAATGTATCTCATTTTATTTAATAAAAAAAGTGGACACAATTTTTTCAAAAAAAAAAATAATAATAATAATTTTATTCTAGAAACCTTAGCTAGAATATTACAACGTAAAATAAAAGTGCATCACAAAAACATACTTTTCTAATTAGATGTAAGTATGTATAGACCACCACCACTTAGAAACATTTTTCACCTTCAACCAACACAAATATACCACAAAATAATCACCAATTTGAATTAATAATTTGTAGGCCTTCCAATTTGTCTAGCATCTCTTTGCAATGCTTTAAGCTTCTCATTGATCCTCTCCAAGAATGCGAGAATTATTTTCTTAGATCTTGGATACATTGATGGGTCAAACTACTAACAAAATTCACAATTGCGCACTGCATATACCACCAACAATATTTTTAAAAAAAAAAAACAAAAAAAAAAAACAAAAATTAAATGATAGATTTATTTTAAAAAAAAAAAAATCTTCCAAGATTATCATTAGTCCCTGATGTTTAAAGGGCGCATAATGTGTAGACTGGGTTCACAGACCATGTCTATCCAATCTATGGGTTCACAGACCATTTCATCAAAGTCATCTGAGATATATAAATAAGGATTTTGTAAATAAGCGGGATAATCGTCAGTGTAGTTCAAGTCCTTAATCTGTAGAGAGCATCTCTTCCACAACTCCCCTTCAAGCCTAAGATAATCACAGTGGTGTAAGTTGAGCGATTGAAGGAGAGGACAAGCATCAAGGATGGCCTCCAAGCCTTTTTCTAACATTTCATTTCCATCAAGTGTAAGGTGTTTCAAGCCATGCATGTTTTCTGCAATGGCAACAGCCTCCCCGTCATCAGATGACTCGTCTCCACTAAGATTCTTGATAAAGGAAAATGAGTTGAGGAAAGGGCAAGACCGTCCAGCAGCTTCAATTCCCCGTATAGAAATGGCAGTGTATTTAAGTTGTAGCTCTTCCAATAGTGGAAACCCTTTCACAGCTTTACTAAAACCTCTATCAGAAACATCTCTGGACCTAATACCAAGATGTCTCAGCTGTTTTGCTCTGTATAACAACAACAAAAAGTACATATATACATACGTACTAACGTTAAGGAACATGTACAGAAAGAGCTTGATAGGGATTAAAAGGAAACAAGAAACATATAATTGCAGACACATGAGCGGCATATTCTCACCTAAGAAAATGTTGTCATATGATCTGAATACATATAAATTTATTGCCCAAAAATATAAAACGCATATATACCTCTGAGCAATGTAGAAGAGAAGACGATCAGTAGCAAAGTGGCTTAGTTTGATGGAAATAAGTTGGCCCTCACTGCGATTCACTACTACTCTGCAAATTTTATCCCAGTCCCGTACTTTACCCGGCTCAGCTTCTAGATTCCACAAGTCAACATAGCGCCACATGGAGGGATCTTGCAATAGCCTCCACCAGACAGTACACACCTGTGCGCTCTGGAAAATATCCTCCACACTCAGCCTCTGCAGAATGTTTGCCGTTACCTCCCGCGGAAGATCCACCCACGGCACCGCTGTATCTGCCATTGTCTGTACTGGTCACTGGCGTGGTGTTAATGGAGCTGAGGATAATATCGATTATCTATATATACTAGCACGGAAAGAAACTCGATCGACGGGATTCACGGGAATTTGGCTATGGGTGTTGCTATTTGCACCACCCATTGACTAAAATGAGGTATAAAGCACTTTGAAAATGTAAAAAGGTAGTAAATATGGGTGGTGCAAATAGCCTAATGGGTGGTCAAAATGCTATTTGCACCACCCTATTAAATTTACAATTATGAGGTCAAAATGTAATTTAAAAAAAAAAAAAAAAAAAAAAAAAAAAACGGAGCAGCCAGCCGCCATTTTTTTTTTTTTTTTTTTTTTCTGCCTCCTTGTCTTCCTGGTCCATTTTTTTTGTTTTTCGATATATGTTTATTTTAAATTTATGATTTCAATAGATAGTTTTTTGAACTTGATAATTTTGATACATATATTTTGTAAATTTACAATTTCAATTCATATTTTTTAGTTAATATTGTTGTTAGTGAAATGAAATTACGTGTAGAATGAATGGCAAGGAATCCAAAAGACTTAAATGGCTCTATATATATGTGGTGTGTGTGTGTGATGTACATGTCATACAATCAAAATCAAAATCAAAATTCGTGTGTGTGTGATGGACGGTTGGATAGATAATTTGTTTAGCTACAACGATCAAAATCAAAGCCAATTTCTTAGTTACAATGGTCCAAATCAAAATCAACAACATTACGAGGTATTTTAATTTTTTTTTTTATTTGAATTGTTACTGAAATGTTACAATTGAACTTATGTATATTTGTTCATTGCTTTTATATATTATTTAAAAATTTAAGTTCATTGCTTTCATATATTATTTAGAAATTTAAGTTCATTGCTTTCATATATGTTCATTAATTTCATATATATATATATATATAGATATATATGTGTGTGTGTGTGAACTTAGTAAATTGAATATTACGTATTATTTATATATTCATTGCTTTTATATATTATTTAGAAATTTAGATATGTATATTTATTTTTGATTAGAAATTCATTGCTTTAATATATCAATATTGAATATATTATTTTGTCTTTATATATTAAGAGTTGTTATTTGTTTGTTTGTTTAGGACGAAAATGGTTGGTGTAACTTCGACCAACATGACATTTTGCATAGCGTTCGCCTTCATGCACAAAGAGAATGAGTCCAATTATACTTGGGCATTAAATTGTCTCAAAGCCACAATTGAGAGATGCATTACCCCGCGTGTTATCGTCACGGATCGAGAGTTGGCATTGATGAAAGCATGTAAAAATGTGTATCCGGATGCTAAAGGATTACTTTGTAGATGGCACATCTATAGAAGTATTTTGAGAAAGTGCAGGGCATCGATCCCCTCAAGCCACCCGTGCAAATAAATGTTCGTGGGCGTCCCACTTCAAAAAACAAATCTCTCATAAGAACTCTATCTCTCAGAAAAACTAAAGCCGAGCCAAATAATATTCAATTTCAAGAACAAGCTCGGAATAGTTGTTCAGCTGCACCAACTTCAGGTGATAGACACTTTTACCATCCATATATGCTTCAACTTCCGGTTATATTCCATCCTTTTATCATGCAAGTGCAAGATGTGAAATCTGACGGAAACTGTGGATTTCGAGCCGTAGCTCTCTGTCTCGGTTTTAAGGAGGACGAATGGTTCAAAATTCGATCCAATTTAATCGAAGAACTAGAGTCTCACACAATGGAATATACCGATATGTTTGGAACTCAAGGATGGTATAATGCCTATAACATGTTGAATTTTTTTGCACAAGATCGGTGTGCACCAGTTGAGCACTGGATGACTATGCCGGAGATGGGTGTACTAATTGCTTCCCGATACAATGTGATACTACATGTTTTGAGTATGGCCGGCAGTACAACATATTTACCACTTCGATCTAGCCCACCACCTTGGTACGAGCATGTAGCAATAACCCTTGGTTATGTTAATAATAACCATTATGTCAAGGTAACATTGACAGGAGGGTACCCAATGCCTACAATTGCTCCACAATGGGCTTATTTTAGATATGATTGTGCAAATGCATGGATGACTCCATATATGAATATGATTGAAAGTTACAATGAGCATGTACGCTCTAATTGTACTCGGGAAAATGTTATATTAGATTGAAATTGAATGAATTTATTTTTTATTTTATTTTTATTGTGAAGTTAATATATTTTTACAATTTTTAGCGATTCAAATTTTATTTATTATATCTCTATAAAAAAAGATAAAATAATGAATACAACAAATTTAAGTTATAAAAAATATTAAAATAACAAAATTAATCATTATTTTGAATTTAAAAATTAAACCATAAACAAAAACAAGTATTGAAAATAGAAAGTTAAAAAAATTATATTGAACAAAAAAACAAGTATTGAAAATAAAATTTAAAAACATATGTATTGAAAATAAAAATTTTAAAAATAATTACACAAATAATTTAAAAAAAAAAAAAAAAGGCGATCATTTTTTTTTTAATGTTTATTGTTAAAAAATAATAAATAATAAATGTTACCACCTACTTTGACTACATTTATTTGCACCACCTACTTTGGTATTTGCACCATCTATTTGACCTATTAAATAGGTGGGTGCAAATAGTAAATAGGGTGGTGCAAATAGAACTTCCCTTTGGCTATACAAGATTCCATTTATTGTAGCCTCTTTGGAAGTTTAAACAATTTGCCGTGTTTGGCAAGAGATATGATCATCTATTTGCATTACCAAAAATATTAATAACAAGTTTTTAAATATAGGGAAAATTGTAAAAAATGCCCCTCTATAATGTGCCAATTATCAATGTCACCCCTGAATTATGAGTGGTGTAAATGTTGTCCCTCAATTATCAAAATGGTGCACATATAGCCCTTCCCGTAACGAACTTGTGGTTCCCCACCGCTGTCCATCGCTGGTACTTCGAATCGAGGGAGGGAAAAAACAACTAAATTACATATTTACTCTGACTTAATGGTGTCGTACACTAACGGGGAACCACATGTCCGTTACGGGAGGGGCTATATGTGCACCGTTTTAATAATTGAGGGGCAACATTTACACCACTCATAATTCAGGGGTGACATTGATAATTGACATATTATAGAGGGGCATTTTTTACAATTTTCCCTTAAATATATATACGCTACAATTTTTACGCGTAATATAATGACTAATGACTTTTGGAGTTTCATTTGCGCACGGGCAAATGGTCCACACAGTGTTATGTGGACAACAACAAAAAGTACATTTTTAATATACTAAATGTACATTATTTTTGTACTGAATGTACATTATACAATATAATGTACACTCAGTACAAAAATAATGTACATCCCCTAAATACAATGTATATTATTTTTGTGCTGAATGTACATTATTTTTGTACTAAATGTACATTATTTTATAGTATACAAAATATGGTCCACACAACTTGTATGGACCATGGTCCACATAATAATGATTGATGGAGAACCTAGCGTCGAATTGTGGATTCTCAAACGTCTATAGAAAACGGATTTGATATTTCGTTGTTGCACAATCCTATGACTCCATTGTACCAATCATTATTGTGTGAAACATGGTCCACACAAGCTGTGTGGACCATATTTTGTATATTGTAAAATATTGTACTTTTTATATATATCCCCAACACAAGAAGTGCTATACAAGTTAGGGTACATAGGCATGATAGTTTAGAGAGAAGAGGTGCAGAAACGATCAAGTGCAAAGAGCTTGTGTTTCATGATTAAGATGTATGTGTGTATGCTCTATTATACTCTATGGAATATAACACACTTCACAGTATAATAGCTTTGTTATACTATAATGTAACACCATTCACTGCACCGTAAATAACACACTTCACAGTAATATAAGACACTTCACTGTACCAAGTATTCACAATACACTTCGTAGAGGACTTTCCTTCACAAACATATTCACAAAGAATATGTTTCAAAGTATGCTAACAAGTTTATGGAAGGGCAAGTTTATTCAGTCAATTTTTTTTATGATTAGTAATTTCTACACGTACAAAACAAACCTTAGTATATGTTGAAATTCTATTATAAGATAGTGGTCAAAGAGCACAAGGATATAGTGTTTCCAAGGCATATATATCGATTACCGCCTTTGTCATATTTGAAAGAGAAAACAGATATTAATGAAAAAGAATTGATTGGTAAATTTCATTTTTACTCCGTATCTTTTATGGTTCTTAATCTTATGTTATATTTTATTTGTAATTTTTAATAGTGTAAAATGTTATAGGGAGAGCGGTTGAG
Organism: Ipomoea nil; assembly: GCF_001879475.1. Taxonomy (NCBI): domain Eukaryota; kingdom Viridiplantae; phylum Streptophyta; class Magnoliopsida; order Solanales; family Convolvulaceae; genus Ipomoea; species Ipomoea nil. Next base: position 408,380 of record NW_017616592.1, on the reverse strand, counting down.
ATCTATTCTCCCCAAGCGAAGGTTATTGCAGGAAAGTCTACCAGGCTAATTGACTTTCTATTTGATGATTCATAGTAAGTTTTTTTAATGTAATTTTTTGGTCCATTATATAGTTTACTATATTCTTAACATTAAGTTAACTCATTCTTTGTCTCTGGTGTAGGGATAATCAAATTAAGTGCACAATTTGGGATGACCACATGACAAAACTTAGGGTGTGTTTGGTTGGTGGGTTTTGCCCATAGGAATGGGTATGAAAGTGATTGTTGTTGTTTGGTTGATAGGTTTTTAGAACACTACTATGGGTTTCGAATACCCCATCAATTGAAAAATTCATACCCAAATACAATAAGGGTTTAATTCCTTTATTCATTCTCAAGCACTGCTATTAGTAACCATTCCCATTCCACCCTACTACCAAACATGTTAAATATTTTCACCAAAACCCATTACCATTACCAAGTATTTGATACCCATACGGATTCCGATTCCTATGTGCGAACCAAACACACCCTTAATAATTTTATAAGTCTAAAAGACATGATCCTGTTATCATTCTACTGCAGTTTTGTAGGGTCAAGGTTTGCTTGAATAGTAAGATGATCAACATACTCTTAACAGTTATTTTCTTTTTCACTTGTTCCTGTTAAACTTTTCTAAGTTAAAAATTTTATCAAACATGAAAATAATTTTTTCACATTTTGAATTCTGATAAAAGTTCAAACTTTTCTTACTACTAAACGGTCTCACAAGAATTGCAATCTAAATAGTGCAAATAGTTATTGGCAAATGACACAACAGACAGAAAATCCTCCCTTTCCACAATATTGTTTTGCATACCATTTGCCATTGTTTTGATGATGTGATTGTGTGCCTTATGGGCATTTAGACAAGCAAGAGGTTCTATCTTGATCTATAAGCATCTACGAAGATTTGGAAGTATATTACTTAATCTGCCCATTTGCATAATAAACTGCTTAACATTAAACATTGGTAATTAATGTGTTTTATAGACATAGAAAACAGGAGAGGAGGCGAGGAGCCTGACCATGATTCTTTGACAACCCATCTTCAGTTCTCCAAGAAATCTTCGAAAAGAACAGAGGACATCATCAATGACTCCACATCATTTTATTAAAGCCTTTTGACATCTAATTTCAGTTTAATTACAACCATTAAACACCAAGAAATCTTCTAATTCCTTTCAAATTCAAAGAAGCAGAAAAAAAAAGGAAAAAAAAAACACCGAAAGACAGGAAAAAAAAAAAAAAAAAACTGAGCGTGAACTGTAGTATCTACTGAAACACAAAGAGCTAATAACGCCTCCACTGAAGCTCGAACTCACAATCTTTCAAATGGAAGTCCAACCCGGGTACCATTAGATAACATAGTCCTGGTGAACTTAGGATTAAATGGTCAAGGACTATTTACTTTAATATATATACTAGTATTTGCACTCAAGCGATGCCCGGCCATATATATGGTATATAAAATATACAGTATAAAATAATAAGAAAAGAATATTTTTTTTAAAGTTACTGGCTCTATTACATTGTAGTATCTGTTCATATACTTTCTCAACCTACTAAAACACAAAGAACCAATAACGCCTCCACTGAGGCTCGAACTCATAATCTTCCAAATGGAAGTCCAACCCGGGTACCATTGGACCACATAGTCCTGGTAAGAAAAGAATATAATATATGAAAATCTAATCATTTTAAAATGATAAACATTGCAATTTTATTATACATTATTGAAAACTTATTTATACACAACATTTTTAGTCGTACTTAGAAATGTTACATTTTTGCCACAAACCCCTAGGATTACTAAGTCTAGAGACTCCCTACGTACATTTGACCATAGTTAAAAATAGACATTTTCAAAAACAACCCTATTTTTGAGAATGTTTGCCATTGACTTTTATATATTGTTATGGCATAAAAGAGAATCAAAGAAAATTGCTTCTGTAGAATATCTTCCAACCGAGTATCTTCTAGAAATGTTAGAACTACCATATTGTGGGAGTTCATTTGTAATATTTGTTAATGATGAATTGTCTCTATTATCTTAAAAAAAATGAATTGTCTCCATTCTCTACAATCATAAATCCAAGAAATGATCTTTTTATTTCACAATAAAGAAGATTGATAATATAATATTAATATTGATATGTTACCAAAATAATAATAATAATAATAATAATAATATTGATATTATATACGAAATGAATTTATTGCACAATCTTTATTTATTATGGTACAAAAACTTAGACTAAATAATCGAAGTTATTTATTGCTTGATATATTATAAATTAATATTTTTTTTTGAAAATAAAGAAGCTCATTCGTTTAATCATAATAAGCTGAAGCGATTACAAATAGAATCGATAGAACGGTATATCATTTCTTACGGTCAAACATATATGTTATAATTAAAGATATATAAATATATATGTAGATTCCTACAATGTCAAATGATTATAACTATTTATATTGTAGATACCAAAAATAAAAGGATGTTAAAAAAATAATTAAACAATTGAATGTTGTTGGTCCCGATAGAATATAACGAGAGTCTAGAGGGGGAGGGGGGGGGTTGAATAGACTCTCTTCGTGAAATGCCCTAAACGTCACCTTTCGGTGTTTTGGCGCAGCGGAAAAGTCAGATTAGTTTTAATAGCTTTGCACGAGTTTACGAAATTAGGAAGGCTTTCGGATAGGGGTGATAAAAAAATGATATGAATGCAGAAGTAAAAAGCGTAAGTAAAGAGATAGAAGGAACACAAGATTTTTATAGTGGTTCGGCCAACGTTGCCTACTCCACTCTTCTTCCACAACTTATGGAAGGATTGCACTATCACTCCTTAGTACAATTACACAAAGACTTCCTTGATCACTAAGCCGGACAACCTTCGTAGGTTTTTCAACTTCACAAGTTTACTCCGCCTCTAACAACATCTTCTTCTGAGTTGAGGTTGGTAGAAAATGATTTCTTGGTTTCTCCAACGATGAAGTCTTGACTAAGAGATGATTGCTTCGAACAGATTGCAAGACTTCTTTTGAGGTGTGAGAAAATGATCAAAGTTCTTCTTCAAGTAACTTAACACCTCAATACTGGTTCACAAAAGCTTTTGGAAATATAAGAGCATTCAAGAGCTTTTGCAAGTAAATGTGTCGAGTGATAATGAACCAGCACCTTCTTAGTTGATGAAGGTGGGTTTTTATAGGTGATGAAAATTCATCCGTTGGAGGGAGATGAAATTTTCGAACCTTTTAACCAGTGGACAAGGACCGGGGAGCTTCATGCATTAAATGCTCCATTAATGAGGTTGTACCATGTAGCCGTTGAAGGTATGAAAAGCATTAGGGTTTTGTCCTTTAGCTCTAGGAGATGGTACATCTTCATTTAATGCTCCTTGAAAAGTGTGTCCCATAAGATGAAGTCCTTATTGTCCTAGGATGTTGTCAAATCAGACAGGTAGAACATTCTTCTCGTTGATGAAGAGAAGTAATGCGTGATAGGATTCGTTTTTTAACAAGACTGTCCTTTCGTGATATTTGACAACTCCAGTTTATCTTTCGTTGATTGTTCACCATGCCTCGTGTCTTCTTTCGTCTGGGAGACCCTAACATCTAATCATAACTCACTTTCGTGTGTTTGTCTAACTTAACACGAATTACAAAGGAGTTATGGCAACTCTCGTCTAGGACGAAAGCAGCGATCGAAAAAGCTAATAGTTAGGGGTCTACTTTTCTACATTACATTGGTATCATCAAAATCTTAATACAAGGTTCCTAACAATTTCCCCCTTTTTGATGATGCCAAAACCTATACCCTTCTTGTAAGACTGAAAAATGATTCCATAAGGAATTTTCTATTATAAAAGCAGTCTTACTTGAGAGTGTACAAGCCCTTTCTAGGATAAAAGCATTTAACAAATGAGACAAGGACAAATAACTCAGACAAGTGACACGAGATGTGTAACAATGAGAGTTTCATATATAAGATCGTGAAGATTACAAAAGCTTTATGATGAAAATAACAAAATAAAAGATATCTTACATTTCCAAGAGCTTTGACTTCTATTGAGCAGCTTCCTTGAGTTCTTTGTCATCCTTTTCTTTTTGTTGCTTGAGCATCCTTTTAAGATCTATTCCCTCATTAATCTTTTTCGTGAAAACCTTGATTGGATTTGACCTGACAAGCTCTTCATGTTCTCCTTTGATGTTCAGGCTTGTGTAGTTGTTATAGGCTTCGCGAATGTTTCTCCCTTCGACTATTCCAGCCTTCCACCACGAAATTAGCTCAAAAGAGTTCATGCCTTCTTGATAACTCTTTCCAGACTCTTTGTGCACTTTGAAAGCTGCATTGTGAATGACATTTTGTGGAGAGTCTTTGGTTACACTGGAAAGATCTTCAATGAGATTCCTGATCCTTTCTCTTTCCATTGCTTCATCTTCTCTTCTTTTGATTTCTTCATTATGTTTCTTCCACAGTTCTCTATTTTCTCTTTTGATCCTCTCGTTTTGGGTGCTAATGTGATCTTGCCTTGTATGATTGTCCCTAGTTTTAAGCCAGGTAGGAACATTGCAACCTTCAAAGCGTTTACCACTTCCTTCTTCATATGGAACAAAGTCCACAAAGTTTCCTATGCCATCCATGGTTACTTTGTTGTCCTTCATAAGTCTCTGCCTTAGTTTCGTCTGTTCTCTCTTGGGCAAACCCGTGAAGATATACTTGGCTTCAGAACAGAAGGATTGGCGAGGCTTAATTGATTTGGATTGATATCGACCATGGTATCTTGGCTTCGAGGAATGGTGACCACGAGACCTTGAGAGAGGATGGGATGGATTTGTGTTCCTTCGGCCAGAGTCTCTTGGTGTCCGAGAAGGCGAGTTTCTTGCTTGTGGAGACTGATCTTTCGTGGTATCTCTCTGATCTCTCAGATGATCATCATCCTTATCCTTGTCGTCATCTCTCTTTTCCCCCTTTTTGGCATCATCAGCACAGGTGGTAGGAGGAACAGAGGAAACCTCATTGATTGCAAGCAAGATATCCTGGGCATACCCGAGAATTTGAAGAGCATATTCTCCCAGTTGGTACGAGTTATCTTGATAAGTGCCAATCTTTGTACAGGCTAGGTCAACACGCTCTTTTAGGCCATAATGTGAGTGCTTGAGCTCGTGTTGTTGCCGTGCAACTTTGTTCATGGTGGTGTCCAGTTCATGAAGTCTCTTAGCTATTCGCTTAAGAAATTTGTGATCAGATTGAGCTTGTTGAGACGGTTGGGGCTGTTCCGGAGGTGGGGGTTGAGGTTGAGATTGGGCAGCCATCAAAAGATCTACCTTTTTGCATAAATCCTCCAAAACTTTCGTGTCCTTCTGCCGTAAAGCAAGATATTGCACATGAATGGTTTCGGCTGAATGAACAGTTTCTCTCATGATGTTCATGATAGTCCGTGGGAACTCTGCAGTAGATTCTTCCTCAATGTTTGTTGGCGTCGTGTCCATGTGTTCATCTTGAGGTGGTGCTTCCCGTTTTCCACCACTTGCTGAGCTAAGAAGAATTGGTGAGGCTTCCAGTTTGCCCTCACGCACATTTTCATTCACTTGCTTGATCGGGGTCTCGTCCATGGGTGGGACATGTGGAACTATGGCACGAGACAGATCTTCGGGATGTGCAGTTGAAGCTTCTTCCTGGTCATCACTGTTAGAGGGTAATTTTCTTAAGGGAGATCTTTGAGGGAAGGTGGCATAGTCAGGGCCGATCAAAATTGTAGCACTGTCTTCGGGTTCGTCTTCTTGAACACCTTCATTACCCAACTGATCATCATTGTCCTCATCATCGTCATCATCATCGTTGTCATCATTCTCGTCATCTGCATCGTCAACATCATCATCCTTATCGTTTTCATCTTCATCTTCATCTTCATCGCTTTCGTCTTCTTCAATCTCTCGTCCATGCTCATCTTTCGTGCCACTGACATTGCAGTTTGGATCATTCTGGTGTTCCTTTTCAAGCGTGGTCTTGATCTTTGATAGCAGCATGGCATATCGAAGTTGCTTCATTTCTTCTTCCAAGTCCGGATCCAAAGGTGGCTTGTTGAGTTCAATGCAAACTGGGGCTTTGTCTCTTCCGAGAGTGCGATTCGTCATCTTGTATGAGAACACTCGATTGATTTCTTCAATTCGAAGGGCTTTGGAAACATTTTCTGTGCCAATCCATTTCAGTGCAAATTCTTCTTCATCTTGTATGACTTCAAAAGTTTCAAGAAAAGTTCTTAGTGGAGCAGTGCGCTGTGCGCCACTTTTGCCACTGCAGAACTCGTTGATCTGGTGTTGGTGCTTTTGGAGCTGGAACAGAAGGATTCGGGATAACGAGGGTTGCGACTTGCACAACAGCTAACTCTTCTACCAACGCAGGTTCTTGTGTCAGATTAACCTGCTCTGCATTGGTAGGTTCGTGTGGTAGAAAAGAAACATCAACAACTTCAGCAGTCGCTCCTTTCGTCTTTTCTGGCGAACCAGGTTCTTGTGGAAGACTTAAGCGACTGGCCTCCATTTCTACTTCAGCAGGTTCTTGTGTCAACTCTTGAGGAAGTTGCTCTGCCAGAGTAGGTTCTTGTGGATGGGGGACTTGATCAGCATTTTGATCTTCAGAGAAATTTTCAGGGAGAACAACTTTCGGTTGAGCTTCCCCCTCAGAAAATACTTCGTTTAGAACTTCTTCCCCCTGTGGAGGTGCTTCTCTCGTGTCAGCTGCTTTCGGCAAAGAGGGTTCCTTCGGGAAAGGTTTAGGCTTGACAGGAGACCGAAAGTGACCCTTTTTGATGATTCTAGAAAGTACCAGATTATCTTCTTCGGATGAATCCTTTACAATGATTGTTTCTGGTGATGGAGTAGGGTCTTTCTTCTCTTGAGGAGATTTTGGAGGAAATGGAACGGGTGGAGTAGCTTCTGCCTTCTTCGCCTTACTCCGAGAGGAGTGTTTTTCTCGCTTTTGTCGTTTCGGCTTGGGTTGATCATCCTCTGAAACCCTACGGGTTCTCGACTTCCTCTTGGCTTTAACCAGCTCAATAGGAATCCCAAACTCCAATGCCTTCTGCTTGTCATACCCGAAAGGTTTCTGTTTCATATGGCATGCTTTCTGTCCAGGTCGAATTCCTGGGCGCAATAGGACTCCTTTCGTGGCAAGAAGATGACTTATCATAAAGCCATACCCTAACTTCTTTGCAATGTCTCCTGGACTCTTCCTGTGATAGGTGATGGTGTGGGCGAGATTGTTGAAGATGATCTTGGACCAATCAACTTTGAATTCATTCAGGAATGCATGCAGCATTTTTAATTTCTCCTTCGTCACGTCATCAGTGCCCGAGGTCTTGTGATCAACAATCTTGTTGAAAATGTCAACGGTGAACTCATAATCTAGCCGGAACCATTTCTTCTTCAACGACCATGTGATTTCTGCCTTGGAAGGTGCGTGATTGTTCTTGATAGATTCATAGAACTCCTCTGGATCAAGATGATAATAGATAATATCAGACTTGTAGGTTTCATCTCTCTGTGGGAACCTGTATGTAGATCGAACGTCTTCCGAGGTAAGGACCACATGATGATTATTGACTCTGGAAGTAATGGTCAGATACTCAGAAGATATGGAAGCATTCATATAGAACTGAGTTACGTCAATAGGGTGCCATATGGTGTAAAGATGTGTGATGAAATTATACAACCCTGTTTCTGTGAGGAGTCGAATGATGTTTTCGCCAAATCTTCTGTCCAAAATGTATTCAAGAAAACCATGCGCATCCCACATGCTACCTCCGACGATAAAAGGTACTCTGGATTCGATGAACCTTAGGTTTTCAGTTGGAAAGCTTGGGATTTCCAGGATAGATGGTGTTTCTGGTTCTTTGTCAGTGGGTGAAGCTTGTGAATGTTCCGCCATTGTTGAGGATTTGAGAGATAGAGAAGTATGGGTAATTCACCAGTAAGGTGGAAAAGACTATGTGAAGATGGTAAGGTAAAATGAGAGAAAGATTTAAGTAGGGTTTTATAGAACTCCGGGTAGCCGGGTGATGTTATCACACCTTTGCTTGTTATTATAGTTATTTTGAATCATCTCAGCATTTAAGTTCTTTAATTTTGCTTATTTAATACATGTTTTCCTTGCTCAAATCATTTAATTATGGTTCACACTTGTTTTGAATGTTTTACGGTGTTTGTTAGTGTTTTTGAATCATTTTAGGTCAAAGATATGAGCAAGGGGAGTTCAAGGATGAGTTTGGAGCAATTTTGGACAAATTCGGGGCCCAGAGGACTCGACGCGTCGAAAATTCCCAGTAGCATCGGAAAAACTGAGCCAAAGAGGCTCGACGCGTCGAGCCTCAATTCGACGCGTCGAGAAAGTCGCGCAAGTAAAATTCGTCGAGGCCTGCTGGTCTCGACGCGTCGAGCCATAGCTCGACGCGTCGAGCGAAGCGCGAAGTCGCAGGATTAATTACAAAAAGGGCGTTGGCTTCAACATCTACAACTTCCAATTCAACTTCAATTCTTTATTTAAATATAGGAATTATAATTTGAGTCCAATTTTGTACAAGATTCCTATTTCATCTCAACTTTGTACCCACTATAAAATCCCTCCTTCCTCAACCCTAAGAAGGGACCGAGAGAATTCAGAGATTCTTGGAGACAAGAAGGAGAGAAATCAAGAGCCACAAGTTGTCTTGGAAAGCAAGAAGAAGACTAGGGAGATTTGGGAAAATCGTCTGGTTAATTCTTGTACTCTTTTGATGATTTGTAATTCTTTATTTATATTTGCTATGTATAATTTAGTCATGCTTGGCTAAATTCTTTAGAGATTCTTGGGTAAAAGTGTTTATGAACCTATGTGCCTGAGCTCTCAGTTTCTTTAATATATTATTATTTGGGTTTAATACTTGTGTTGCAATCGTGATAATATTGTTTGATGCTTGTAATTAATGGCCATAGTTACTAGCTTCATAGCCATGTTTGTGTCACCAATTGGAGTTGGGGCATAAATTAGGGCACACACGATTGCACCTAATGGTTGGTCCTTGGGAAAGGGGAACTCATTAGGGGAAGTTTATTCTAGATTGTTGCCAATCGGGAGATGGTAGTAATTAGGAATAATTGAATGCTGATCTTTGATCTTATTGGGTGTTTAAGCCATGGGAGTGGAAATTCACTAGGAATAGAGATTACGGGAGTAATTCGATTCCACTTTGCATTCCCACACAAATCTTAATTCCAAACTAAATATTGCAAACGATAATTGGCACTAGGTGATTAAATACTTGAATCCCATGAATCTCAACTTCTCTCTAATTGTTTTCAAAATCCTGAACCTCTGTTTTATTTTATTTATTTTATGCCAATCAATCATCTAAGTAATTGTTAGGATTAGCTCTAATGAATAAGTTAGTAACTAGTGCTTGATACAACCACTTCCCTGTGGATCGATAACTCGTACTCCGAGAATTATTTGTTTGCAAATATACTACGCATCACCGGGTATGGGTAACCCATTTAGAGATGGATTATTTGAATTTCAAAAGTATTCCCGATTCCTCTTCTCCAATGTGGTAACTGATCAATCGTGGGGGAGTGATAAGATCGTGTGCAGATCAAAAACGATCATTCCCTCATTTAATGAGGTGGGAGAAAAGCACTTGAGTGCTTATGGGTGCATTAAATGCACGTCACGTCCTGTGTCAGACAGAGTGGGAGAGTGGACCATTTTTCTCGGCCACATGATCCCATTAAAATCCATCTAAACGGATGGGATTAAAAGATGAGAACATTGAGTATTTTAGGCACGATTCCAAACCCGAAGATAGATAAGATTTTCCTAACATAAGACTTGTGAGACAAATAAAGTCAAACAGGTCCTTTTTACAACAACAGAGATGTTTTTCCCGAGAGAATTATTACACAGAACAATACGTAACATAAACGTTTACGATCTCTCGTGCATTAGTAGGCAAGATTGCCTTTTACTCTTTGCTACCCTTCTTCTTTCGTGTGTACTCAAAGTATTCCCTCTTTCGGATTTCATGAGCAAACACTTCAGCGATGAGTGTCTCGTGATCTGCTCCCAATGTTTCTCTAGAGAGACCTCGTCTCTCCATGTCATCCAGTTCAGCCAAGACTTTAGCTTTAGCAAAAGCATACAATGCACGATACCTTTCTTCGTGCTTCAGAAGAGGTGTGAGTTCAACAAGAGAGTAGAAGTCTGAGATGTCTGGTTCCTTCCCTGAGGGTGAACCTTTTTCAACCGAGTTTCCGAGATCTGGGTGAGACATTTTTTCAGGCACAGATAAGCTCTTGGGAGTGAGGGCCATTTCCTTCCCTTTATCCATGAGCTTGAGGAATGTGAGGAGTAAGACTATTGTTAAGTGAGAAGGTCCATTAAATAGAGGTTTGGATCTCTCAAAAGATGTGCCCGAATGACTTGACCAAGGCACGCCTTAGGGAATATACACATTTCCAAGAAGGCTGTCCTTGATCCGAGATTTTAAGCATAGGACAAATGAGACAAGTGAAGTCTCGCTTAATAACTTTATCGAAAAAGCAAAGCCAACAAGGTTTTATTATTCATAGAGCCGAGAGAAGAGAATACATAAGATGAGTTACAAAGATCAAGTGATCAATTCTTCTTTTTCTCTTTTTTCTTGACTCCAGACAGCTCACCTTTTGCCTTTTTCAGATTTCCCAGCATCTGCTTAAACCACTTTCCGGTTCGTGGGTAGTTTGAGCCAGATGAGGATTCAGGTTCTTCCTCCTTATCATATGTCTCCTTTAAGTCCTCTTGTTTCAGAAAGGCCATATAGTCTCGATCATAAAACTTGCTAGGATCCACAGGAGTGGCTGGAGTAGGATCTTTTGAGAGCTTCTCTTCACTTTCAACAATAAAACCGGCCATATCATCATATAGAAGCGATGAGTCAGAATCAGAGAGAATTTCCATTGGCGCTTGTGGACTGTTGCCAGGATAAAGGTCACCCTGTTCCTCCCTGAGACGTCTAGCACCCTCTCTTAGTTTGTGAGAGTCTCCTCTAGTGAAAGGTTTCTTTGGAGCCATGGTGAGGAAAAGAGATGATGGAGATAATGTGAAGAATTCTCCTCCTTTTATAGCAAGAGATGCATACTGTTCATGTGTCTGTTACACATATTTTTCAACGTAGCAATAAATGCTCATAAATATGTTCAAGGAGTTATCAATTCCAGGCAAGACTTTGACTGTTAAGCGATTCTTTATTGAGCATTGCTCCAACTCTAATGAACTTAATAGTCATGTAACTCATAATAATATATGGCCCCTTTTTGACCAGATTAAATTTGAGTGAAGAGTTTTCCTGTGACTTTAGACAAGAATCAGACAAAGTTAAACATAGTCATGAAATGCATTCATTCTTAATACGAAAAGATAACACTTTTATTGGATCATAAGGATGAGAGACAGGGAGTTCCAAGTCACGAGAGTACAGTACACAACAAGTTTAGAGAAAGCGGTAGGGCACGTGAAGTTCCAGACGAGTCATCTCTTCGGTCACGTCAGACAGATTTGTCTTCTTTGCATATTCATCTAGCTCCTCAAGTGAGAGAGTGGATTCGGGTGAAAAAGTAGAGGACCGAGAGTGAACCATAGTGAAATCTTCATAAGATTGATCACTTGGTTGGGGAACTTCATAAGAAGGAGGCCAGGGAGAAGTAAGAAAAGATGATGGGTGCTTGTTAGAGCTTTTCATCATCATAAATCTCTCTTTAGCAAGTCGTGTGGCTTGTTCCATGCAGTATGCTTTCTTGGCCCTGGACTCATTGACCAAATTGTCAAGAGTTTCCTTCTCCTTTGGTGCTGTGTTAGGCATGGAGTAAGTCACGATGACCCTTTCCCCATCTTCTTCCAGCCTAATGATGGTGGCATTTGGTAGCTTGCTAGCTTCTCACAGATGATGTTTTAGACGATTAGCTCTTTTCTCAGCTTCATCGATCTTTCCTTTTCCTTTGTCCATTCCTGCAAACTTTTTCCTTTTCTAAGGGTTTAAGAGTGAGTAAAGCTCATGAAAAAGAAACACAATTTATAGGCAGAAGGATATCGTGAGAATCTTAATAAAATCTTTTAGATACTGACACCATATTGAAAAGATAACGAAAGATAGAGTCATAAAAAGATCACAATCATGATAACATCACAACTTATCATCGTGGCCTAACAAAGTTATTTAGGCCTTCCTTTTTTTGCTGCTTGCGGTGGACTTGAGATGAGATGCCATCTTAATTGGAGTGCTTGTCAGTGAGGAGTTAAAGCTCCCATTTTGTTCCAGCACACTGTCTTCCTTGACATACCCTATAGGGTTGCCAATAGAGTGGAATGATTCTCTTGACTCATTATCGGTTGTGTCACGGAGAAGACTTTGTATGTGTTGAGAATGCTCAAGAAACTGATTAAACTCTTGCTTGGTTACGAGTGGCTCATTGAGAATTTCACTTTTCCCTCCTTGTGCCTCAGTGATTGTTCTTTCGCTTCCTGTACTCATATCTGCACAAGCAAAGACAAACACTAGAAATTTTTGTTAGATATGAACTCTTAACCACGTAGTGTATCTTTTTATAAAGATCCTTGCGTGTAAGAATGAATCAAATCTTTTGAATATCGAGATCAAGAATCTTTGCAGATTTGATTTTCTTGGCTTTATGTCATTTCAATCATTCCGAGTTCATGCCTTAGAGAGGAGAATCTTGCTTCACCCAAGGGTTTCGTGAGTATATCTGCAAGTTGATCATCAGTATTAACATACTCAAGAGATATGTCTTTCTTTTCAACATGATCACGAATGAAGTGATATTTGATGTCAATATGCTTAGTCCGAGAGTGTAAGACAGGATTATGTGTAATGGCGATTGCACTCGTGTTATCGCATTTAATGCTTACTTCTCGTGCATTTATGCCATAATCTCTCAATTGATGTCTCATCCATAAGATTTGAGCACAACAGCTTCCAGCTACTGTAACACCCCGTGTTACGAATCCTAAAACCAACTGATTAATTAATTAATAACCCAGGAGAAAGAATAAATTATAATGATTAATTAGGGAAAAAGGCCACCATAGCCCATGGGCCCAATTATATAAACCCAACCCCTAACCCCAATATGATTAAACTCTAAATAAACCCTTGGATCTATAAATAGGGAACTTAGGGAGCACTTAGAACCCCCACACGCCTAGACGCCCCACCACCCCAGGAGAGCTCCAAGAATTCCCTTAGAAGAAATCAAGAAAGCAAGAAAGCTTAAAGAAAGATCCTTCATAGCCAAGGAATTAATTAAGGCTAAGAGGTAACCCATGTCTCAACAAAACCTATTTTCATAGCTATGATTTCTCGTTAGGGTTTCCCCCCCCCCCCCCCCCCCCCGTATGATTGTGAATGGCGAATTACTATGATTATTATTGATGTTGATTTAATGATTCCATGGGGAATCTTGGTAATCTTGATATTGGGAATTTCTTGATAATTGTGAGGTTCTTGATGATTAATTGGGATTCTTGATGATTATGTGTTGTTATTGATGATTATGATGTTCTTGATGATTAATTGGTATCCTTGATGATTATGTGTTGTTCCTACTGAATCTTGCAATTAGAAGACGAATCGTATTCTTGTTGATATAAAAGTGATTAGAACCCTAGGTTGTACCGTATGCTTGATTCTTGGATTATCGGGTGGGAAATTGCATGTTTGGGTGTTGATTACGTTTAGAAAATCATGATAGGCCATGTACCGTTCGTTTCCCATATTTGATCCGTTAATTGTCTACTTGTTGTTGTTAATTGCGTTGTAAAGTGTCTAAGCATGGTTTCGGGTTCCACAACGGCTCCCGGGGCGAAAAGTGATGAAAAGAGTCAGTGGGGGTAGGTGGGGGTAGGGGACCCGCCACCTACCCGCGGCATTCTCGGGCAGTTGCCCGCCGGGCACCCGCTGCCCGGAACAGTGGCAGCCGGCGGGTGGACCCCCACCCACCGGCTACCCGTTGGAAATTACACTACCTCGGGCTCCCGGTTTCCCCGTTTGATGTTTCCCCGATCCCCGTGGTGTCCCAACGGACCCCGTTTGTCGTGCCTATGTCTAGTTTGATGTTTCGGGTACCGTTCGTAGGTTTATAAGTCTATTATATCGCATGCTAGATGAATTGGTATCCTATTGACCTAGGTGAAGGAAGTATGAACCCCTTAGGACTACTCTTAGTATGTGATGGATCACGCATAGGTTTGTTATATGCTTTACCCCCTTCCCAATGTGTAAACGTGGGTTGCATGTGCTTGCTATGTGTTATGTGTGTGTGCCACCCCAATTCGGTTGCGATCGGATTGGTTATCCTGAGCTGCGGTTCAGAAGCTGGCTGCGGTCAGATTGGTATTCCTGGCTGCGGTCAGATGACATTCTCTTGGGTTGCGGTCCACCGTTTGGTTGCGATCAAACGTTTCTATACGAGCTGCGGTTCGTCCTTTATCCTGGTTGCGGTCAGATGACACTCTCTTGGGCTGCGGTCCACTGTTTGGTTGCGATCAAACATTATGATGAGCTGCGGTTCATTGGTCGGTTGCGATCGACCTCCCCGTGCTGCGATACGGGGCATGGTGCCGCGGGGCTGTGTCAGAGCTATATGCGCTGACCCTCATGTATGGGCATGCGATCGGTCCCGTGGCGCCAACAATGTGCGTTATGTGTGTGATATGGACGAGTTGTGACTATGATGCCTTGGGATGTGACTATGGGTTTCATATTGGGGATTGTTTATGATGGGATTATGATTACCGTTTGTGCCTTGTCGTAACTGCTTTATCTATTGTGAAATGCATATGCTTGCTATGTCTACTGCTGGTGTCTAGCCTTAACTGTTGAGTCACTCTCGGTTTTAAAAGCTAGAGTTCGTAGGATATATCTTCATGCTCATAATGGTTTTCGTATATCTATATATATATCTCTATATGTATTGTATTTCAACGCGTTGGAGTGGGTTACCAGCATCTCTCGCTGAACAGATATATTTGGCTTTCAGGCACAGAAGAATAAGTCACTGGAGCGCGCTAGAACTCGGAACGTAGAAGTAGATAGTTCCCTTTTTCGGCCTGCGTGCCATATTATGCATTTACATTATCGAGGATATTAGTTAGTTAGCCTGTGCACCTGGGTTCTCTAGCTCAGGTGTGGCATAGCACCCCGTACACTTGTATTACGTTTTGGGATTTAATGAGATAATACCTTTATTTTATAAGTTTTAAATGTCTTGAAAATCTGGGGTGTTACAGTTGGTATCAGAGCCTAAGTTTGACCCTAGGAAAAGACTCTTAAGACCGGACTTTAGGACATTAGGCTTGAACTCCAGGTATCTAGGAACATAGGCTTCAGGAATCGTAGGATGCGCAGTGAGATTGTGAAACCTACACATCACCCCGCACTTCATCCCAACCTAATATTAGAAATCTCTCCCCCACTTATTATATCAAGTTGAAACACAAAATAACATCAACCTTTAATCACCAGGATGGCACCCAAGAAGAAACAGTCAGGAACACCGAGACACCCCTCTCAAGAAATCTTGACTCAAACCCTACAACGCCTGACCCAAATTGCCCAGGCACTAAGTACTATCGTTCCCCAACCTCTGCCAACAGACGAGAACTTGGAAATCCACCACCAAGTCTCGGCACATCAACCACCCACCCTCTCGGGAGACGAAGACCCCACAACCCTTGAGGAATGGATTGAGACATTCGACAAGGTGTTCAGGACGACCCAATGCCCCGAACGCCACCGGGTCAGGATAGCCTCCTTCTACTTCAGGCACGAGGCCGACAGCTGGTGGGCCCGCGAGGGGCCTATGTACGAACAAGACCCCGGATTCAACTGGGAGGGTTTAAAGACGCAGTTACGAGAACAGTTCTACCCCAACCACCTGAAAGCCGCCATGTGCGAGGAATTTCTCAATCTAAGACAGGGGACGGCCCCGGTCTCAGAATACTACCAACGATTCTGCCGACTGGCTCGCCTCGCCCCCGAGCTAGTACCCACCGAAGGGATCAAAGTCAGGAAATTCCTAACAGGCCTTAAGCCCGAACACCAGAGGGCCTTGGCCACCCAAGAACCGAAGACCCTCGGAGAGGCCTATGCCAAGGCATGTCAGCTACAACAGGTAGCGAACCCGCCTCCAGGGATGCAACTAGGGTATAAAAGGAAACCCGAAGGAAGTCGTCCAATTCTCGCCAAGGAACCTAAGAACCCCAAAACCGCCCCACTTGACCAAACCATCGCGCCGACTACCCGGGGAAGGATCCTCACCCTAAGCAAGGCCAGGATTGGAGATAGCAACATAGTCTCCGGAACCTTCCTAGTACACGCCACCCCAGCCATCATATTATTTGACTCAGGGGCTACCAACTCGTTTATAGCAACCGAGTTCGCCGCCCAGCTCGGCCTTAACGCCACCACCAAGGTCCGACTCCAAGTCAAGGTGGCCTCAGGCGAGGTCATAAAATGTGATCGCATGTACGAGCATGTAATGATCACCATTCAGGGAGTGGAATTTCCCAGTAACCTGATCCAGTTTCAATTAGATGGGATGCAAGTAATCTTGGGCATGGATTGGCTAGGGAAGTTCCAAGCGCAAATCCTGTGCGGAGAGCAGAAAGTGGTCCTACGAGGGCCAAACGGTAAGAGGGTGTCGTACCGCAGTGCCCGCCAGAATCCAGGGATCAAGCTGATAAACATGATGAAAATTAAGAAGTATCTGGGCCAAGGAAACGAGGCCTTCTTATGCTCAGTCGAAGACCTCAACGCCAAAACACCCGAACCACAAGCCATCCCAGTGGTAAACGAGTTCACCGACGTCTTCCCAGACGAAATTCCCGGGGCACCCCCGGCCAGAGAAGTCGAGTTCACCATAGACCTCATGCCGGGCGCCGCCCCGATCTCTAAACCACCCTACAGGCTAGCACCAAAGGAAATGAAGGAACTGAAAACGCAACTCCAAGAACTGCTAGATAAAGGTTACATCCGACCCAGCACCTCCCCATGGGGAGCACCGGTACTATTCGTTAAGAAGAAGGATGGGAGCATGCGCCTGTGCATCGACTACCGAGAACTCAACCAAGTTACTATAAAGAATAGGTACCCCCTTTCCCGAATAGATGACTTATTTGACCAACTCAAAGGGGCAGGGGTATTCTCAAAGATCGACCTAAGATCTGGGTATCACCAAATCCAAGTGGCCAAACCAGACATCCAGAAAACGACCTTCCGGACACGTTACGGCCACTACGAGTTTACCGTAATGCCTTTCGGCCTCACTAACGCGCCTGCCATATTCATGGACCTCATGAATCGAGTATTCCGACCTCACCTGGATGACTTCGTCATCGTGTTCATTGACGACATCCTAGTCTACTCCCGAAATAAAGAAGAACATGAGAAGCACCTTCGCATATCTCTGCAAACCCTCAAGGAGAACCAACTCTACGCTAAATTCTCCAAGTGCGAATTCTGGCAAGACAGCGTAGCCTTCTTGGGCCACGTGATAACCAAAGAAGGGATTAGGGTGGACCCCGCTAAGGTTCGCGCCGTTAAAGAATGGACCACGCCGAACTCACTCTCGGAAGTCCGAAGCTTCCTAGGTCTAGCGGGCTACTACAGGAGGTTCGTACCCGACTTCACCAAGATAGCCCAACCCCTCATTAAGCTCATGAAAAAGGAAACCCCCTTCCGTTGGGACAACGGCTGCATCTCGGCCTTCCAAGAATTAAAGGATAAACTAACCACTGCACCCGTGCTAGCCATACCCTCCGGATCGGAAGGGTTTGAAGTCTACAGCGACGCATCCAAGAAGGGGTTAGGATGCATACTAATGCAAAATGGCAAGGTAATAGCTTACGCATCCAGGCAACTCAAAACCCACGAAGAGAATTACCCCACCCATGACCTCGAGCTAGCTGCTATCGTATTCGCACTGAAAATCTGGAGGCACTACCTGTATGGGGTACAATGCAAGATCTACACCGACCATAAGAGCCTGAAGTACATCTTTACTCAAAAAGACCTAAACATGAGACAACGAAGATGGCTGGAACTCATAAAGGACTACGACCTAGACATTCAATACCACGAGGGAAAAGCCAACGTGGTGGCGGACGCCCTAAGCTGAAAGACGAATCATTCCCTTAACACCATGTGGGTCCTACCGGACCATCTGTACAGGGACTTCCAAAGGCTACACTTGGAAATAATAGAGCAGAGACAAACTCGCCCCAATGCCTATCTACTCAACACGCAGGCCGTGCCCACCCTCTTCGAAGAAATCAAATCGGGACAACAACAGGACCCGGAACTAGATAAAATCCGCCACGACCTAACTCGAGGGAAAGAGGGCCCCTTCGAAGCACACCCAGACGGCAGCCTCCGCTACAAAGGGAGGTGGTGTGTACCCTCAACGCACCCCCACTTGAAACAGCGGATCTTGGAGGAAGGACACAACTCCCCTTACTCCGTCCACCCAGGCGGTGACAAATTATACCAAGACGTAAAGAAATCGTTTTGGTGGCCGAATATGAAAAAGGAAATCGCAGACTTTGTGGCCAAGTGTCTGAATTGCCAAAGGGTAAAAGCCGAACGATGCAAACCCAAGGGACTCGTACAACCCCTTGAAATACCACAAGGAAAATGGGATTCCATATCCATGGACTTCGTCGGAGGGCTACCCCCAACGAAAACCGGTAAGGATAAAATCTGGGTCATAGTGGATCGACTGACCAAGACAGCGCGATTCATTGCCATGAAAGAAACATGGACGATGACGTAACTAGCCCAAGCTTACGTAAACCGGGTAGTGAAATACCACGGAGTTCCCCGAAACATTGTGTCCGACCGAGATTCCAGGTTCCTCTCGCAATTCTGGAAATCACTACAAGCGGCGTTGGGGACGCAACTAAAGCTAAGCACAGCCTTTCACCCCACCACAGACGGCCAAACCGAAAGAACCATCCAAACCCTCGAAGACATGCTAAGAGCCTGCACGCTCGACTTCTGAGGGACGTGGGAAGAACACCTAGACCTCATCGAGTTCTCGTACAACAACAGCTACCACGCGAGCATTCGCATGGCACCCTACGAAGCACTGTATGGTCAGAAATGTAGAACCCCATTATGTTGGGAAGATATGGTCAACCCGGTAACACTGGGCCCCCAATACCTACAAGACACCATAGCTAAGGTCAAACACATCCAGGAAAGGATGAAGGCCGCCCAAGACCGCCAGAAGTCTTACGCCGACCTAAAGAGGAAGCAAGCCGAATTCAACCTCGGGGACAAGGTCTGGCTAAGGATCTCGCCCACACGAGGGGTAATGAGGTTCGGGAGAAAAGGAAAACTCAGCCCCCGGTTCATCGGCCCTTACAAAATCATGGAGAGAATCGGAGACTTGGCCTACCGTCTCGCCTTACCCGTGGAGCTAGAACGAGTACACAACGTGTTCCACGTATCTCAGCTAAAGAAATACATACACGATCCAAGCCACGTACTCCAACACGAGACCGTGGACCTCGACGAGTCACTAGTATACGAAGAGAAACCCGTAAGAATCCTGGACACCAAAACAAGAAATACCCGGAACCGAGTCATGGAAATGGTGAAGGTCCTCTGGACCAACCACGGGACCGAGGAAGCCACATGGGAACTTAAGGACACGATGAAGGAGCGGTACCCCGAGCTGTTCACTCCAGGTAACTAAGAGAAAACTTTCTTTTTTTTTTTTTCACTCGGGGCCAAGCTTCGGGGACGAAGCTTCCTGTTAAGGGGGGGAGAGTGTAACACCCCGTGTTACGAATCCTAAAACCAACTGATTAATTAATTAATTAATAACCCAGGAGAAAGAATAAATTATAATGATTAATTAGGGAAAAAGGCCACCATAGCCCATGGGCCCAATTATATAAACCCAACCCCTAACCCCAATAGGATTAAACTCTAAATAAACCCTTGGATCTATAAATAGGGAACTTAGGGAGCACCTAGAACCCTTACACGCCTAGACGCCCCACCACCCCAGGAGAGCTCCAAGAATTCCCTTAGAAGAAATCAAGAAAGCAAGAAAGCTTAAAGAAAGATCCTTCATAGCCAAGGAATTAATTAAGGCTAAGAGGTAACCCATGTCTCAACAAAACCTATTTTCATAGCTATGATTTCCCCTTAGGGTTTTTTCCCCCCCGTATGATTGTGAATGGCGAATTACTATGATTATTATTGATGTTGATTTAATGATTCCATGGGGAATCTTGGTAATCTTGATATTGGGAGTTTCTTGATAATTGTGAGGTTCTTGATGATTAATTGGGATTCTTGATGATTATGATGTTCTTGATGATTAATTGGTATCCTTGATGATTATGTGTTGTTCCTACTGAATCTTGCAATTAGAAGACGAATCGTATTCTTGTTGATATAAAAGTGATTAGAACCCTAGGTTGTACCGTATGCTTGATTCTTGGATTATCGGGTGGGAAATCGCATATTTGGGTGTTGATTACGTTTAGAAAAGCATGATAGTCCATGTACCGTTCGTTTCCCGTATTTGATCCGTTAATTGTCTACTTGTTGTTGTTAATTGCGTTGTAAAGTGTCTAAGCATGGTTTCGGGTTCCACAACGGCTCCCGGGGCGAAAAGTGATGAAAAGAGTCAGTGGGGGGTAGGTGGGGGTAGGGGACCCGCCACCTACCCACGGCATTCTCGGGCAACTCCGGCAGCGGGCAGCCGGCGGGCGGGCAGCTGCCCGCCGGGCACCCGCTGCCCGGAACAGTGGCAGCCGGCGGGTGGACCCCCACCCACCGGCTACCCGCTGGAAATTACACTACCTCGGGCTCCCGGTTTCCCCGTTTGATGTTTCCCCGATCCCCGTGGTGTCCCAACGGACCCCGTTTGTCGTGCCTATGTCTAGTTTGATGTTTCGGGTACCGTTCGTAGGTTTATAAGTCTATTATATCGCATGCTAGATGAATTGGTATCCTATTGACCTAGGTGAAGGAAGTATGAACCCCTTAGGACTACTCTTAGTATGTGATGGATCACGCATAGGTTTGTTATATGCTTTACCCCCTTCCCAATGTGTAAACGTGGGTTGCATGTGCTTGCTATGTGTTATGTGTGTGTGCCACCCCAATTCGGTTGCGATCGGATTGGTTATCCTGAGCTGCGGTTCAGAAGCTGGCTGCGGTCAGATTGGTATTCTTGGCTGCGGTCAGATGACATTCTCTTGGGTTGCGGTCCACCGTTTGGTTGCGATCAAACGTTTCTATACGAGCTGCGGTTCGTCCTTTATCCTGGCTGCGGTCAGATGACACTCTCTTGGGCTGCGGTCCACTGTTTGGTTGCGATCAAACATTATGATAAGCTGCGGTTCATCGGTCGGTTGCGATCGACCTCCCCGTGTTGCGATACGGGGCATGGTGCTGCGGGGCTGTGTCAGAGCTATATGCGCTGACCCTCATGTATGGGCATGCGATCGGTCCCGTGGCGCCAACAATGTGCGTTATATGTGTGATATGGACGAGTTGTGACTATGATGCCTTGGGATGTGAATATGGGTTTCATATTGGGGATTGTTTATGATGGGATTATGATTACCGTTTGTGCCTTGTCGTAACTGCTTTATCTATTGTGAAATGCATATGCTTGCTATGTCTACTGCTGGTGTCTAGCCTTAACTGTTGAGTCACTCCCGGTTTGAAAAGCTAGAGTTCGTAGGATATATCTTCATGCTCATAATGGTTTTCGTATATCTATATATATATATCTCTATATGTATTGTATTTCAACGCGTTGGAGTGGGTTACCAACATCTCTCGCTGAACAGATATATTTGGCTTTCAGGCACAGAAGAATAAGTCACTGGAGCGCGCTAGAACTCGGAACGTAGAAGTAGATAGTTCCCTTTTTCGGCCTGCGTGCCATATTATGCATTTACATTATCGAGGATATTAGTTAGTTAGCCTGTGCACCTGGGTTCTCTAGCTCAGGTGTGGCATAGCACCCCGTACACTTGTATTACGTTTTGGGATTTAATGAGATAATACCTTTATTTTATAAGTTTTAAATGTCTTGAAAATCTGGGGTGTTACAGCTACTATGTATTCGGCTTCAGCCGTACTTGTAGCAATAGAGTGTTGCTTCTTGCTAAACCAAGACACAATTCGTCCTCCTAGGAACTGGCAGGTTCCTGAGGTACTTTTTCGATCAATACGACATCCTGCGAAGTCTGCATCTGAGTATCCAATAAGATCAAATTATCCTTCTTTCGGATACCAGAGTCCGACACTTTGCGTTCCCTTAAGATATCTTAATATCTTTTTAGTTGCACTTAGGTGACTTTCTTTCGATTTGGCTTGAAATCGAGCACATACACCAACAGCAAACGAAATGTCAGGTCTGCTTGCTGTTAGGTATATGAGAGAACCAATAATGCCTCGAAAGTTTTTCTGATCAACATCTTTTCCTTCATTATCAACATCCATTCTAAGAGATGTGCTCATAGGAATTTTGACCGAACTTTTTCCATCAATGCCAAATTTCCGGATTAGATCCTTGGTATATTTGGCTTGATTAATGAATATTCCATCTGGGCATTGTTTGACTTGTAATCCCAGAAAATAGTTTAGTTCTCCCATCATACTCATCTCAAATTTACCCTTCATAAGATTGGAGAACTTTTCACATAAAGTTGGATTCGTGCTTCAGAAGATAATGTCATCAACGTAGATTTGAACTAATAGAATATGATCATTATCTTTTATACGAAAGAGTGTTTTGTCAACCACTCCTTTCGTGAAGCCACAGTTGATAAGAAAATATGAGAGAGTGTCATACCAGGCTCGTGGGGCTTGCTTTAGGCCATAAGGAGCCTTTTTGAGATGATAGACTTTTTCAAGCTCATTATCAATTGCAAAGCCAGGTGGTTGCTCAACATACACTTCTTCTTCAAGAAGTCCATTTAAGAATGCACTCTTGACATCCATTTGATAAACTTTGAAATTCTTATAGGCTGCAAAAGCTAGGAATATGCGTATAGCCTCAAGTCTGGCTACCGGGGCGAAGGTTTCATCAAAATCAATTCCTTCTTCTTGGCAATACCCTTTAGCAACAAGACGAGCTTTGTTCCTAACAATGAGCCCATCTTCACTCATTTTGTTTCTGAACACCCACTTGGTTCCAATTACATTATGATGAGATGGTCTCGTAACAAGTTCCCATACCTCATTTCGTTCAAACTGATGAAGCTCTTCTTGCATGGCTATTACCCAGTCAGGGTCACTTAGAGCTTCTTCTATAGTTTTTGGTTCCATTTGTGACAAGAAGCATGCCATCATACTTTCTTGCACTGAGGCTCTTGTTCTCACACCTTCTTGGACATTACCAATAACCTGATTTGATAGATGATCCTTTAACCATCGAAGGTCTGGTTCAAATGCATCTTGTTGATTTTGAGCATCCATTTCAGGGATATATGGTAGATCAATGTATATCATAGGTTCAGATGTTGTGGTATTTGTGGGATCAATCTGTTCAGTTGCAACCTTCTCTTGTGTTGTAGATTCGGGTTCTGAAAACTTTAGCTGATATTTTGTATAAGACGAAAGTATATCTTCTTCGTCAGAGATGTCTTCGTCAACAGGTTGCTGAGGAATCTGACTTGGATTGATTGGAGTCTTACATCCAGATGGATTCTTCTCAGATTGTTCATCAAACTTGACATGAATGGATTCCTCTATTACTATCGTTTGTTTGTTTAGAACTCTGAAAGCTTTGCTTACTGAGGGATATCCCATGAATAGTCCTTCATCAGCTCTTTCGTCAAAAGCCCTTAGATGATTCTTTCCATTGTTGTGTATGAAGCACCTGCAACCAAAGACATGAAAATAACCAATACTAGGAGTTTTACCTTTCTATAGCTCATACGGTGTCTTGTTGTGAGATTTGTTGATCAAGGATCTATTTTGTGTATAGCATGTCGTGTTTATGGCTTCGGTCCAAAATCTCTTTGGTAGACCTGAGTGCGAGATCATCGTTCGTGCTGCTTCTTTTAAGGTTCTATTTCTTCTTTCGGCCACTCCGTTTTGCTGAGGAGTTCGTGCTGCCAAGAGTTGATGGAAGATACCATTTTGCGCACAAAATTCCTTTATGACGTTATTGACAAATTTCGTTCCCTGATCAGATCTTATACGAATTATTTTGGTCTCCTTTTCTGTTTGAAGTTGTCTCAGGAGATTTGGAAGAGTTGTTTCTGTTTCGTTCTTCTTCTTCAAGAAAAACACCCATGTATATCTTGTGTAGTCATCTACTATAACAAGAGTATATTTTCTTCCACTTAAACTTGCTTTATCTACTGGTCCAAAGAGATCCATATGTAAAAGACTTAGAGAGCGAGAGTTAGTATCTACATCTTTTGACTTGAAGGATGACCTGAGGGCCTTCCCTTTTTGACATGCCTCACATATTTTATCTTTCGTGTAAGATACTTCGGGTAGCCTCTCACAAGATTTCTTTTGGCAAGCTTGTTTATCATCTTCAAGTTCAGATGGCTCAGTTTGTTGTGCCATTCTTGATTGAGATCTGCATTACTTTTGGCCACAAGACAAACATTAGCGTTAGAAGAATTTAAGGATATTACGTACATGTTCTTCTTTCATTGACCTGTCAAGGCTGTCTTGCCATCTCTCGTGTTCACGATCTTGCATTTATCTTTGGAAAAATTTACATGGTATCCTTTGTCACAGAATTGGCTTGTGCTTAAGAGATTGAACTTCAGTCCTTCAACATAAGAGACATCTTGTATAGTTATTCCCTTTTTGATAATGTCCCCTTTTCCACGAGTCTTGCCACTGTTTTCTCCTCCAAAGATAACTTTGGGTCCATCTACTTCTATAAAGTTGCTCAACATTGTTTTATCACCAGTCATATGTCGCGAGCATCCACTATCAACATACAATATGACCTGTTTTTCCTGCATCAAAGATTATGTGTTTTTAGGTACCCATTGAGTTTCGGGTCCTTGAGGGTTAGTAGTTAACTTTGGAACCCACATCAACCTAGAGTATCCGCGACTATCCTTGGTCCTCTGTATCCATTAGATGTACGATAATCATAATGAATACTGGCAAAGACTTTAGCATTATATCTTTTGCGAAGATATTCCTGAGGAGGATTCTCATAATGCTTGAGATGATTAGTTTGTTTACGCAGATGAACCTTTTCAAATACTGCTCTAGGGAGAGGCTCTGGGTAATCAAACCAATCTTCTTCTGATGGTCCAGTTCATCCATTGCCATACCTAGATCTTTTGAAGGATCTTTCGGGTTGTCTGATTTGTCCGTTCTTTGACTTTCCTTGAATGGGATTCTTTCGTGTGAATTTCGGACGGTATTGCCTCTGGCTAACATTCGTCTTTTTCTTGGATCGAGTATTCCTGTTAGGCTGACCTCCTTTATGGTTTAGATCTTGTATATTGCCATTTGGTCCATTCCTCCTGACATAAATTTGTCTAGGGTTGCCTTTAACAGTTTTCTCTTTTCCAGATTCCACAACACGTTGTACAGCCGTTCCTTTCGGTTGGCTTGTTGTTTGTGGTGTTTCGACATTGTTAATTACCATCATAGGCTCAGACATCTGGGTGGGTCCTTGAACAAATGCAGCCTCGAAGCTTTCATGTGAATATGCATTCGTGGATTTGTTCAATTCAACTTGTGAAGAGGAGCTGGGGTTAAAACCAATTCCGGTTCTTTCCCCGGGCAGTCTGGACTCATTCATCATTCTATCCATTAGATTGGATGAATTATTGAATTTATCCAACTCCAAGACTTCAAGCAGTTCTTGCTCTCTCTTCTCTTTTGCTGTGCATTGCTCCTTTAAAGCGAGAACATTTTTGTCAAGTTGCTCCTTAGCAATGACTAGCATGTTGTTCTCAATACGAACTTGCTTTAGTTCATTATAGCTAATCATGAGCCGAGAGTTCTCCTCCGTTAGTTTGGAGTAAGTGCTATTTATCACCTTGAACCTCCTCATCATTTCGGTGACAGATTCATTGGAGGTTTGACTTCCCACAGAACTTGACTCAGCAGAATAGCAAGAAGATGAATGAGAGTTTACCTCATCTTCACCTGCCATGAGGCACAGTTCGTCTGACTCTTGACTGAATAGGCACAGCAGTCCTTTCTCCTCATCAGTGTTTTCGTCTTCTGAGCTCGAACTTGAGGAGCTACTCTCGGTTGCAACTGTGTCAGAAGTTTCGTTCACTACCATTGCCTTCTTTCTTCCTTCATTTCTAGAGTTTGATGATTCGGGCTTATCGCTCCTTTTATATCTTTCTCCAGTCTCTTTTGAGGGACTTGTGGTATTGTTGTTATCTTGATATTTGCTCACAATAGGATGAGGACAGTTCGCCTTGAAGTGTCCTGGCTTTCGGCAGTTATAGCACAATAGTTGCGAGTCCATGTTTTCGGTTTTTGAGTTTTGAGGGGAATTCTCATGCTTCTTTTCGTGGCCCGACCGTTGTGGGTCTTGAAAGTTGTTCTTTCTCATGAACCTCTTCATTTTCCTGACAAATAGTGCATATTGTTCATCAGATAAAAAATCACAAGTGTTAGATTTCGACCTGTTGGATGTTGATGCTGATTGATTTGCCACGAGAGAAATGTTTCTTGTTTCTGATTCTTCAGCATCTTTCGGTTCATGCTCGAACTCATATGCTTTGAGATCACTGAAAATCTTGGCCGTGCTTGTAGTTTTCATATCTCGGTTATCCCCCATCGCAATAACCTTCATTTCCCATGATTTTGGTAATCCACGAAGAATCTTCAGATTCATCTCCTTTTCAGTTGGTTCTTTCCCGAGATCTGACAGAGCGCCCATAAGTCTGGTGAATCTGAGTTCCATCTCCATGATTGTTTCATTTGGCAGCATTTTGAAATCTTCAAATTTCTTCATGGCCATTGTCAGTTTGTTGTCTTTTTCTTGCTCGTCTCCTTCTCCCAAACTCATTAGGACATTCCACACTTCCATGGCATTCTTGCACTTTCGGACCCTGGGAAACAAGGAATCATCCAGAGAGTTGTAGAGAATATTTCTTGCCACATTATCCAAATTTGCCCTTGTTCTCTCGTCCGTGGTATACTGGTCTTTCAGCTTTGGTATCATCTGTGCAGCTCCTGCTCCTTGTGCGGCTGCTTGTGCATTCGCCATCATGACCGTAATTAGTCCGGTTGTTATGACGTCCCACATTTCATCATGAATAGAGCATAGGAGAGCCTGCATTCTTAACTTCCAGTCATCAAATTTGGCAAGACTAAAGGCAAGTTGCTTAGAGCGATGTGCATGTTCCTTTTCCATTTTAGATAAAAAGCGTGCAAAGAAAATATGCAAGATTTCCAAGAGATTTTTGATAGGGGATCTACCAGGCAGTAAATTCAAAGCCTTTACCGAACAAGGTATTGGCTCTGATACCACTTGTTGGTCCCGATAGAATGTAACGAGAGTCTAGAGGGGGGGGGGTGAATAGACTCTCTTCGTGAAGTGCCCTAAACGTCACCTTTCGGTGTTTTGGCGCAGCGGAAAAGTCAGATTAGTTTTAATAGCTTTGCACGAGTTTACGAAATTAGGAAGGCTTTCGGATAGGGGTGATAAAAAAATGATATGAATGTAGAAGTAAAAAGCGTAAGTAAAGAGATAGAAGGAACACGAGATTTTTATAGTGGTTCGGCCAACGTTGCCTACTCCACTCTTCTTCCACAACTTATGGAAGGATTGCACTATCACTCCTTAGTACAATTACACAAAGACTTCCTTGATCACTAAGCCGGACAGCCTTCATAGGTTTTTCAACTTCACAAGTTTACTCCGCCTCTATCAACTTCTTCTTCTGAGTTGAGGTTGGTAGAAAATGATTTCTTGATTTCTCCAACGATGAAGTCTTGACCAAGAGATGATTGCTTCGAACAGATTGCAAGACTTCTTTTGAGGTGTGAGAAAATGATCAAAGTTCTTCTTCAAGTAACTTAACACCTCAATACTGGTTCACAAAAGCTTTTGGAAATATAAGAGCATTCAAGAGCTTTTGCAAGTAAATGTGTCGAGTGATAATGAACCAGCACCTTCTTAGTTGATGAAGGTGGGTTTTTATAGGTGATGAAAATTCATCCGTTGGAGGGAGATGAAATTTTCGAACCTTTTAACCAGTGGACAAGGACCGGGGAGCTTCATGCATTAAATGCTCCATTAATGAGGTTGTACCATGTAGCCGTTGAAGGTATGAAAAGCATTAGGGTTTTGTCCTTTAGCTCCAGGAGATGGTACATCTTCATTTAATGCTCCTTGAAAAGTGTGTCCCATAAGATGAAGTCCTTATTGTCCTAGGATGTTGTCAAATCAGACAGGTAGAACATTCTTCTCGTTGATGAAGAGAAGTAATGCTTGATAGGATTCGTTTTTTAACAAGACTGTCCTTTCGTGATATTTGACAACTCCAGTTTATCTTTCGTTGATTGTTCACCATGCCTCGTGTCTTCTTTCGTCTGGGAGACCCTAACATCTAATCATAACTCACTTTCGTGTGTTTGTCTAACTTAACAAGAATTACAAAGGAGTTATGGCAACTCTCGTCTATGACGAAAGCAGCGATCGAAAAAGCTAATAGTTATGGGTCTACTTTTCTACATTACATTGGTATCATCAAAATCTTAATACAAGGTTCCTAACAAATGTTAAATATGTTATGTTTTTTGTAAAGAATTGAATTGGATATTAATAAAAGTTTGTAATCATTGTTTCAAAGTAAAAGTACTTAATGAATTAGTATTAACGTTAGATAAAAAAAATTCAAATTACAAATTACTAAAAAAAAATTGAAAACAAACTACTAAAAATTTATTTATAAAGAACATTAAAAATTTCTGTAGAGTTTTTTTTTCACTTTTGGTCCTATGACTTTAGTATTTCCGTCAACTTAGGTTCACAATTTTCATTCCTGACATAAGTAGTGCTTGACTTTGATTTTTTTTTTCCACTTTTAGTCCTTCCGGCCATCTGAGTGACTACTTTTAATCGGAATAAATAAATCATTATTTATATTTTAATTTAAGAGGGATAAATAAGTCTTTCACTATCACTTAATCAATAAACAAAAAAAAAATAAATAAAGCTATCTAATTATCCTCTTCTTCCCGTATTTTCTCCCTCTCTTAATGGACGGCTCTGGTTCATGTATTTTTGAATCCCCCCGTCCACCATTGCAGTAGACTGAAATATACTTCCTCCAATCCTCGAAACGTATCCTTGGACTTCAACCTCTTCAGCTACGCTTCTCCTGCCGACAAGAACATCTCCTTGTTCTACGTTACATCCCGGTTTCATTGGTTTCCAACCTCTTGAACTGTAACTCTACCGGAAATGGGTTCTGGTCGCCCAGTACAGGATTGCCCAATCATAATAACATCAAGTGCGGGTTTGAGATCTTTGTTACTGTCACTCAAGAAGCTTTTGAGACTTTAAGTAATGCTTCTAGTAACATTCCAGTATTTTTGTATATATTGGAACGATATGGTGAGAGCTAAGGCGCATTGGAAATGGCGATCATAAAAGTTGAAACAGTATCAAGAGACCTCGTCAAACCCTCTTCTTCTTCTTCTTCAAGACTCCATAAACTGTATCTCCTTGATCAGATAGCCCCGCATGGCTATAATCCCAAAAATACATGAACTAGAGTCGTATGTGTGCTTATAGTAAGAGAGGGAGAAGATACGGGAAGATGAGGATAATTAGATAGCTTAATTTAATTTAATTTTTTTTTATTGTTTAAGAGATGGTAAAGGACTTATTTATCCCTCTTAAATCTAAATATAAATGACAATTTATTTATTCCAATTAAAAGTAGTCACTCGGATGACCGGAAGGATTAAAAGTGGAAAAAAATCAAAGTCAAGCACTACTTATGTCAGGAACGAAAGTTGTGAACTTAAATTGACGGAGGCACTAAAGTCATAGGACCAAAAGTGAAAAAAACTCATTTCTGTATAATAATTTAATTCTCACCAACAAAATTAATATTAAAATTAAAGAGAACTATTAATAATTATTTTATTCATAATATTACACCTATAATAATTATTTTATTTTACAATATAATAATATGTAATTACAATTATGATTATACTATAATAACTATAATAATTCAATTCTCACCAACAAAAACAAATATATATTTATCTAATACGGATTATTTAATTACATTATGGATGTCTGCATTATCCAGAAGGGCGTGTGATGAGAAGGGCGTTGTTGATTCTGGAAACCACGACTCCTTTCATCCAAATTCATTCTCCATTTTTTTCCTTGTGCCTTCTCCGACACGTTTGTGTCGGAAAAGTGATATTCGTAGATAGATCGAGCAATCTCAGCTACTCTATTTCTCCGATTTCGAACACGACCCTTATATGTTCTATGTTGAGGTCCACATTTGTGCGATGTTAGTAGATTCACCCAATCTTCGTAGCAGTGTATCATCATTCGCGATATTGATATCTACAAACTCAGAATCGACTAAGAATGACCACGGAGGGAATGTTGGAAGATCTATAGCTAAGTGTGGTTTATGGCTTAGCTTTTTGATTTGAGTGTTTATTTACTGATTTTCTCGTTTGATTTCAGGCTGAAATTCATTTATATGCATTGAGTAATATCTCGTGACTAATTTATTTCTTCTAAATTGTTTGTATAAGGAAGACCGAAATCATGCATGTCAGATCTGAGTACAGATCTGCTCTTTTGAACTGCTATAGTCACCTAAAAACGCTAACGGAGTGAAGTCTGTGAGCTAATTGAAAAGATAAGAATAGATTAGGGCTTTTGGATTTGGGTAACTGTTTACTGAGTTTCTACAATTTCCTATACTGGTTGAATTTTATTTTTTATATATTTGTATATATATAGAAGACCGAACACATGCATGTAAGATTTGAGTACAGATTAATTAATTAATTAATTTTTTTAAACTTGTAAGGTCACTTAGGAACACAGAGATCTACGAAAAGCTAAGTGTGGATTAGGGCTTTTTTATTTGATTGTTTACTTACTGATTTTCATAAATATTTAGTATGAATCTCGGATCATCTTTTTTATTGTGGCTTTGTGTGACTTTCAGAAATGTGTTGGAGTACTACAGGCAGAATAGAAGAAGTGTTTGAATCATCTATAGTTTAAATGGAGGTATGTTCTTATATGCTTATAAATCTGTTCTTTAAATGTAATATTTAATTTGAAATGTGTTTATTGTTTATATTGGGGACTCTTGAACTTGATCATTTTATGGTGGTTGATTACATACTGTTGTTTGAAGTTAGATGCTTTTGTGTATCATTTGAATGATTAGGTTCGATATAATTATGCACATTATATTGAATCATTTCATTTAACATTGATTGTTAATAGGTCAGTGAAGTAATTATTATCTTAACTATATGTAGGTTAAGAGAGAATCAACCACCATGTTATAACTGTTACTAAACTTTTTTTAAATAATAACCAAGTATTTTTTTTGAAAAGGGTTCTAATATATTTAATGAATGTACATATATACAAGATCAATGAATGAATCACGATACCAGTCATTTATTGTAGAATAAATTATTATGGATAAAGAAATTCCTAATGTAAGGAATTTAGATGAAGTAGTAAAAATTTAAAAATTTTAATTATAATGTAACCCAAAGATATTGGACGATTGGTAATTATAATATGATTGGCTTAATTATATATTTTTTAATTTTTTCATGGTATTAGTAAAATAGTTGGTAAAGAAATATATATCATTATTTTGTGTTATAACTTTGATATTTAATTAAAAAATAGTGCACAAAAAAGATAATAGATAATGTAGTGAATATAATCAATTGATGAATTTTAGTGTAAATAATTTTTACATTGGAGAAAAATAAAGACAATATAACTAATGAAATTATTACTCTTAATTAATTTATTGATAATGAATAATTTTTTTTTGAATAAAGACATTGTAGACACATAATTCTAAATTAAATCAATGCATATTTATTATTTTTTATTGTATCTACTAAATTATTATTTAATTTAGAGAAAAGGGTCAAATAGACCCATAAACTTTACTCAAAAGAGCAATTAGGCCCTTAAACTTTAAAAAAGAGCAATTAAACACTCAAACTTGTCATTTTGGGACATCTAAACCCAGTAACTGATTATTTACTTGAAATAATAGGTCATTTAAAATTCCGGCGATATTCCGACGAAAAAATAAAATTTTCGGCTGGTCGTCTTCTCCGGTGGAAAAGGCGACCAGATCTGGTCGCCTTCTCCATTGGAGAGGACGACCAGAGGTGTTGGTCGTCCTCTACATTGGAGAAGACGACCAGTCCGGTCGTCTTCTCTTGGAGAAGATGACCGGACAGTCTTCTCCAATGGAGAAGACGACCGGAAATTGCTCCGGTGACTTTTTTTTTAAAGGTTTTTAGCGGCGGTCAACAATGATTTCCGGTGGTCAACGGCAATAATTTACCGGTAACCTGTTGGTTACCGGTAAATTGGGCATATTTGACTTAAAATGACAAGTTTGAGTGTTTAATTGCTCTTTTTTAAAGTTTAGGAGCTTAATTGCCCCTTTGAGTAAAGTTTAGGGGTCTATTTGACCCTTTTCTCTTTAATTTAATAAGAGTAAAATAGAATACTTATTATGCCAACTTTGATTGGGACGGAGTTCGAACCTAAGACTTTTTTTTTTTTATTGAAATCAATGAGTAAGTTAACGGTGAACTAACAGAAATTAACGGAGAAAATAATATTTAACGGAAAAGTTAAAGGATAATCACATAATTAAGGATAAATTAGGAAATCTCAAGGAAAAATTAAAATCTTATCCATCTGAGCGATTAATTTGATTAAAAATTTCGACCGTCATTTTTTCTACCCATTATAGGTCTAACTCTCTTTTGCTCTTATTAGTATAGTAGAAAATTTGACCATTATTTTTTCTACCCATTATAGGTCTAACTCTCTTTGACTCTTATTAGTATAGTAGATGAAGATAAATAAAACCGATAAAGGGTTTCACAAACCTGAGGTTTTAACCCAACACAAGAAAAGAGAAGAAAGAAAAATCTGATTCGTGTGTACTCACACTCTCCTTAAAACCGATTCGCTACTTTCCTCGAGTGCTAGGAGCGTTGTAACGTCAATCACTCGGGATAAAACGGATTACGACTTCAGTGTTTGAGCACTCAAACTTAAAATCTGACGAACTAGAACCAAAGACGAGCAATTCGATATTTTACGGAAGCGTGGGCTGAAATTTCAATTAAGAACAAAATGATTTTTGTGGAGAGAGGAGGAGAAAATCAACAAAAGTTTGATAAGTTCAAAAGCCAACAACTCAAAATATGCCAACACGGCAGCACCTTGGTGTTTATATAGATGATTAGAATTAAATAGCACAAATGAATGACACAAAAATCTACTTTAATAATTAAATTATAACGTTTGAAACAGTCACACTTATTATTGAAATAATATTTACGATTACGAAATTAATATACAATTAATAATTATCGACTATAATAATCTATTTTAAAACACTTGAGTGGCTGAGAAGTCCATACAAACCAAAAGAATTAACCCTTCGAACCTTTAGAATTTGGACCGAAATGCCACACCGAATGGTGCAATTAACACCGATTACTATGTACGCCGTGGTGCACGGTATATCGACTGCTTTCCTTAAGCTTAATTTAACATTCATTACTTTGCCTGATTGACACTTTAAATTGCTAATCTTATTTTGCATTTTACTTAAGCTTATGTTTTGACTTCTCTCAAATAAGTTTATTTTGAGAATCAATTTCGCATTCTTCTATTATCCATTTTTAGTATACAATATATCAATTTCGTCTCACTACGAAGAGAACAAATCCACTTTGACTCGATCCAAATTGAAAGTTGACCACACATATATTTGTATCACAAAATAGCAACTTTAATTGTCATTTTATGCTAAAAATTCCAACAATTCCGCACATGAATGAAAATTGATATTTGGGACATAGAAACTCAACATGAATCCTGCATAGCATAGGTATGTGTTATCCTTCGAACTTTGCCTTGTGATGATATGCTTACTTTAGTAGTTGAAGTGTAGAACTTGATGTCTTTGAATTGACTATAGTTTGTGTAGACGATGACATATTTCACACATGAACTTTCCAACCTTTGTTCTGTTCTCATGGGTGTTATATGTGGTAATAATTAATTAATTTATATAAAATATAGTTTGTGATTTAGTAATCACAAATGTTTGTTTTAAAGTTACTTTTTAGTTTTTATGAATCATTTAATGAATATAGTCTACAAGTTTACATGATATTTTATCGTATTTGAATCAATTAAGAAAATTTAAAGTTGATCTAACTAAAAGAAAAAAAACATTAATACATACATATATTAATAGAAAAGATATGTGATTTATAGTGTCTTTTCTATTCAAACTACTTTATCTAATTGATTATGCTTCATATTTTGTCATAAATATTTTTTATAGCATTTCAAAGCATTTTAAAATTTTGTCCTAATTAAAGTATATTTATGGTTCAAACCCTACTATACTCTAGTTGATATTATATTGTAATTTATAATGTATTTTATATTTAAGTTATATTATCCGTGTTTGATATTTTGAGAAAGGAAAATGAGTTGAGGAAAGCGCAAGACTGTCCAGCAGCTTCAATTCCTTGTTTAGAAATGAAAGTGTATTCAAGTTGTAGCTCCTCCAACAGTGGGAACTCATTAACAGCTTTACTAAAACCTTCATCAGAAACATAGCTGTTCAAAATACCAAGATGTCTCAGCTGTTTTGCTCTGTATAACAACAAAATTAAAGTACTAAGATTAAGGAACACGTACAGAAAGAGCTAGCAAGGGATTAAAAGATAGCAATAATTAACATATAATTGGAGGCTATGAACCAAGAATCCAGGATTTAGCTAGACACATCCTAATGGAGTTTATTCGCACATTCTCAGCTAAGGGAATGTTGTCATATGATCTGAATATACATAAATTCATTACACTAATCAAACAACCAAAATAAGCACGTACAGCATTAAACCGGAAAATATAAAACGCATATATACCTCTGAGCAATGTAGAAGAGCAGATCATCAGTAGCAAAGTGCCCTAGGTTAATGGAAATAAGTTGCCCCTCACTACGATTCACTATTTCTCTGCAAATTTTATCCCAGTCCCGTGGTTGATTCCGATGAGTTACTCGACTCCACAAGTCCACATAGCGCCACATGTAGGGGTCTTGCCATAGCCTCCACCAAGCAGTACACACCTGTGTGCTCTGGAAAAAATCGTTCAACCTCAGCCTGTGCAGAATGTTTGCCGTTAACTCCCTTGGAAGTTCCACCCACGGCGGCGCTGGATTTGCCATTGTCTGTACTGTGGTGTTAATGGAGGATGGATTATCTGTAAGATTTTCCCTAATAATATATATTATATATTATATATTAGGGCCTTAATTAAGTGGTGCAAGTTGATTAGGCTTATTAAGTAGTCTGGTTGGACTTAATAACTAGTAGTTGTTAGTCAACCAAACTCTGTGCCTAATATAACCTGGGTTGATGGGATACAGGATTATGGATTAGATAGCACATTCAGTTACGGTACTCAGACTGCTCAGTAGATACCAATACACCATCTAGAGTTCTGAGTCAGACAAAACATGGTTTGACGATCTACCGTTAAGAGGCAACACAACAGGAACATCAACTATGGCTGGAGATCAACACGGCTACGCTTCCGCTATCATACGAGGTCAGGTTTCTCGTATACTATTGTTCAGTATTAGTTAGACTATTGTATATCTAACATTTGGTATCAGAGCTTGTATAATCTCTGCCTGGTTGGTTATTTTGCCAATAACCTTAATCAACGACGTTTAATTTATTGTTATATACATGAGTATTGTATATATTTTGCTGACCAACTTTCAATCATAATCTTTTAAGTCTTCAAAATGTGCATACAGAATATGTCAATTTGGTCTTGATATAATTATGCAATCTGTTATGTATATTTTGGAATTTGGATAGATTATTTGTAATTGATTGTTGTATTGGTAGAATTATCTATGATTGTTTGAACTACTGAATCAACATTAAGCATGTTCATATCCTCCTGCCCTGTGTTATCAATGAGGGCGGCGACGGTGGATGGATGGAGAGACGGTGGAAAATTTAATATAAAAAAAAAAAAATTCAGTTCTTCTGTTTTAATTTGTTTTTCCCTTACGTCGATTTTTTCCCCTCACCGGCATTAAGGATGTTGCCGGTGTGTTCTCCCGTCTCCGTCACCATTCCTCGTCCAGAACATGTGGTCGTCTGCGGCTGGTCTGCGTTGCCACTCAGTTTTTCTGGGAGGCGTTAGTTGTTGGGGGGGATGCGATCTGAGCGAATGGCTTGCTTGCTGCTGCTTCTATTCTTTCCTTCTCTCAACGGCGCCGTAGGTGGGTTATTTGTGATTAAGGAGATGAAGGGAGGTAAAAGCTCAATCGTTATGCGTTGAACCCGTGTCCAGCATGCTTGCTGGACACGGGTAACAGTGCCGTTAGGCACTGTTATTTTTTTTTTTTTTCCAGACCGCTTCGTTATAGGAGTATATGTTCATAATTTTATTACTATATGTTAATAACTGTACATTCATAACTCCATAACTGTACGTTCATAACTCTATAACTGTACATTCATAACTCCATAACTGTACATTCATAACTCCATAATTGTACATTCATAATTTTCGAAGCTCTATGTTCACAATTTTAGAGCTCTATGTTCATAATTTTATCACTATATGTTCATAATTGTAAGTTCATAATGTTAGAGCTCTTTGTTCATAATTCGATCAATAACTGTAGATTCATAACTCCATAACTGTAGATTCATAACTCTATAACTGTACATTCATAACTCCATAATTGTACATTCATAATCTTCGAAGCTCTATATTCACAATTTTAAAGCTCCATGGTCATAATTTTATCACTATATATGTTCATAATTGTAAGTTCATAATGTTAGAGCTCTGTGTTCATAATTTCATAATTGCATAACTGTACATTCATAACGGCATAACTGTACATTCATAATCCAAAAAAAATAATAATAATAATAACGCCGTTAACAGCAAAACGCGCATGAATTTTTTTTTTTTTTTAACTAAATGACGCGTTTTTTTTGAAAAACGACGTCTTTTTGGGCCCGTGTCCACAATTCATTGTGGACACGGGTCCAGGGCATAATTTGCCGTAAAAGCTTGGGCCGTGGCTAGACCTGGACCATTTATTCTGATATTAGGTCTATTTTGAATTTTGGGCCTATTTAATTTTTCTTCCATGATTCTCTTATTTCATTTGGGTCTTTAGTTTATTCCCCAAATGAACTCTTTTAACTCATAGACTATATATTAAATTATCATTCAATTTGGAGCAAAATATTAAGTTTTAATTTGCTATTTGAATTTTAATTTAATATTAAGGTGTAAATTAAATTGCCTGAATTATCACAATGTATTTAGAATTTATGAATTAATAATATTAATATGCAAATCCAAGCATGCTACGTATATTCATAGATTATTGTTATAATTATACATTAATAATAGCATGCATTAAGGTTGGATTTAGCATATTATTAACCCATAAATTCATTATTAATTATCACTCAATTTTGGATCCTTAGGCCAATTTTAGGCATTATGGCTTATTAAGGTAGCTTGTTTTGGTTTCCCCTTAATTTTGAGCACAATTTAGTTTTATGTGTCTTTGGAACTTTAGAACCTATTTTGAACAAGCTATTTGGGACCTATCTTGGGTCATTAAAGTATAGATCTCATCATTTTGATTGATATTTAAATAATAATTGTAGCACTTTTATTTGATTATAACATGTTTATTAAGTTTTAATTATTACTAACTACCATATTTTGGTACTCATCGTTGGTAATAATATTAAGTTTTGGGTCTACTTCAGTACTAGACCATTTATCATTCATGTTATAATTCACTTGGGCCATTGCGATTTATGAGCCTAATTTGAGTGATTAAGGGTTATAATTATTGTCTTGATCTATTTTGAGACATTAAGGATTAAGGATTTAATTGTTATTTTGGCCATTAAGAATTACAAACTATTGTTTAAGTTGATTAATTTTTAATCTATCAATAGTTTTCAGGGCCTTAATAATAATATTAAGTCTTTAATTTTATGGCAAAAGCGATATAGTTGGTATATTGTATATAATGGTAATTTGGTTATTACCTTAACTTTAGTCTCCTAAGTATCATAATAGTCATGGTTAATTATTATGTGGTAAAATTGAGATTAGTATTTGGCATCCCTTAATTACAGTTTTGCCTTTATTGTAATTATTATTAATTACTGTTATTAAGTTTAGGGGCTAATCTCATTTTATTACTTTTCATAATAATTATCATTTAATGGTAATCTGCTATATTTGGTACATTGGCATGGTTACCACTTCATTTTACATGACTATTAATGTTGGTAATTAAGTCCTACCAATAAATTTTTTAACGTACCATTTGACGCTGCATCGAGTTTATTGACACCGATAGTGAAGATTGGGAGAATTCTGGAGTTTTTTCTTCTCTTGTGGATCGTCATCGTTGTTAGCGCAATGGGCAGATGCGGTTTGCATCATTAAGGTTAGTCATTAATTATCTTTTATGGTTATTATTGATAATTAGTGCTACAGTTACAGTTAACCGCTAATTTGGACTAGTCACATATTTTATCTTTAGAAAAATGAAAACATTTAAAAGGTGCATCGCCATACTTTAATTTGTCGTTATTATTAATGTTAATAGTGATTATAATGTTACTTATTGGAGTGAATTTCATTTTTGGTCTTACTGTTATAGAGACGTTTCCAATTTTAGTCCACCTTAATTTTTTTTGCCACTTTACAACCACTGTTATTGAATGTGTTCCACTTTTAGTCCACCGTTAATATTTTCGTCAAGAGGCCGTATAATCCAAGGGTATTTTGGTCTTTTTATGGTTGTCTCTTCTCTTTTAATCCAAGCGTTTCGTCCTCCTCCTCCGATATTCGAAGATAGCTCTTCGAACAACGAGAATGGGAAGCCAAAGCTACATCGTTTCGTTCGTTCCAACATGGGTCGACGAGGTTTCTTAAGTTTTATGTTTAATGTTCTCATTTCTTTTAGTCAAACATAGTCTTGGATGAGAAGAAAGATCAAAATACCCCTAGATTATACGACCTCTTGATGAAAATACTAACAGTGGACTAAAAGTTGAACACATTCAATAATAGTGGTCATAAAGTGGCAAAAAAAATTAAGGTTGACTAAAATTGGAAACACCCATATAACAGTAGGACCAAAAATGGAATTCACTCTACTTATTGCTATTAATGATTAATTAATGATGACATTAGTATTGTTATGGTATTCAGATATGTACCTTGAACTGTTTCCAAATAAATTTATGTGACAATATTCCAGTTCAGAAAATAATTTTCTGGACATTAATATTTTTCGGACTTCAAATTTTATTGAGTTTTCAAAATTTTATCCGAAAACATTTATGAGTGTTAGTGGTTTTGACCATTGTTTTTTCATATTTAGTCTCCTACTTAATGTGATAATATTATTATGGCTATTTATTGCTATTTTGGTTATTTGCAATTTTGCCATTAATAATAATAATATTATCAACTGGGTTATTGAGAGTTATTTTGAATCAATTTAGTAATCTTGGAAAAACATATTTGCTAGGCAATTGACTTTTGCCATTAATTCCATAATTCATCTAGTTCTTTGAATTATGATTGCCCATATTTGGTTAAGTATGAATAAATGAATATTTTGTTTAAATTCA
This sequence comes from Ipomoea nil, assembly GCF_001879475.1. Taxonomy (NCBI): domain Eukaryota; kingdom Viridiplantae; phylum Streptophyta; class Magnoliopsida; order Solanales; family Convolvulaceae; genus Ipomoea; species Ipomoea nil. The sequence continues at coordinate 368,326 of NW_017616592.1, read as the reverse complement.
TATCCTTTAGTTGGTTCATACTCTTTAGATTGTTTTATGCATTCGATCACATTAAGTGCATAATATTAAGTTTAATTATGCAATTAGGGTTTGTGAGATTTTGATTTACAAATGCTAGCATATCCTTTTGGTTTGATATTGTTTGAATTTGTAAATTCAGTTATTTCTCATAAATTTGATCTTTATGCATTCAAACATTTTGTCATGGGCTTACAGTTTAACAAAATTTTAAAGTATATATCCAGTATATTATTATTCAAAATGTTGAGTCTCTTTTGGTTTGGACTCATCGGTGTTTGAATATTAAGTTTATACTTTAAAATCTCATATTGTAAATTGCTTTAAGTTATGCAATTTATTTGGGATATATGAGTTTAATGTTTAATTTTATGCATATTCGTCCTAAGCATAATATTATGTTTTAAATTATGCAATTTTATTATGCCTTTAGCAATGCATACTTTGAGATGGAATTATATTAGTTCCTTTTTTAAGTGGGACTTATGCATAAACTTTAGTCGCGGTAGTGCCTGAATTTAAGCACGTTTAGTCCGCTATTTTTAGTTCACCATTTAAGCTTTAATCATAGGTGAACCCTACAGTTTTCTGGTGTATACCCTACAGTTTTAGGTTCATACACCTAAACAGTTATACATTAAGTATATATGAATCAGGGAGACATACTAGTTTTAATGGCCATGACTTAAGAACATCTTGTGCCGCTAGTCTCCTTAGATTAATACTCTATCTAAGGAATTGGTTTTCAGTGAGACTTTGTCTTTAGCCAACTTTATTGGAGTACATTTAGATTTTCCCATCACAATCTGGTATAATCTGTTTGTCAAAATTTTAAGTATTCTTTGCCAATGTGATTTGATTTCGGTTCATTAAAGAATAGCCAAAGCATCTTTAATTTACTGAAGTCTCTTAAGTTTTCAATCTTGGTTAATTAAGGAAATGCTACAGCATATTCAGCTACCTAAGATTATTAAGCTTTAATCACATAAAGTTTAGGCAAGAATTTGATAATTGTCTAGTGATCTTATAATTTTAATTTGGTTTGGGAGTAGCCACAGCATCCTTAATCTGTTAAAATTATATATTAAGCGGTTTATTTTGATCACATAAAGTTTTAGACATATCATTTGTGATTAATTGTATGTAATATGATGGAATTTAGCCCACAAGCAATTTCGTTATATTTGTATAATTAATCAGGATGAAATACTGGACTACAGTCATAATTTAGCCCACAGGCAATTATGTATCGGAATGTAGTTTAGTAGTTTTATCAGTGATGATAGAAATAAATTTATTTATTTACTATATGGTTATTTGTAAATAATTTTCAATTCTATCATGAAGTTTAAATTTTATGATGTAAACTTTAGATCATATTTCTTAATTTGCCCACAGAGATTAAGAAAAGGAACATGATCTCTTAAGTTTTTTATCATAATGATAGCAATGAATCTTATTGACTAAAACTTTAGCCTACCGGCAAGTTTTATGTCATTTGATTCTTCAACTCATTTGATAATAGTTTCATCATAAATAAATTTTTCAGTTGGATCTAATTGAGTAAAACTTTAGCCCACAGGCAAGTTTTATGTCACTAGATTCTTCTGGCTCTTTAGTAATTGAGATAAAATATTATCATAAGGGTTTCTTAATTGGATTTAATAGAATTAAAACTTTAGCCCACAGGCAAGTTTTATGTCAATAAATCCTTAAACCCATTAGATAATAATTTTGTCACAATTCTTAGAAATTATAAATTTAGCTCAATTATAATTCTAAGTTTCATGGTTTGCATTGGCAAAACATGTATTCAGTCACTTCCCAAAATTTAGTCACTTCTATTAATTAATCCACGAATCTTGCTCGGTTCTACGGACTAACTGTAGTAAGTTACGTGATTTGACAGACCTCTTGGATTCCAATAATGTTAAAATGTATTTTTTGAGCCAAATTCTAACTTGGTTTTGAAAGATGTATTTTGTTTTTTTTTAGTATGTCCAACTATGGTGGGGAATTATATCTTCATTATTTAGTTGGACTTTAATTGGAACCAAAAATTGATTATTTAGTATGTCCAACTAATGGTGGGGAATTATGTCTTCATTTGTTAGTTGGTCAATAAATCAATTATGAGTATGTATATTATTAAGTTCATTTTATTAATTTCGCTGAAGAATGTTTTAATCAGTGGGAGTGATCATTTAGAAAAAGATCATTAAGATACTCCACTAAAGCTTTAATTGGCTACATACGTTTCAAATTGGATTGTATGTTACACAATAAGTCCATAAGATTCCACAAGTATTAATCTTGTATTTGTTCATATAAATTCATAAGTTCAAATTATTGAACATTCGGTTGTGCAACATATTTATGAAAATGTTGCAACAATATTATGAAATTTATTAGAACAAAAGCATTTAACTTGTGGGCCACTGTCATTTAATAAATTCTTCAGTGATTAATAGAGTCTTTAGTTTCTTCAAAATTGATCCTGGGTCATTTCAGTTGTAAGGCTCAGAACAATTTTGTGGGACATATAAGTAAGACTCATTATGTTCAGTTCATTTAAAATGAACATTGAAGTTATTTGGGAAGTTATGGTGTATGATTAAGATTCCAAATTCATGGACTTAGACCTTTGGTTTATTGTCTAAGTTATTGGAATGCTTCTGTGACTTGACTATCTTTTGACTATTTTTGATGAGTGGGAGTGACAGACGTGTCAACTTCAAGCTCTTAGCTGTTAGAGATAGTACTTAAAGTTAACTTATAAAGAAGTCATGGAATATAGTTAGCATTATGCTAACATGAAGAGATCTCTACTTAAGGCATGCTTATAAAGTTTTAGAGATCATATAGTGTACTCTTTTGTACAATTTGGATGCGTTTTCTCCTTCAGTTGTGCACATAATGTATTTTGAGAAACATCCCTTAAGGTACCGAGAATAAACATAGGGTTTGTTCATTAAGGACCTAAGTTGGAGAATTAAAATGCATGTAACCATAATGGATACTACTCTGATTAAATAGAGGACATACCACTATGATTCGTGTGTTTTGTTCTTTAATGATGGTTGTGCTAGTACTTGCACCAAGTGGGAGAATGTAAGATTTTCCCTAATAATATATATTATATATTATATATTATATATTAGGGCCTTAATTAAGTGGTGCAAGTTGACTAGGCTTATTAAGTAGTCTGGTTGGACTTAATAACTAGTAGTTGTTAGTCAACCAAACTCTGTGCCTAATATAACCTGGATTGATGGGATACATGATTATGGATTAGATAGCACATTCAGTTACGGTACTCAGACCGCTCAGTAGATACCAATACACCATCTAGGGTTCTGAGTCAGGTCTGAGACAAAACATGGCTTGACGGTCTACCGTTAAGAGGCAATACAACAGGAACATCAACTATGGCTGGAGATCAACACGGCTACGCTTCCGCTATCATACGAGGTCAGGTTTCTCGTATACTATTGTTCAGTTTTAGTTAGACTATTGTATATCTAACATTATCTATATATACTAGCACGGAAACAAACTGGATCCACGGGATATTTGCTTCAAATTAAAGTTTTCTCTCAAAAGTGCTGAGACATTGTGCCCTCCAAGAATTTCTGTTTATCCTAGTATTAATAACCGCCGGTACTGTTCTCGATGAGCAACCCCAAGTTTTTTGGAAAAAGGAAGAGAAGAAAATATGGGTGTGCCCTCCAAGAGAAGAAAACTAGTATTTTCACCAATGCCATACATGTGATGGATTTGTTATACTCTATCCGTCCCATTTTATGTGTCTGATTCTGATGAATTGTGGTACGGGAAGCTTGAAGAGGGAAAGAAGGAGAGATGGCAGTGAGAAAGTAAGAACAGTGTATCTTCATTATTGAGGAGTAACTGATTTACGCAGAGGATATATGTTGGAAAGCATGGCGGTGAAAATGGTTATAACAAACCAAGGAGAAGGATTACAAGAAAGCCCTTGTGGGATAATACAAGAATGCCTTTCACTGTTGTGCATCATCCTCTTTGTTACTTGATACCCCCCCCCCCCCCCCCACCCCAAGCTGGAGCGTGCAGGTCTTGTATGCCTAGCTTAGATATGAAGTGTCGAAACTGAGAAACCGGCAGTGGCTTGGTGAATCCATCTGCTATTTGATTTGAGGATGACACGGATAGCAACTTGATAAGTCCTTTGTTTAGCTTCTCCCGAACAATATGACAGTCTATGTCAATGTGCTTAGTGCGTTCGTGGAACACGTGGTTTTCGGCAATGGCTATAGCGGATTTACTATCACAAAACATGGTGGCTGGTCTGTCCATCTGTACTTGCATATCTTGAAGAAGTGTAGTGAGCCATTGGACCTCACAAACTGTGGCAGCCATGGCGCGATATTCAGCTTCAGATGATGACTTTGATACCGTGGCTTGCTTTTTGGATCTCCATGATATTAAGGCTGGTCTAAGAAATATACAATAACCTGTGATTGATCTCCTAGTTTCACTTCATGATGCCCAATCTGAATCTGAAAAAACATTGAGCTGCATGTCCATATTTTTAGGGTAAAAGATGCCTTGACCTGGTGAGCCTTTTATGTATCTTAACACCCGGTGTGCTGCAGTCATATGTAAATCTGTAGGAGCATCCACAAACTGGCTCAGTTGTTGAATAGCATAGGTGATATTAGGCCTTGTAGCTGTCAAGTACAACAGTTTCCCTACTAATCTTCTATAGCTATTGGAGTCTGCAAGGGGTTCACCCTCATGTTTGAGCTTCAAATTTTTCACCATAGGTGTGTTTGCTGGCTTGCATCCCAAAAAACCAGCTTCCTCCAAAATTTCCAGTGCATATTTGCGCTGGCATAGGTTTATTCCATCGCCAGTAGTTTTCGCTTCAATTCCCAAGAAATAACCAAGAGCTCCTAGATCCTTGATTTTGAAGGTGGAGTCGAGGAAAGACTTTAGCTCTTGAATTAGGTCAAACTTTGCACTTGTGACTAGAATATCGTCTACATAAACGAGCAAGGCAATAAAGGTATCGGCATGTCCTTTAATGAACAAAGATGGATCTGCCTTGGACTGTTTGAATCCAATATGACACAGGGCATCACTTAATTTCGTGTTCCATTGTCTACTAGCTTGTTTGAGGCCATATAATGACCTTAATAATCTGCATACTTTGTTGGGTTTTTCATTCTGAAATCCCGGGGGCAACACCATGTACACTTCTTCATTGAGGTCCCCATGAAGAAATGCATTGTTGATGTCCATTTGGTGGATGTGCCAGGCCTTGGAGACTGCTATTGCAAGGAACGTGCGGATGGTTGTGATTCTTGCCACCGGAGAAAAGGTTTCCAAGTAGTCTATACCGAGTTGTTGAGTATACCCTTTCGCCACCAGCCTTGCCTTGTGCCTCTCTATTGTTCCATCTGCCCTTAACTTGGTCTTATAGACCCATTTGCACCCAATGGGGTTCTTGCCAAGAGGGAGGTCTGTCAGCTCCCATGTTTGGTTCTGCTGCAATGCATCTATTTCTGCCTCCATTGCTTTCCTCCAGCACTCGTGTTTCACAGCCTAGCAGTATGTTTTTAGTTCACTAATGGCAGTGACTGCCATTGAGAATGCCTTGTGTGGTGGTTCAAGATAGTCATAATATAAGATATGACCTTTGATAGAAGATGTGGAGTGTTTCTATGAACCATAGCAGTCTCACAATAATAATCATGTAAACGACTTGGTACCTGGCATTGCCTAGTGGACCTTCTAGGCTATAAAGGAGACACTTCTTGAGATATATTTATGCTGTCAACTTTATCATTTTGCACGAGATGTGAATATCTAGCATTGTCAGTTGGAGGACTATCAACTGAAGGACCATCAGTTAAAGAGTTTCTAGGAGGACTATTGACTGGAGTAGTGTTGGTCCGAGAGTTGCCAATATCCATAGGTTCATAGGCTTCATTTTCCATAGGTTCACGAGCTGCATTGCTGCCATGTGCACTCTGCATGGACTGGCTATTATCTATTGGAATATTTACTGCCTGGGGTTGTATGCTGGTTGGCTGTTGATGAAAGCTGAACTCTTCGCAATTGTGCGTGGGAATAATGGGCAAGGGGGGACCAGCATGCAAACGGCTAGTGTCATCAAATAGGTGTTCCTTCTCAGTAAAGGGGAATTGTCCTTCATAAAAAACCACATCACGTGAGATAAAAATGTATTGATCATGCATATCATATAGTAAGTAACCTTTTATATTTGCAGGCATTCCAATGAGAATACACTTTCTGCTTCGGGGATCCATTTTGTGCCTTGACTGAGGTAGAGTGGAGGCATAACATAGGCAACCAAGGACCTTGAGTGTGCTGAGATCTGGCTCCTTCCCATATAATCTTTTGTAAGGGCTTAACCATTCAGTAGTAGGGGATGGGAGTCGGTTGATAAGGAATGCCGCATGCAAGATGCATTGTCCCCAGAATTCCAATGGTAAATTAGCTTGAAACCGCAATGCCCTGGCCACATTCAATAGGTGTTGATGTTTGCGTTCAACCACTGCGTTTTGTTGTGGTGTGTTGACGCAAGTCCTTTGGTGAATTATGCCATTCTCGGCAAAGAACTCTCTCATATTAAACTCCAATCCATTGTCACTGCTAATGGTCTTAATTTTGAGACCAAACTGTGTAAGAGCCATCTTTTGGAACATTTTAATTAGGCTTTGTGTTTCAGACTTATTCTTCATCAAGTGGATCTATGTATATCGTGAATGATCATCCACAATCGTCAAGAAATACCTTTCCCCTCCGAGAGATTTAACCATAAAAGGCCCCCATATGTCAACATGTATCAATTCAATACAAACACTGCACATTGTGTTACTTAAAGGGAATGGAGATCTCTTATGCTTTGCATAATGACAGACATCACAAGCAGTTTTCTTTGAACTAGAGTGAGGCACATTGCTAAGCAAATGCATTTTATTCACAAGAAAGTGGCCTAACCGTTGATGCCAAACTTCAGTACTACAGGGCATGGCAAAGTGACTAGCTGACTGCACTTCTGGTATTTCAAGCAGTAGATATAGACCATTTCCTTCCTTAGCAAAACTAACTGTATTCCCATGATTTCCCCGAAGAAAGCATTGATCAGAAGTGAAAATTAGCTCAAGAGAAGATTCTTGAAGAAGCTTGCTAACAGAAATGATATTAAATTTAAAAGATGGTATGTGCAAGGCATTTCTTAGACACAGATTGTTCCTTAATCTTATGTCTCACATGTGTGTAACATTTACTTGTTTCCCATCGGGTAAATTAACCGTTGTTCCTTTCACAAGATGATAAGATTCAAAGAAATCCAAAGAACAGATTATGTGATCAGTGGCCCCAGAATCCAGTATCCATGTAGAAGAATGTAGAGAGACAGAGTTGACATTAGTGAACTTGCCTTCATATGATTGTGATTTTATGTTGGCATTAAGCGTGAGAGTGACTGCAGCAGAAGTGGATGATTGACATTGCCCTATTTGAGCTTGTAGATGGTGGATGAGCTTCTGGAGTTGCTCATCTGAACTGCCGATTTCTTCCAGGTTGCTGCTTCTCTGAGAAGCCAAATTCTTCTGTGGATTGATGTTTTCTATATCTTCCATGTTACTGCCTCTCTGCGAAGCCAAATTCTTCTGTGGACTGATGTTTTCTATATTTTCCAGGTTATTGCTTCTCTGCGAAGCCAAATCTTTTTGTGGACTGATCACAGATGTATTGCGAGCAGGAGAATGGTTGATCGGCGTCATCGGATGTGTCTTTTGGCTTGATTCTCTGCTGTCGGAGACGGCGGCTGCGTAGCTACCGTGCCGCCGCTCTGATACCATGATGAATTGTGGTACGGGAAGCTTGAAGAGGGAAAGAAGGAGATATGGCAGTGAGAAAGTAAGAACAGTGTATCTTCATTATTGAGGAGTAACTGATTTACACAGTGGATATATGTTGGAAAGCATGGCGGTGAAAATGGTTATAACAAACCAAGGAGAAGGATTACAAGAAAGCCCTTGTGGGATAATACAAGAATGCCCTTCACTGTTGTGCATCATCCTCTTTGTTACTTGATAGATTCGGTTAACGAGGTTTGAATAAAGTTATTTTTAATTTAATTTTTCATAATATTAAATTTAGAATTAGTATACAAAATTTATATATTTAAAAGCTACACAAAAAGTATTATTAAACACAAAAAAAAAAAATCAAATTTAAAAATAAGTAAAAATGTTCGAAAAAATAAACAAAAAAGAAAGAGTTGGTTTTACCAATGAATAGTAAGTAAGACAGATAAAATGGGACAGAGGCAGTAATATTTTAAGAATATTGAGATCAATATACAATTATATAAATTATAACATCGAATATTATATAATGCAATTGAAGAATTGAGTTAGATCGATTGTATTTTCTCATGTTATCATTGATTGAATTCGAGAAAATAATTGTCCAATTAATAGCCAAAATATGTGACTAAATTTTGAATTGCCACCAAAGATAAAAGACATCTTGTAAAATTAACACTAATATTAGTAATATACATATACACCAAGCTAAAGTTCTCCATTTGATAAGACTGGTTAAAAATCCCACCATTTTGACAGGCCCTAAAATTCAAAACTCGAACCGTCGACATGAAATATTTTGTTAAAAAATGAATGTTGCATAATAATAATAATAATAATAATAATAATAATAATAATAATAATAATAATAATAATAATAATAATATTATTATTATTATTATTATTATTATTATTATTATTATTATTATTATTATGATGTTAACCGAAGGGGTAAGTCCCTCGATGTCCATGTTGAGGTTTTAAAGGGCTTAGGTTGAGTTTTTTTTTTTTTTTTTTGTTATTTTTTTGTTCTTATTAAATACGGAGTATCTTTCTTCCCCTTTCTCCGGAGTCACTAAATATAGTGTTCCGCGAATGTAGATGGTGCCGCAGAAGAAAAGCTATGGTGGAAGTGAGCATCGCCGGCAAGCGTGCAACGACCGTGCATTGTCTGTGTCTCAAAATGGATTCCGTCATCGTTTTCTTCTTCTCTTCCTTCCTCACCGATTTCTGATGTGGGTGTATATACATCCGTTTTGATGTGGGAAATTGCAGAGAATTGAAGGAAATTGTAGAAGATAGCAATGAAGCTCCAGACTGTACTGCTGCTGGCTTTGTGCTTGTCATTTCTCTATTGGTTCTCTCTCCTCCATCATTAATTCTTTTTCTTGGAGAGAGTAATATCCCAACATTTGCAGATGGTCCCCACCCCTTCTCTCTCATGATTCTCTCTTTGCGACCATGGCATTTTGGCCTCAAAAGTAGTGAATTCTCCCCCCCTTTCCCCTCTGATATAGATGCTCTAAGGAATGACACATAAATCTAATTTAATAATTAAATTATAACGTTTGAAACGGTCACACTTATTATTGAAATAATATTTACGATTACGAAACTAATATACAATTAATTCCTATCGACCATAATTAATGATCTATTTTAAAACACATGAGTGGCTGAGAAGTTCATACAAACCAAAAGATTTAACCCTTCGAACCTTTAGAATTGGGACCGAAAAGCCACACCGAATGGTGCAATTAACACCGAGTGGTGCAATGAGCGCGGGATGGTGCTCAATTCCCAAATCTTCATAAAACAAATTCTCATATTTCAAATGTACATAATTGTATAATAGAATGTACAGAATTGTATGTGTACAGAATTTTATAATAGAATACACATAATCTTTTTTGAAAGGATAATACACAAAATCTAACATAATACATAATACATAATACACATAAACTCTTAACATAATACACAAATTCTTAACTCTTTAAAAAAAAATTCTCATGTTTCGAATGTACAAAATTATATAATAGAATGTACATAATTTAATAACAGAATACACATAATCTTTTTTGAAAGGATAATACACATAATCTAACATAATACATAATACACATAAACTCTTAACATAATACACATAAACTCTTAACTCTATAAAAAAAATCTCATATTTCGAATGTACAGAATTGTATAACAGAATGTACGGAATTTTAGAACAGAATACACAAAAATTCTGTCACGTCAACTCCCCACACAACTTAACAAAACGACATCGTTTTGAGAGGCGCGGAGCACATATTACTATGTACGTCGTGGTTCACGGTATAACGACGACTGCTTTCGTTAAGCTTAATTTAACATTCATTACTTTGCCTGATTGACACTTTAAATCACTAATCTTATTTAGCATTTTACTTAAGCTTATGTTTTGACTTCTCTAAAATAAGTTTACTTTGAGTATCAATTTCTCATTCTCCTATTATTAATTTTTAGTATACAATATATCAATTTCGTCTCACTATGAGGAGAGCAAATCCACTTTGACCCGACCCAAATTGAAAGTTGACCATACATATATTTGTATCACAAAATAGCAACTTTTTACCAAATAGCAACTTTAATTGTCATTTTATACTAAAAATTCCAACAATTCCGCACATGAATGAAAATTGATATTCGGGACATGAAAACCCGACATGAATCCTGCATAGTATAGGTGTGTGTTATCCTTCGAACTTTACCTTGTGATTATATGCTTACTTTACTAGTTGTACTGTAGAACTTGATGTCTTTGAATTGACTACAGTTTGTATAGACGATGACATATTTTACACATGAACCTTCCAATCTTTGTTCTGTTCTCATGGGTGTTATATGTGGTAATAATTATTTAAATTGATTAATTAATTTATATAAAATATAGTTTGTGATTTAGTATTCACAAATGTTTGTTTTAAAGCTACTTTTTATGAATCATTTAATGAATATTGTCTACAAGTTTACATGATATTTTATCGTATTTGAATCAATTATAAGAGAATTTAAAGTTTATCCAACTAAAAGAAAAAAGCATTAATGCATATATTAATAGAGAAGATATGTGATTTATAGTGTCTTTTATATTCAAAATACTTTATCTAATTGATTATGGCTCATATTTTGTCATAAATGTTTTTTATAGCATTTTAAAATTTCGTCCTAATTAAAGTATATTTATGGTTCTGTCCCTAACTATACTCTAGTTAATTCATCATAAATATTATATTGTAATTTATAATGTATTTTATATTTAAATCACATTATCCGTGTTTGATATTTTGTAATGAACATTTTTAAATTCAATTAAATCTCACCCGGCCCCACTCAATTTTTTTTTTTTTGATCCGCTCCTAGAGTAATTGGACAAATTTTTATGTTTCTCTAAATAAATGGAAAATTAGAAATATAAAAAGAAAAAAAAAAGGCATGTCTTAGTATAATCTTTTAAATTTGAAAATAGAGAATTTTTCATGTTAAAACTAATTATAATATAAATAATGTTCAATGTTTATTTTAATTGATTCAAAAGACAAGCACCATTTGCTACTTAATATAACCCGCATTTGAAGCCATGTACAACTTGACTCCTAACAAGGTCCGCCCTACCTTAAACCTGCCCGCCAATGGCCATGGTCGGCTCTCATCAAATTTTAAAAATTAAAATTTAAATAAAAGATAATATAAAAATGTTAATAAATATTATAGTAGAATAAATTAAACAATTTAAATATATATATTAATGCATTTGTAATTTGTTAAACATAATAATAACTAATTAAGTCATAATACATAGTCAACTATGGTGCAAAACATAAGCAGAACTTCCCCAACTGTGGTGGTGATGAATGTGGTGGTTCAGGTTCTTAATCAGTTGAGAGCATCTCTTCCCCAACTCCCCTTGAAGGCGAACATTATCACAGTGGACTAAGTTGAGAGATCAAAGGCGAGGACAAGCATCAAGGATGGCCTCCACGCCTTTATCTGTCATGTCATTTCCATTAAGTTTAAGGTGTTTCAACCTATGCATGTTTTCTGCAATAGCAAAAGCCTCCTCATCAGATGGTTCGTTTCGGTATCCAGGAATCTTGAGAAAGGAAAATGAGTTGAGGAAAGGGCAAGACAGTCCAGCAGTTTCAATTCCTTGTTTAGAAATGTCAGTGTATTCAAGTTGTAGCTCCTCCAACAGTGGGAACTCATTAACAGCTTGACTAAAGCCTTCAACAGAAACATAGCTACAACTAATACCAAGATGTCTCAGCTGTTTTGCTCTGTATAACAACAACAAAAGTACGTACATACATAGTAAGATTAAGGAACACATACAGAAAGAGCAAGGGATCGGATTAAAAGAAAACAAGAAACATATAATTGGAGGCTAAGAACCAGGAATCCAGGATTTATAAGCACATTCTCACCTAAGGAAATGTTGTCATATATATATATATATATATATATATATATATATATATATATATATATATTTCTTTATTTATTACCCTAAAATATAAAACGCATATATACCTCTGTGCAATATAGAAGAGCAGATCATCAGTAGCAAAGTGCCCTAGGTTAATAGAAATAAGTTGCCCCTCACTGCGATTCACTATTTCTCTGCAAATTTTATCCCAGTCCCGTGGTTGATTCCGATGAGTTACTCGACTCCACAAGTCCACATAGCGCCACATGTAGGGGTCTTGCCATAGCCTCCACCAAGCAGTACACACCTGTGTGCTCTGGAAAAAATCGTCCAATTAACCTCAGCCTGTGCAGAATGTTTGCCGTTAACTCCCTTGGAAGTTCCACCCACGGCGGAACTCGAACCGTCGACATGAAATACTTTGTTAAAAAATGAATGTTGCATAATAATAATAATAATAATAATAATAATAATAATAATAATAATAATTATTATTATTATTATTATTATTATTATTATATTATATATTATTATTATTACTATTATTATTATTATTATTATTATTATTATTATTATGTTAACCGAAGGGGTAAGTCCCTCGATGTCCATGTTGAAGTTTTAAAGGGCTTTGGTTGAGTTTTTTTTTTTTTTTTTGTTCTTATTAAATACGGAGTATCTTTCGTCCCCTTTCTCCGGAGTCACTAAATATAGTGTTCCGCGAATGTAGATGGTGTGGCAGAAGAAGAGCCATGGCGGAAGTGAGCATCGCCGGCAAGCGTGCAACGACCGTGCATTGTCTGTGTCTCAAAATCGTTTTCTTCTTCTCTTCCTTCCTCACCGATTTCTGATGTGGGTGTATATACATCCGTTTTTATGTGGGAATTGAAATTGCAGAGAATTGAAGGAAATTGTAGCAGATAGCAATGAAGCTCCAGACTGTATGTACTGGCTTTGTGCTTGTTGGGCTATGGATATTCAAGCAACTTGGTGTTGAACTTGCACCATAAGTATGGCGGACATGAGAGCTCCAACCTGAGCGATTGAGGGCCCACGACCTAAGCCGTTAACGGCCGAATGTTTGGCGCCGTCGACTTCCCGATGGGTGGAACTAGAAAACCCAGTGGCGTCGGGTTAGTCCTCTCTCTTTGTGTATGTTTAAATGCTTGTCAAACTGTTGAAAAAAAAAAAGAATGAAAGTTGCATGTGAGACGTTAAGCTAAGCTTGTTTTGAGGGCTTTATGTACATGTGTTGCCAAAGCAGATATATTAATATATTGTGAAATGTGGGATACGAATAACACTATATATCCTAATAAATAATGAACCAAATCCAGGGCCGTATTTTAAATTTTGGTGGCCCTGTTCTAGTAAATAAATGTGGCCCTACCAAAATCACCTTTGACCTTAAAGTTAAAATACAACAAATACACATTTTTACCATCTCTTCATAGAACCTTTTAAATTTAATTGAAAACTTTTAATTTTTATTTATAAAGTAGCTAGGTAAAAATTAAGCATTGGACCTCTAAACTTTGGGGCCCCTCTAAAGTTGGGGGCCCTGTGCGGTAGCCCAGCTTGCACAGCCTAAAATCCGGCCCTGACCAAATCTATAATTTTATAACAAATAATGAGTCAAAACGTACCATTTTAGACGTAAAATTAAAAACGGTCCTGATGAGTCCACAAAAAGAATACAATTGAGAGTGAAAATCAGGAAATGGAAGTATATATAGTGCTCACAATCCGTCTACCCAAGCTACAGCTTGATTGTTCGAGTTCGAGTTCGAGCTCGATTTTAGCATTGAATTCAACATATTTAATACTTTTGATTTTAAATTCAAACTACTTTGTTTTACCCATACATAATTAATAGAATTTTTTTAGTGATTTTGATTTTAAAATTTTAATTTTTAATTGTTATTTTTAATTATTATTATTATTATTATTATTATTATTATTATAATAATAATAATTATTATTATTATTACTAGTATTGCACTCGTGCGTTGCACGGCCATGATATTATGATGCAATATATAATAAATTGGTATATTGGGGATATAGGACCATTAACATTTTAGATGTAATAAAAAGACAAAATATAATTTATTGGCGTTTCATAAACAAAAAATTACACATTATTAAAGATTTCTTTGTAAACTACATTTTGAGTCTAGTTTAAAAACTTATTTGTAAATCTCGTTGAGACCATTTGCATTATTAACTCTTGGTGTCGCTACATATAATTATTCATCCATGAACAAAGACTGATTTTTTTAGTAGTAGAAGTCTGATATCAGGTATATGAAGTAATAATTTTTATTTATGATCATTGCATATGAAAACATTAACATGAATTTTCTTATCTTGAATTTTTTATAGTCATTGCATATATTATATATTATATATAATTATTGTATATAATAAATAGTACAAACTTACGTTTCATGTATACCTACAACACATGAATATATATATATATATATATATATATATATATATATATATATATATATATATATGTATATATTATATATATATACTCACACACATAAGAAAGCTCTAGAAAGAATGGGATTTTAGCCTCTGATTTCTTCATCTCTCGTCTCTCTATCTCGGAAGTAGAATGAGATTTAGCCTCTCATTTCCTATATCTCGTCGCTGTATCTCAAAAGTTCGCAAACTTGCTCCAAATTTCCCAGCTACAGATCTGGAAACCATTGTCAATTAAAGCTAAGCCAAAGCTTGAAAGCAAGCATTTTATTGTTCAATAGCAAGAAATCAGGTTTGTGATTCTTCCTATACTTCTCGACCTATGTGTAAGGAGGGGAGATTGTAATACCCACAACCTTATAAATAAAAAAATATATATGTTTAGTAAATGAGGTCAACGAGTCAAAGCTTATTAAAATTTGATATTAGATAAAATTATTAAATTACCCTTCTCTACCCTTAAAGATTAAGGAATCCCTTGGTCTTGGAGAAAGATCTCTTTTAAAAGAAGATAAGGAGAATTGACTAGAGAGATAGGGGAATGAAAAATCTTGAAGCTTTGATCTCCATCTTCTTCAAGTTTAGGTCTCAAGTTAATGGGAGTATTCTAGGTGAGTTTGATCTCCATTTTTTTCACTCTTTTTGAGTTGGGTTTATCATTTGAGCCCTAAGATTAATGTTTGAAAATATTAGGAGTATTTGGGCGAGTTTAATAGCTAAGATTTGGATGTTTTTAGGTAAGTGGTTAATTCTTCTCTCCTTATTTTGCAAAACCCATATATTATCTATTTTGGAATCTCTACTACTTTGGATACCCATTTTAGGGTTAGTATGAGTTAAAAATATTTTAGACTATGATATGTTTTTGGGTATGAAATGCTAAACTGAAGTCTGGATGGAAATTGTGTTTGGGTTCGTTGGAACTGTGTTTTCGGAATGGATATTAAGCTAAATTATTTCTGACTGAAATTGTACACATGTGTTGAGACGATAGAGTGGTTTATGGCTGTTGTGCAGGGATTAGGTCGTCGGTTTGATTCTCTTTGCAGCATATTGTGTGTTTTTTTTCTATACCATATGCTTTATAAAATGGATTATTTGTGTAAAGTGAGACTTGAACTCTAAACCTCATGCTTATTAACTTAAGTTCTTTCCACCTAAGCCATTTCAATCCCTTTGAAACTACTTTGGTAATATACCATTTTATGATTTTTAAAGAGTTATGTACTAAGAAAATTATTATTTTGAGAATGGTTTATACCTTGCATATTTCTTAGTTTGATAAGCTTATTATCTATTTTGGAAATATGAACTTTGTTATGTGATCTTAAGGAAATGATTTTTGCTACATCGGGCTATTTGATTATAAGAACTATTTTGATTGTTTGATCAAACTCATGAGGCAACCTACATTTTGTTATTTGTTTTGTTTGGCTTGGAACGTTCCTAATTGCTCATTCCGAACCATGCCGGTTCTAATTTTTTTTTTTTTAAATCAGAAACGCGCGTAGACTAGGCCGTTTATGTACATGATTGTATTTTTTGGTGTAATGGAGGGACCGTAGGTCCCAGAAAGGATTAGGAGATTCGTCTAGTTGCAACGCCGCGGCCGTCCATCTCCAGGATGTGCCTAACGTCGTCTGGGGGGTGTTCAAAGATCATGGACCCCCAGTTGCCACTTTGACCGAGGTTTGCCATGTGGTCCGCACAGCGATTTCCCTCACGAAGGGTGTGAATGAGGGCACAAGCACTAAACCTGTCCATGAGAGATTTGCAGTCCAAGAGGATGGTGTTGGCTTCTGGACGTGACACCGTGTTTCCCTTAACCACTGTTGCCACCGCCTCGGAGTCCACCTCCACCACCAGCTGTGAAACGTTTCTGTTGATTGCAAGGATTAGACCTCCAGCAGCCCCCATAGCTCCGCCATGAAACTTGAGGTACGCCCAATCTTAGTTATGAAGCCCACAATCCAAGCGCCTGTGTGATCACGAATAACACCACCTGCACTTGCCAGCCCCGAACCTGCTTTTCGCGCTCCGTCCGTGTTCAATTTGAGCCATCCTCGGGGTGGTGACAACCCAATCCAGAGCTGCCAACCAAGAGTAACACCGTGGTGGATGGTAATAAGCCTCTCTACTTCCTCCGCCTCGTAGCAAGCCCGAGAGACCACATCTTTAGCCTGCATACAATTGTGATTGAAGACTAAATCATTACGTGCTTTCCAAAGATTCCAGAGCACATAAGGAAATTCAAGTGTCCAGCTTCCCTTTCTAGAGTCGTCTCCAAGCATGCTGCAATTGCTTTTGATCCAGCCTAGGATAGGAGTGAAGCCGCGGAGTTGAATGTCGAAGGCGATTGGCACATGCTCCAGCAGCTTGCCGCGAAAGTGCAACTCCTAAAGATATAGTCCAATGTTTCGTCTTGCTCTCCACATCGCGGACACAAATCGTCGTTTGTCAGCCCTCTCCTGTTTCTTTCGGCATTCGTCAGGAGGCCATTGTTCAAGATTTTCCATAGGAAGATCTTGATTTTCTCGGCACACCTAGTACGCCATATCCATCCATGCTCTTCCACCTCTCCCTCGTAACCTGCAAGGAAGTTATAGCCAGATTTCACCGAGTAGGAGCCCGTACCTGAGTATGGCCATGTGAGGGCATCGTGATAACCTTCGGTATAGGCCAGCGGAATTGCACGAATACTGTCCAAGATATGGTTCGGCAGAAGGTCTTGAACCGTAGATAAATCCCAGTTCTTATCCCCTGTCACCAAGTAATTAACTTTCACATCTCTTAAGTGGTTACATGATTGTATTGTTATTATGATTGTGGCTATGTACATGATTGTTTTTAATTCCTCCGATCCCCTTTAATTACATGATTGTTATTATGATTGTGGCATAATTTATGTTTATTATTTTAGTGTAATTTTTCTATATCATGATTGTTATTATGATTGTGGCATAATTTATGTTTATGATTGTAGTGTAATTGTTGTATGATTACATAAATATTAGAGATAATGTAGTTTATCATTATGTAATTTGTGATTTTTTTTTTATAACAATTTGATTATCATAAATACAAATTTATAATATTAATATATGGCATGAATAAAAATTAATACAATTCATGATAATAATTTAGATACAAATACTAATATATGGCATGATTAAAAATGTTTAATCATTGATTGTTATTTAGGATAGTTACGGCACAACAACCCGAGTGAATCCTGGACCTATTGATCAGAGTGTGCTAATGTTTCAAAGGCAACATCGTAATAGGGCAATTTGGACCGAACCCAACTACGATTTTGAAGTGAATGTTGCACGGTACAATATGGTAACAGTGTGCGATGCCGCAATTGATCCTCGAGTGCAAGAACATCTCCGTACTGCCGGATTTTACGGTATTTCTCGTTTGACGTCCATTAAATTGGACCATGGGCTAATTACTGCACTTCTTGAGCGATGGCGGCCGGAAGTGCCTGCCTTTCATATGCCATTTGGTGAGGTTGGAATAACACTTCAAGATGCGGAAGTGTTATTTGGGCTGAAGGTAGACGGGTTGCCAGTGTCAGGGGACGATACTGTTTATGAACCAGCTGAAGTTGTGAGAAATTGCTTTGAACTGCTTGGATTTTATTTGGCACCGCAATTCATGACTAAAACAAAGATTAATGGCACTATGGTTCCGGCGGTTGGCTAGTTAAACTAGGGTAGCACACAGGAATCGGTGATTTTGGAAACACGGCGTTTAATTTATCATTTATTAAATGGTTTTTTTTTGTTTCCGGACACAAGCAAGGTGTTTTATAAAACATACTTGCTAGAGTATATTAGAAATTTTGACTTATGTGGACAATACAGCTGGGGATCGGTTGTTTTGGGATATTTGTACCGTTCCTTGTGCAAAGGTGCTAAGCAGAGAACTTCAACGGTTTGTGGTTGTTTTCTTCTTCTACAAATATGGGCATGGGAGAGGTTGCCAATGGTACGGCCACATCGTGTTCTGCCACTCACAGAGATCTCAGATTACCCTCTTGCATATCGGTAAGTATCTTTTACTTATTACATGTACTAATCATTTTAGAATTATATTATATTTTGTTTGCAATGTTATTGTTATAGGTGGGTGTGCGCACACACATGGGGTATAGTGCCAAATCACACCACAATCGCATATCGTGATCAATTCGATCGCTTATCGGAACAAAGGTAAGTTGTTAAAAAGTCATATTTTTTTTGTATTGATAATATATTCGTAAGTTAGTAATCCGGAATTACAATATTCGTTTCCAGTTCGTGTTTACTCCATATGCTGGATTGATCGATGAACTGTCATTATACTGCAAGGCCGGATCGGCGATTTGGACAGCCCATGTGCCACTTATCTTCTATCATGTTGTGGAATATCATTATCCGGAGTGATTTTGCAGGCAGTTCCATGGGTTGCAAGTTATCCCACCATCTGTGGTATACTCGCAAGCGTTGCACGACATTGACCAACGTGGGAATACAGGTACAAATTGGTTAGAGAAACATCAGGAGCATATTGTTGTTTGGAATTTACGATATGAATATGTCGTACAAATGAATCTTACTGCTGAACCGCAAGCGCATGATACGTACCGGGTTTGGTATTACCGGCATGGGCGCCGTGTCATTGGTAACCCGATGCATTACCAAAACGAGGGTTTTGTGCAGTGTGCGGTTTCACTCAACGAAGCGGTTAGTATGTTAATTTTTTTTAATATTTGGAATACATATCTTTTAAATGGTTATGATGTTTTTAATAGTAGTTGATTATTTTGGTTTTTATGATTAGATGCATACCTTTACAAGGTTGACCATACGTGGCACTCAAGCACTTAACAATCGGGATGAGCACGAGCATGCGTTAAGGGATATTGTTGACACTTCGCGTCAATTCGTGGTCGGCCCGAGTATGAGCCTCTATTGCACATGAACCTTGAGGAAATTGAGGCTGCCCCTCTGCCGGATCAACCATTAAGTCCACCCCGTAGTGATGGCCGGCGAGATAGGGCACATTTGCGTCGTGGTCGAGCAACGGGTGGTCGGGGTAGGCACGCAACTAATATTCAGCTATCTTAGCAGTTAGCTGAAACAGCTCAACAGGAGGCGGAAGCCGGTAGACATGATTCCGGGGGTAACGGTTCAGATGCAGATGTTGATATTGATGAGTCTGCTTTGGCCATTGTTGTTAGAGAGATGACACCTGAGCACCGGAATTTTGAACATGGGCAGAGCAGTCGATATAATTATGGGGGCAATAACACTGATTATTTTCCCATTCATTCTAACCCAGATCCGGCAGAGTCTGTAGGTTTCGCCCAATACGCATCGACATCCCAATTCGGCAGTTTTGGACATTCCGGGTTTACAGGAACTGTATATGGTGAACAAGCATTTCAAACCCCATCAAGTGCGGTTTATGATCCTACACAACACGGTTCTTCTTTTCAACCAGTGCAGGATGTATATCATCACCAAGATCATCGGTCGTCGTACAATGTTAGTCCAGTTGGAAACCAGTTCATGGACTTTCTTGCTAATGAAGGAAACATTTTTCAGTCAACTCAAGAGTCGTTTGCACATTTGGAAGGAGAGAATCAACAGCTGGGAAGGTCAATAAGAGCACGACGTCCAACTGGCTGTGGAACCGGTACTCGACATACTAGGTAAACCGATGTATACAATTTTTTTTTTTTGTTTTTATTAAATATTTTTGTAACTAATATTCTTTTATTGTTGTTAATAGTCATGAATGAAGTGAATAACGGGTGGTGTGTGCTATGGCTCGGTTAAGTTGGATTAGTAACGGGTTTTTGTTTTTGTTTTTATGATCGGCAATATTGGATTAGTAACTGAAACCTATGTATTATTTGATGAATTAATTTGCTTTTTATAACCGTTATTAATGAATTAAATTGTTTTTTTTTTTTTTTGACAACAAACGTTTATTGGCAACGAATAGCCCGTCGCGTGGCAAAACCCTTGAGATCAAACAAAAAGGCCAGCTTTGCCTGAGTAGGCAAAGCATGCAGAGAGGTAAAAATTCTCGATGAGTTACAATTTAGACTAGCTGTTGCAAGAGCGTCAGCTACATGATTAGCTTCCCTGTAAATATGTCTAATATTCGAACCCCAGAGGGCTAGCGTAGATCGAATGTAAGATATGGCAGCCTTTAATTTCCATGGAACCATCGCTTCGCGCGAAGAGACCAGCGTGGCTAGAGCAAGAGAGTCAACTTCTACCGTATAAGGAATTCTCCCAACGGAAGAACACCACTGAATAGCCAGCTTGAGGGATATGATTTCTGCTTCCATAGCCGAGGATGCTTCTAGCCTGAAGCACAGAGCCACTAGCAGCTCGCCTCGAGAGCCCCTAATGCAAGCACCGCCCGCTGCCCCAGCTTCAGTGAAGACTGCATCCGTGTTCAGCTTTAATCTACCCACCGGCGGTTCAAGCCACTTTACCCAAACCGTCACTTGTCTAGGTGGCGCGACAAAGCCCGCAATGAGGCTTGCTGACACCAAGGCATAATCATTCTGACCCCTGCTCCTGGGCGGGCGAGACAGCGAGATTAGAAAGGATTCCCTCCTAATCTTGGCGACGGCAGCGACCTGCGAGAAAGGAACACCCTCATAGAGACACTCGTTGTAGGCTCTCCACAGGAACCATAGGATGAGACATGGAAACATCTGGGCATAGACTTGCATGGCGGAGTCCGCAGGAGTCAGCAACCACCAGGAATAACACTGTGAGCGGATCGTACTGGCGATGGACCTCGGCAGGCCAAAAATATCCCCGAAGTAGAACCAGACCCCGTGTATGCTTTCACATGTGAGAAGGCAATGATCCAAGGAGGCTGAGGCTTTCCAGCAGAAAGGACAGACCGACGGTAGAGAGATCTCAAAGGACTGGAGAACATCCGGGTAAGGTAGCAGACGGCGGAGCAGCTTCCACATAAAGATAGATATTTTCGAAGGTAACCCACCGCCCTAAATACAAGTGGACGATAAGCTGTGCCCGCCCCTTGGCCTGAGGGCATCATACGCAGATGAGATGGTGAAATTCCCATAAGTCGATAGAGTCCACACTGGAGCGCCCGCGACACTGTGCTCAATGTTCTCGGTGACAAAGTCTCTGGCCTGCTGCATACGACGCCATGTGGTAGAGGGTGCTGCGCGCTCACGGCCCTCTGGATAACCAGCCCGCATAAACTCGCTCCACAACGTGCCCCCTTGCAAAAAATGATAGAACAATTTAGCTGAGAAAGCCTGCTGCATGGGGGCTAGTAGCCTGATGCCCAAGCCGCCTTCCTCAGTTGGTAGTCCAAGCTTGCCCCAGGCCGCCCAGTGGCGCTTCTGACGTCCATCCACTGATCCCCAAAAGAATTTTGCGAATTTAGATTCAATAGCTCTCTCAGTTTGGCGCGGAACCAAGACCGAGGCCGCTGTGTAGAGAGGGATCATAGACAAAACATGCTTGATAAGGGTGAGACGGCCGCCCGGGGAAAGCAGTTTCCGATGCCAGGCGGCTAGCTTGTTGTCAATTTTCTCCAAGAGATGATGGTAAAAAATGGGGCGGTTCCGGCCTTTGTACAAATTAACTCCCAAATACCGAAAAGGAATCGTAGAACGCTGCATACCAAGAATGCGGGACATGGCGTTTGCCCTGTGGCTCGGGCACGCCCTGGCTGTAACAAAAAAACTCTTGTTAAAATTAATCTTTTGTCCTGATGCCTTTTGATATTGATCCAGAACCCCTGTCAGCGTCCGTAAGGAGCCCGAAGCCCCATTTGCAAAAATGACTATATCATCCGCGAAGGCCAGATGAGAGACTATAGGGCAGGCGATTGACGAGGAATAAGGCGAGACCATGCCAACTCCAATCTTCAAAATTAAGGAGCGGGACAGGGCCTCAGAAACCAAAATGAAGAGCAGCGGCGAGAGCGGGTCCCCCTGTTTGACCCCTCGAGAAGGCTGAAAGAAACCGCAGCTAACACTGTTGACCAAAACTGATAGCCGAGTTGCCTCAAGATTACCCATAACAACATTGCTGAAGGCCGGGGGAAAACCGAGCTTAGACAAGACAGCCCGGAGGAAAAGCCAAGCAACACGATCAAACGCTTTCATCATATCAAGCTTGATGACCACGTTTGAACCCCGACATTTCTTGTCGATGTACTGGAGAAGCTCAAAAGCTAGGAGAACATTATCCTGAATACTCCGCCCCTCCACAAAACCGGCTTGCTCTCTAGAAATCAGAGACGGGAGAATAGGACTAAGCCTCGAAGCAATAATTCTGGTGAACACTTTGCTGATGAACGTGCAGAGGCATATGGGCCTGTAGTCCGCAAAGGTTTCAGGATGGGATTTTTTCGGTATCAACACTATTTGGGTGCTCGCCATCGCCCGGGGTACAGGCACTCCAGCAAAGAAGTCCAGAGCCGCATTATAAACGTCATCTTTGATCACCTCCCAACAATGTCTAAAAAAAGATCCGGAGAAACCATCGGGGCCGGCTGCGCTGTCAGGATCCAGATTCCAAACGGCGCTTTTCACCTCGGCCGGGGTTACCGGCGCCGTCAGGCAAATAGCATCCAGAGCGGTCACCATGTCCGGGAGGCATTGTAGCACGACATCCATACCTGTACAGTCCTCTGCTGTGAATAAAGAAGAAAAGAAGGATACTGCCTCTGCTTGGATGGCGGGCTGGGTGGTGAGAAGTATTCCACCCTCTGTTTTGATAGCACTAATTCTCTGACTCCGGTGCCTATCCCTTACAACCGCATGAAAGTATCAGGTGTTTGCGTCTCCTTCTTTGAGCCATTTGACCCGGGCTTTCTGTTTCCAGTAGCATTCCTCCTGCTTAAGAGCTAAAGCGAGGTCGGCCTGCAACTTATGTAATTCTGCCCGATTCTCGCCCGTAGGACTTACAGCCTCAGCCCCTTCTGCGCTGGACACCCTCGCCTCCAGGTGCTTGATTCTATTAAAGATGTTCCCAAAAGATTCCTTGTTCCACACCCGCAGCGCAATTTTGAGCCGCTTAAGCTTATAAGCTAACGCTCTCATGCCCCCCCCCCCCCCCCGTCTACTGCTGCTGACCAACTGCGCGTCACAACTTGCAAAAAATCAGGATGCGTGGTCCACATGTTTTGGAAGCGAAATTGCTTCGGGATGGAGAAGGCATTATTTTCCCCGCTGAGCAGAAGAGGCGCGTGATCCGAAGTTGTCCTGGCCAGGACACTAATCCTGACGTCTGTGAAGAAGTCCCGCATAGAGGGTGTCATTAAAAATCTGTCCATCCGCTTCCAAACCGGCCCCGTATTTCGCACCCCATGCCAAGTGTACTAATTACCAATAACTGCCAAATCAACCAGAGAGTTGTCAATAATGAAGCTCGCAAAATCAGAGATGACTGTTAGTGTCTGGGATAGCATTGCCCCGGTATTCGGACAAACTCGAGATCACATTGAAGTCCCCGCCTATTAAAGCCGGTGTGGTGCCCGTGAGTAACGGGGTCAGCTGGTCCCACAAATGCGCCCTTTCCGACCTGGTGTGCTTAGCATAAACTGCAAAATAATGAAAGGAAAATTGCCACGGCAAATACTTCACCTTACAATGAAGAAACTGCTCATTATCAGTCAAAACAACCACCTCACATGAATCAGCCCAAAGTAACCATATTTTGGAACATGCTGAAGCAAATCCACTGTCCAGATTGTACTCCATCACAAAACTGTCCAAACGGTCATTATTTATCATCGGTTCTAGAATCGAAATTAAATGAATGCGCTCACGTCTTATTAATCTCTTGAGCCTACGCCGTGAGGTGAGTAGGCCCCTGACGTTCCAACTTAACAAGTTCATTTTAACCGGTGCGAGAAAGTGACACGGTTGATCTTACCCGCAGCCAGGCGGGTTGTAACAGCGGGAACATTTGCCGAGTAGTCTTTTCGAGGCCGGGACTTTTTTTGGTGACCGTGATAAAAGCTTGTGAATGGGTATTGCCCAACTTGGAGGCGAAGCGTCGACTGTCTTCCGTCCAGGAGTCTATTAGCGCTTGGTTAAGCGGATTTACCTAGACTTCATCACCATCAGATAGGTGCCCAGGCACAGAGACGGACGAAGCTGAGTGGCGCAGGCAGTGGTCATCTATTAACACGGCTCCCAGGTTAACCTCCGGTAAGACTATCGGAGTTGTCGAGCTGATCGTGTCCACAATAGCATCACAAATTGGTGGAGCTTCTGCCATGCAGATTTCAGGGGGAGCCGCCGGAGGCGGAATGATAGCCTGCTCTGGAGTATGATTTACTTGTCGCCACAGTTTCCTTGGAGGTACCACTTGCGGCTGTGAGGGCATTGGGTCACTCGGGGGACCTGTGGCAGCGTCGCGGGTTGGTTCCTGAGTCCGGCAGTCAGAATTCAGGTGGCCAAACCTTCGACATCCCAGGCAATACTGTGGGACAAATTCATGCACTATCTTCTGCGCAAAACCACCATAAGAGCCGTTATTGATCCAGACTTGTTCGACGAGAGGCACATTGACATTGAGTTCCACACACACCCTGGCCACCGAAGGGCGGTTATGAACCAAGGTAGATGTGTCGACTTTTAGCGGTTTTCCCACCAGGTTAGCAATCGAATATATGGCTCTTTTGTCATGAAGATGTGCCGGCAGGCCTTCCAGAGCGAGCCAAACTGGAACGATGGGAGATTCCACATCTGGGCGAAAGTCTGGTGACCATTTAAAGATTCGCATGATAGAGCCCTTGATCGACTAGGACTTTCTAAGCCAACACCGCTGGAAATCGATCTCGTGATCGAAATTAATCAAAATGTGTCGCTGATCAATCAAGCCGAGGGAGAAGGAGCCGCCAAATCCAATAAGATCAAACGCCTTGCGGAGATCAGCCATTGGAGGGCGTCCTTTTGCGAATTTGCCAACCAACGCGAAGCGGAGCTTCTGGGAGAACTGCTTCACGTCGTCATCTGAGAAGGTGACTGCGGGCATGCCTTTGTAGCGTCCGGGCGGGCGGAGGGGCGAGGCCTCCGTTGTTGTCGAAAGTATATCGGCAAAGGTGCGGGGAGGGGGCACGGCGGCCCCCGGTGGCGCCGCCATAGACGGAAATCAGCGATGCTTGAATGCGGAGAATGTGGAGAGAAATAACGGTGAGTTTATTCACCGTCAATTAAATTGTTTTTTAATGAATTAAAATTGCATGTTGTTGAATTAAATTGTTTTTTGTTGAATGAAATTGCTTTTTAATGAATTAAATTGTTTGTTTTTAAAATTCATTGGTCATTAAAATGCATACTAATATTTGAAGGTTCAGCAAACAAGGCATACTATTAGTACTTGTAATAGAATACACATATTAGGAGATCAATAGTAAGTATTACATCAAAGTGGTCTCATTAACTTTGTTAAGCGATGGATTGCACCGTATTTATTGTCCACAATTTGATATGTAACTGACCACGGATAAATCTTTTTGACGTTACACGCCGTGGAAATAGGTAGCATTAGTACGACGTTTTGCTCGACATTAAAGCATACCACACCGTCACAGCCCTCGAAATGAAAATGATCATATATTTGCTCTCACTGTTCCTCGAATGACAGCTCAAGATTTCTATCACCAACAAGGTTACAAAAATCCCGCCTAGGCACCGAGTAATCGGCGCCTAGGCGCTAGGCGCCCTTAGGCCGTGGCGATTTCCCCCCTAGGCTCCCGCCTAGGAGACCGGCCGCCTAGGCGCCCGCCTAGTGCCTAATTCGGCCGCCTAGTGCCTAACTCGGCCGATTACGCCGAGTTAACTCGTCAATTTCTGTCGAGTTAGCCGAGTTAACCCGACCTACTCAACCTTGTTAATTTTTTTCATTTATATATATATATATATATATATATATATATATATATATATATATATATATATATATATATATATATATATATATATATATATATATATATGTATGTATGTATGTATGTATGTATAATATGACATATATGCACCTACACACGTGCACTGTTTTTCATTTTTTCAGTGAGCCGCCTAGGCCGCTTAGGCCCCGCCTAGACCGTCTAGGCGCTAGGCGCTACTCTACCGCCCGACTAGCGCCTAGCGCCTATTGCAACCATGATCACCAATAAATAAATTTATCGGTCCATCCAATTCGATAGAGTCATGTATAAATTTGCTCAATCGATCGTGCTACATAGTGTTAATATGAGGTTAGTACGTAAATGCATTGATAAAATCTAGTCAAGTAGAATGTACTTTCTACTCTTACCGCGAAAACAGTACCGAATTTTGTATACAAGGACCTACACGGCTCAAGTTGTTCAAACGAGTATGTTAGTCGTATTGCAGATCTTGCGTTAACATTGATAAAATCTAGTATTTTAAAAAAATGTATGACTACCAAAATAAAATTACAAAGTGTAGCTAACATATGAAGAAATATAAATACCTCGATCAAAACGACGATTACTTATCCAGTCACCATATTGATTACATTCCCTCTTTGGAGTGTTGGAGTCACTGCTATATAAGTATGTCTCGAAAGTGAAGAAACTGGTATGTCGAAATAACACAATGTCTCCAAGGTATAAATTATTTTCCACTAAGAAATTTGTAATTTCCTCCGTAAAATGCATATCTTCGACAGAAACGCGTATACATTGCTTGTGGTGCCACAACATTGCTTTTGTCGTCATATGTTGCATTAGATGCCGATGCATACAATTGGGAATTCTCTATTAAAAAAAAATTAACGCACGATTATTTGTTTACAATTAAATATCTACTAAAATAACATTGTTGTAATATGTGGGTCAACAGTGACTTCGATTGTGAACCACGTAATTGTGCATTCACTGACATCAGGCAAATGAATATGACCATCGCAAGCTAGTCACAAAAAAAATGACTAATAACAAAGTTTCGGAAAAAGAAATATCAACAACAATTGAATAGACCTAATATACATACGTGACAAATAGTTTATTTGTCACAGAGTATGAAATATCACCGTAGCATAGCGTTTTGCATCATCTATGTTTGAAAAATACATTGTTTCGGGTACTGCTAAGCCTAGCATTATGTGTAAATATCGACGCCATCCACGAGTTGGATAAGTTAAATACCTAGTTTCGGAGTGTGTATGATCTAACCGTGCATACGCAATTTTTCTGCCCGCAATAGTGATCGCTTGATACAAATGTCTTTTACACCATAGCGGCGTGAGTAGTTCACTAAGTATTTCAAAATCATCAAAAAGATCCATTTTCTATTATTTATAGAGTTGGTCGAAGGAAAAGATGAGTAGAAATGGAAGGACAATGAATTAGTACATTCTCGGATATATATAGATATATACGTACAGAGTTGGTGGAATGAAAAAAGTCAGTGGAAAATAAAGTTGCACTCCCAAAGTGTAACTTTACTTGATTTCAATTCTTAAATAGCGATTGGGTTTTATTACGGTCATTCATTATATAACGCCAACCTATCTGGGGTGATTCATTTATTACGCCAACCTACTACTGCTAACTTTTAGGAAATAAATGGAGGAAGTTAGAAACTTATAGTAGTAAAAATACAAAATAATAAAAAATGGAGGAACAATATTAAACGGCATAAAATGAAGCATACAGTATTCCACTTTCAAGAGTCAATATTTTATTACATGCAGCAAAAAACATAAGGAAATATGTATTACGACATGTGCTACATACACTCATTTTGTGTAATCATAAATATCAAAATCCCACAAATGTGGATAATAGGCTTCTGGTCCACAAAACGTGAATGCGAGGACGTTGATTTTACCCACATCAGAATTAAAAAACAGGAATTTTGACTTGACTAGGGAAGTACAAATATAATTAACCAAATTTTGTGCATGCCATTTTCGAAACAATAAAGTTGGTGCATGCCTCTGCATGCCTATTTTCGAAAAAAAAAAAATTGTGATTGTATTGTAAAGTTGGACGGGGGGAGTACAACTTTACTTCACCATAATTGGTCCAACACTTTTTTCGAAACAAAATTGCAGATTATATTGTAAAGTTTGACTTGACTAGGGAAGTGCAACTTTATCCTTATATCTTCTCCCAAAACAGTGTGATATCATAGCATGTCAAATAAATATTTAAATATTTAAAACAATAAATATTGAAGTGTAGTTGGACTACTCCATATCGATTATAAAATAGCCTTATTTAAAGCACCATCAATTTCTTAGTTTCGTGAAGACCATACAATTTATGTCTTTCCTGAATACCATATTGGAAAGGAGGAAACATCTATTTTGCTCATCAATAAGCATATCGTTTGTAGTTTTACCACTTCAACCAAGTCATCAAGCTTGTGATTTAAACTACAATGGTACGTACTCTTAAGTTTTATTTGTCTTCATTATATTAATAGTACGCCCCTAACAAGATATTGAATATTAAGTGAAGACATATGTTGTGTTTATCGGTCGACAACCAGGAATATATGAAAACTGGGAGGATGCAAAAGCTCAAGTGCATCGATTTAGCGACAATTATTTATATAAATCATATACCAGTAAATAAAGATGAAGCCATTCAAGTTTTCAACAAATTCATAAACAATCAACAAAATGATGTCGGAAGACAATGCAGTTCAAGTAGTACCACAAATCACAATGTAAAACAAAACTTCTAATGCCGAGATTTTTGAGCGTATGCAGCAGGAAATAACATGGGAGACTCATGAACATGCTATGAGAGTTGATGCAATCATTGAAGAATGTAAACATCTACTTTCAAAGTAAAAAAATTACTATGTATCCTTATATCATTACTTCAATGTGTATTATTAAAAAAAAAAATTACTATGATTGCTTATTATCATTAATTGAATATAAATATTCTATTTAAAACAAAATATTCTCTAAAAAAATGGCGCAAATGTATGCTTATTATCATTAACTGAACATAAAATATTCTCTTTAAAATATAATAATAAAAACCCGGCGATTACTTGAGTGGATGGGAACTTTAAACAGTTGGACTAGGGGAGTCCAACTACAAATAAAATTTACAAAATAAATAACAGTAGGACTAGGGGAGTCCAACTTCAAAAAAATTAAAAAAAATGAAACAGTTGGACTAGCTGAGTCCGTTTGCTTCTTCCCCTTTATTTACCTTCCGCCTGTGTTCATTTTATTTTTACAACCTCACCACTGTTCACGCATATAAGATCCAAATCCAATTTTTCTATTTACCCTTCACACCACAACCAATTTTTCAATACCCACCAACACAATTTGATTCAATATTTTATTATGGCATCATATTTCGGGAGTTATACTTCTCATGCCACACAATCTTCTTCAACGATCGTGGAAACTTCTTTGGAGACAGATGAGAGTTATGTACCTGAGTCAATACCATCAAGCAGTGACTATACTACGGACGAGGACATAGATGAACCAGTTGCAGTTGACTTCCAAACTATGGGACAAACTGCTCAACAATATGGTGGTCGAGGTACAACTGTCCCTGATTCTGCTATTCCTTTCTACCATTCTCCAACACCACAAATGACAACGACATTCAGCCACGGGTTTACAGAGAGTGATGACCAATAAATGATGTCATATGACCCCTCAACAAATGTCATCTGCATCGGAATGGTTTTCCCAGATTTTCCCACACTAAAAAAAGCTGTATCAACATACAGTATTGGAAAGTCTCGTGTCCAAATTTCCATGCAATACCTTCTTGTGGCTGGACATTATCAGCAAGGAAATTGCACGGGGCATCTTCTCAATGGATGGTGACAAAGTTCTTTGATACACATGACTGCACAGTACAATACAACCAAGGAGGGGCAGACAGAATGTGCAGCAGCGCACTAATTAGCGATTTGATTTTCTAAAAGATCGCTGCAGACCCACAGTACAAAATCAAACACATCCAAGTATATGTGCGACAACATTACGGTGTGGACATTTCGTACAGGAAGGCATGGTACGCCCGACAAAAATGCATTGAAATGTAGTACGGGAATTTCCAACAATCCTACAATGATCTCCCACAATTCTTGTGTAACTTGCAAGTGTCCAACCCGGGAACGATTGTTGTAACACCCCTGATTTCCATGCTAAATTAAACCTTAATCATGCAGATAACTAGCCATAAAAACATACACAATGGAAGACTAAACATGGAATATATAGGAAATATAGGGTGCTATGCCACGCCCACCCAAAGGTGAACGCACAGGCGTAAACATCTGCACAAAATCCACTATCCAAAACAATTCAAAGACAAGAGAACTAATGTCTAACATCGGCACACAGGACAAAACGTCTCAAGTTCAAGGGATCTATGCTAACAATCTCTAGACCGGGCTCTCGTCTACTCAGCACCTGAAAGAAGCACATAAAATATGGGACGACGCCCGGTCAGCGAATGATGCTGGTAACCCACTAATACATGTGAAATATGATACATAGATAGGATATATGTATACAAAATCATTTGCGAAACGGAATATATATATATATATATATATATATATATATATAAGTTCAAAACCAAGAATAGAAGTCAACACAAGACTCTAAGCGCTCACAACAAAGACAAGGAACACATCCCAAGAAAATAAGAAGTAATAACAACTCACAAGAACGGCTCAAGGCATAATCTACCATCACACAGTAGGTTATCACCCGACATACATAACACAAGAGAGTAAAGACACAACCATTGGTAACACATGCCTTTGTGACATCACACGTCACAAATAGAGAAATACACAACAACGGCTACACAAGCCTTAGCTTTGTGACATCACCTATCACGAATTGATATGCCTTCCTTATGCCCGGTTCCAACCTTATGGCTACCCCCAACCTTATGTCTAGTTCCAGCCATTACCTCCAGGACCCCTGTACAACCAAGTCCAACCTTTTCCCTCTTGGGACCGTCGTCCCCCACCAACAACCACCAACAAGACCACCGATTCATAGTACACGAGGGTACCGATCACACACACAGCAACACATGCCACCCAAGAAATACGTGAACCCATTACTCAGGTCACAAACTCCATAATCACGTCATGGCCACCACGAGGACCACTGTCGTACCTTGGTGACTAATGTCCCATACCATTAATCGTGCAATCCAGGTACAGCCACACACACCACACCACAAAAGGAATCAATCGACAGATCACAACAAAGATATGAAACCATACTCAATCAAGGAATGGATCACAATCCAACAACAACGATGATTGACACAAGTCATCATCCACAGTAGGAAAGGACAAACAACACACACGCTAGTATTTAAACTCCGAACTAGCATGCTTATCAAACGGGTAAACTGAACATAGTTCTGAAGAACACACAAGACTCATCACGGTCAAACGAATCACAATGTTGAACACTTAGCACGATTCAAGACACTAAAACCTACATGAAATCCTACCATATAGTTCTAGACATACGAAACATCAAGAAGACACTCAAATAGTTCATCAAAAGAACACCGGGAACTCAAAACATCAAATACCGAGTCAAAAGAATCACGGGGAACAAATCACCAACCAACACCATATATGTACCCCGCGGGTGGGCCCACGGGTGGACCCCCATCCGTGGTTCCGCCCGCGGGTACCACACCTACCGGCCATGTACCCCGCGGGTGGGGCGGCGGGTGGACGCCTACCCGCCGTTTCGCCCGCGGGTACACACCCTGTACCAAATAATCCCTTCGGGGATTTTCAACTCCAAGCTCAAATTCAAGTTCAAAACATGCCAAATCTCACCAAATACAAGAAAATGACTTGAATCAAAGGAATAACCAAGCAATGACATACATGAACCCTAATAACAAGCTCTAGATATGCATTTTCACAAGACAATGCATAAACACTCACATTTCATAGCAAAATCACATGTAGAATCCAACAAATCATCATATAGGTAAGCAAAATAGATTTTGTAGAGCATGAGTTACCTCTTGAAGACTTATCCTTCACTTACAACACTCCACAAGCTCCTAACAAGGTCCCCTTTCCACACCCACTTCAAGAACACACCAAAACATCATAAAGATTTCACCTTTAGAAAAGATACCTTAGAAAACACTAAAAACACAAAAGGAGCTTAGATCTTACCCTCCTAGATGCTCAAAAGTAGGAAAGGTGGAATCTTGAAGACAAACTTGGAAGATCTTGGTAGCCCTAGATTTAGCTTGGAGAGAAAGCTGTCTAGCTTTTAGAGAGAAGGGAGAGCTTATGATTTTTTGGGAGTGTTTGAGAGAAATGAAATGTGTCTCTTAGGTTAGCTTGGAAGACTATTGCAAAGGAAATGTCTTATTTACCCTTACTAAGATGAAATGTGTAAGGGAACAAGGGAACTACTCACAAAGCTTTAGGTACAACATTTGACTTTGGGTTGACTAGTCAATTACTAGTCCCCGACTATTGAATTTTTCAGGAATTTAAGGAATTAAATTACCAATTGAATTAGGATTAATTACTTAATTAATCCCTTAGTCGAATTTGGATTACGAGGTGTCACAATTGTCGCGATGGAGTGTATTCCTTCCGAACTACGTAGTTCTGAATACATGCATTTCAAGTATGCATTCCGGGCTTTCAAGCCGGCAATTGATGGATTCCGCTACTGCGTCCCAGTTATTTGTATTGATGGTA
The DNA here is from genome assembly GCF_001879475.1 of Ipomoea nil. Lineage (NCBI taxonomy): Eukaryota > Viridiplantae > Streptophyta > Magnoliopsida > Solanales > Convolvulaceae > Ipomoea > Ipomoea nil. The sequence goes on along the minus strand of NW_017616592.1, from coordinate 334,725 downwards.
CACATTTGTACAACCGGTACAAAGGGAATCTCCTTCTAGCATGCGGATACACTGCAAACAAAAAAATATATCCACTAGCTTATTCAATAGTTGACTCAGAAAATAATGCTAGCTGGACTTGGTTTCTACGACTACTCGTTGTACATGTCTTTCCCGATTACGATTCAATGTGCATCGTTTCGGATAGACATGCTGGAATTGATGCGGCGTTTAAGGACGTCAAAGAATTGCATGGCCAAGTGAAACGTAGGTATTGCCTTCGACGCCTTCGGAGCAATGTACTGACAAAGGTCAGCAGAAATCAGTGATTACGTAGATTGATTTGGGAAGCTGGTACTGCTGTTACAACAAATCAATTCAATCAAAACATGCAGACCATCCAACAACACTAGCCCAATGCATACAACTATCTGGCAACACTCGATGAAGAGGCATGGACATTATGTCACGATGGGGGTCATCGGTACAGCATTATGACAACCAATCTATCTGAGTCATTTAATAACTCGATTAAGAGTTGCCGAATGTTGCCTGTCACGGCAATCGCACGAATAACTTTTCACAAGTTACGAACAATGTTTGCCGACAGGCGTACTGCGGGAGAGATGATGCATCAACAACAAATGCTTTTCATGCCAAAGATTCAAGAAGATTTGGTTGCTAGAGAAAATGAGTCAAACAATGCAGCATTGAAAGATATAATGACACTCTTGGCATTTATGGCGTTGCTATAATTTCTGGATACATGGCTCACGGTCTACACCATCATTTTCACGTCAACTTGGCTGAACGAACATGCAACTGCGGCAAGTGGAACGTGGACGGAATACCGTGTGCACATGTGATAGCAGCTTGTAATTTCTTAAGGGAGGCATTTTACTAATTCGTGCCACAAGTATACTCCGTCCAAAACTACAGGAATGCTTACGCAGGTAATTTCTATCCATTGGCCGAACATACTCAGTGGACAAATCATATCACTTACCTTCCGCCTATTAACGCTAAGCGACAAACACAAAGAGGCCATCGACGAACAACAAGATTTCCCAATGAAATGGACTTTAGTAGCAATCGCAGAACAAAATGTAAGTATTGTCGACAGACAACACACTCTTCTATGCAATGTCCAAATTTAAATCATTAATAAAATCGAATATTTTAGTTCAACACTCTAGTAAATTCTTTTTTTTTTTGTTTTTTTTTTTTTACTTACAAGTACATCAAAATAACACTTTTAATTAAATAATGTCATAAAAGATTTTAAATTAACATCTATAATAAAAAAATTTTATTTCGTATGACTGTAGCAATCAGATGTATTCTGATTGCTACAGCCACACAAAATGACAAACGGGCTTAGTAGTCCGTGCCGTCAAACTCACGGACTACTAAGTCCGTATAGGACTTTGCTAAAAACAAAGTCCTAAAAGTCTGACACGGATAAATTGGAATAATATATCATATTGAATTGGAATACAACATTGCTAAAAACAAAGTCCTAAAAGTTTGACACGGATAAATTGGAATAATATATCATATTGAATTGGAATACAACATTGCTAAAAACAAAGTCCTAAAAGTCTGACACGGATAAATTGGAATAATATATCATATTAAATTGAAATACAACATTGGAATACGAAGACTACATAGAGTACATATATTAAATGAAACGAAGACTACATAGAGTACATATATTAAATGAAATACAAAATACGGTCTACATATGGAGAGCTTAAATCGCGAACACGGATACCGAGTCTCTATGGGAGCGAAATGCACTCCCTAAAGACGGTTTTCCTTGCTTGGTATCCACATTCCATGCAGCGACATTTTGGAATCCACCATATTTATTTTACCCATTCGGGGTTATGATTCAGAACACAATATATCCTAATAAATAATGAACCAAAACCTACAATTTAAGACGTAAAATTAAGATTAATCCTGACAAGTCCACAAATAGAACTGAAGACAATCGAGAATGAAGAGGAGGAAATGAAAGTATATATAGTGCTCACAATCCGCCTACGGCCTACCCAAGCTACGGCTTCATGGACCATTTCATCATATTCATCTTGGGATATAGTGCAAAATAAGATCGAGCAAATAAGCATGTACTGAATGTATTGGTATTGGTTCAGGTCCAAAATAAGGCATTCAGTGAAGACATGTACTGAATGTACATATTTATCATTATAATACATCATACAAAATATGGTCCACACAATTTGTATGGATCATGATCCACACAATAATGATTGTTAAATGAATCAAGAACCTCACGCAGATGTTGCTCCCGTAACTCTCTTTCTGTACACTGCTCCTTTAGAAGAAGAACCTGCTTCTCAAGCTGATCATTGGCGATGGTTAGCTTAGTGTTACTGATTCTAATGCGCCTTAGCTCATCGTAGCTAATCAATAGCCGAGAGTCCGCTTCTTTTAGTTTGGAGTTTGTGTTTTTGATTACTTTGAAATCCATCATCATCTCAAGGATAGTTTCATTTGGATTTCCTTCACTTCCAGAGCTAATTTCTATTTGAGTAGAAGAAGAGGCTTGAGAGTTTACCTCATCTTCATTAGCCATTAGGCATAGATCATCTACATCTTTCTCTTGATTGAAGAGACATAGAAGTCCCTTCTCATCTTCCGAGCTTTCACTTTCTAAACTTGAACTCAGTGGCGGAGCCAGGATTCCTTGGTGCGGGGGGCCGATCACCGCAGTTGCCGTCGTCAACTGAGGAAACCAAAAAAAAGGATTTAGGCATTTAGCTATCATTTAAATACTACAATATCTAAACTTTTTGTTGTTGTGAGGACGGATGAATCCATCTCCAATAAAGAATAATTCATAACAAAAATTCAAAGATTTCAAGAATAAAAAAGAAATGAAAAATTACCTATAGATTTGCAGATTGAGAATTGAAGAAAATCTGACTGTCTGCGTATTGCATTTCTGGTTTGCAGGTTTGGAATTTGGATGGTTTGAGTATAAAACTTAGCAATCATTATTGTGTGGACCATAGTCCATACAAGTTATGTGGAGCATATTTTGTATGTTATAAAATAACATTTAGTACAAAAATGTATTTTTAATATATTAATAATGTACATTGTATTTAGGGAAAGTATATTATTTTATAGAGTTTTTTCCAAAAATGGTCCCTCGACTATCGCTTATTCTACATTTTGCATTTCGACTTTTAATTGCACCCAATGTGGTCCCTTGACTTTTAAAAACTCTCCCAAATTGGTCCTCCGTTAGAAATTCTATCTATTGAGTGTTAAAATGAAGGGCATTTTCGGCCATTCACCTATTATATGCCTAATATACTCTGAAAAATAGTCGAGTGACCATTTTGGGAATAATCGAGGGATCATTTTGAGAAAAACTCATTTATTTATTTCCATTTTTTAACACTATCAAATTAGAATTTGAATACATTTTTTTTCTTACAAATATAAATAGTTAAAATCCACAATCAAATCTCAAAATTTTAAACGTTCTCTACAATTTTTTTCCTTTTGTCTAAACGTACAAATTTTTCCCCTATCCCTATCAAGTTTTACAATAAGTTTTGTAACATTCATAAATACTCATATATATATATATATATATATATATATATATATATATATATATATATATATATATATAATCATATAATCATATTAAAACTTCAAAAGACAATCAATCACTATGTATTACATTAAATATTATTTTTATAGTTAAAATAAAATTATTATTTTTTTACGTACTATGGTAAACAAGTTTAAATTTCAAATTTAAGTTTATTAACATTCATATATAAAATACAAACAAACTTCAAAATGACAAGAACTTGTAATATTGGTAAATGATGAGACTTTAGGTTTAGAATTGTTTGTTTTGTGGTAATTATTTTTGTATTTGGTTTATTTTACTTGTCCTTTAAGACATAAAATTGATAGCCATAGTTCTAGACTCTCTTTAGCATGGTGTACTTCTGGGTAGATAGGCATTTGGAAATGGTAGCTATGGTTTGTACTAACTTTGGAATGAAACTAATGGCCTTACATGCTAAGTTAAACCAACTTTCCAAAAATATTTTCTAAGATTTTGTCATTGACCGAGAAGTGACGCGTACTTCTCAGTTCGAAGAAGTGCCAGAGCATAGCGATTGATTGTAAAAATAATAATTTTATTTTCAAAAGGCATAGTGACCGAGAAGTGAAGAGTACATTTTGGGTGTCTAAACTGATAAAAATAGTAATGTTATTTTCAATGATAAAAATAATATTTAATATGATACATAGTGATTGATTGTCTATTGAAGTTTTAGTGTGTGTGTGAACATAAAAAGTATATGAGTATTATATTTTTGAAATTTACAGAACTTATTATGTAAAACTTGATAGGGTTAGAGGAAAAGTTTGTATGTTTAGACAGAAGGAACAAATTTGTATAGAAAGTTTAAAATTTTGAGATTTGATTGTGGATTTTAACTATTTATATTTGTAAAAAAGAATGTATAGAAACTCTAATTTGATAGTCTAACAAAAATGGAAATAAACAAAAATGAAATAAATAAATGAGTTTTTCTCAAAATGATCCCTCGACTATTCCCAAAATGGTCCCTTGACTATTTTTCAGAGTATATTAGGCATATAATAGGTAAATGCACGAAAATTCCCTTCATTTTAACACTCAATAGACGGAATTTCTAACGGAGGACCAATTTGGGGGAGTTTTTAAAAGTCAAGGGACCACATTGGGTGCAATTAAAAGTCGAAATGCAAAATTGAGAATGAGCAATAGTCGAGGGACCATTTTGGGGAAAAACTCCATTTTCTATAATGTACATTCAATACACAAATAATGTACATTTAGTATATTAAAAATGTACTTTTTGTTATGGTCCACACAATAATTTGCCAAAATCTAGTCTAGAAATTTTCTTGGAGGGTAGAAAATTATATATATTGGTGAGGGGAGCCACAAAATAACCATTATAATATTAATAAATAAATAAAAAGATTTGTGGAGAGGGGCCAAGCCGCCATTGGAAATAGGTAATCCTAATTCTAAACGTACTCTATAGTCTATACTAATTCTACAAATTTTTTTTCTTTTTTTTGGGGGGGGGGGAGGGGGGGGGGGCAAGGCCCCCTGCTCATACAAGGTGGCTCTGCCACTGCTTGAACTCGAGGTGGTGGTTTCGGGTTGGACCTCTTCAGTTGGTTCATTTGCTGTTAAAGATATCTTTACATTCGCAACCATTGCTTTCCTTTTTCTTTCGTGCCGTGGTTGACTTGACTCATGTTTACCTCCTCTTTTGCTGGATTCAGCAGCATCTTTTGGTGAGCTTGTGCTAGGTTCCTGGTCCTGGTATTTGCGGACCATAGGATGAGGACAATTCGCTTTGAAATATCCTAGCTTTCGACAGTTGTAGCATAACACTTGTGAATCCACCGTTTCTTGTCTCGAAGACTGAGGTGTTCTTTCGTAATGCCTTCGGTTGGAAGAATTTGGAGATTTTTTATGATCTTGAAAGTTGTTCTTCTTCATAAACCTTTTCATCTTACGCACAAACAAGGCAAACTGTTCGTCAGATAAGAAATCAGTAGAGTTAGAGTTTGACCTGCTTGAGGTTGAAGGTTGTTGACTTGCGACAAGAGCGATGTTTCTTATTTCTGATTCCTCAGACTATTTGGGCTCATGCTCGAATTCATAGGCCTTGAGATCACTAAAGATTTTAGTCGTTGGGGTAATCTTCAAGTCTCGGTGATCTCTCATTGCTGTCACCTTCATTTCCCACGACTTTGGAAGTCCTCGAAGTATTTTCAGATTTGTTTTCTTCTGAGTTAGCTCCTTTCCGAGATCTAAAATTTCTCCAAGAAGTTTCGTGAACCTGAACTCCATCTCAATGATCATTTCGGTTGTCAGTATTTTGAAATCTTCGCATTTTTTCATGGCCATTGTGAGCTTGTTGTCTTTCTCCTGCTCATCACCCTCTCCTAATTTGATTCAACAATGTGATTGTTCTTTTTTTCTTTTCTGATTTCCTAGAATTTTTCATTCTTAGCAAAGTTTTGGATTCTTATTTGCAGAAAATTAGGACAGTGGAGCTTGACAAGCTTTTAAATAAGGAGAGTGAATATTATTCTTAGCTTGACAAGCTTTTAAAAAGATATTTAATCAATAGTGGTGCCTCATAATGTGATTTTTTTGTGCATCAACTCTGAAATAATTCAATACTTGTATGTTTAGTAGGTTCTGTGATGCTCATGGTTCTGCGGAGGAGTTTAAAGATATTGTCTTTGCATATGGGGTGAGTGATGAATTAAGGTAATAGCTTCCTCAGAATATTTTATTTGCTTGTGTGATACTTCTTTTTGTCTATAACAGATTCTGGTTCACTTTTTTTTTAAAAAAAAAAAAAAATCTTCAGCTTTGTTCTGAAGAAAGATTCTTTGCTCTATGAAAGGCATGCCAAGGTAACTCTTTCATCATCCTATCTATAGTCTTAAATATTTTTCTTTTTGTTAATGTTATAATGAAAGATGAAATTGTATACTCATTGCATAGTGTAGATATATGTTGAGAATTGAAGTAGTTTGATGAATTGTATAAGTAACCGTAATGTAGAGCATTGAGCATATTGGAAGGGGTTGGCTTGGTAGAATGGACTATAGAGATTGTTCAAGTGCAGTTTCTATTGTTCAAATTATTTAAATTGAAGCCGGCAAAGCCAATTGCATAATCAGGTGAACTTTTATGATGATGTGCTGGAAATTGTGTTTATTTCTATATTCTTCTCCTGCTTCTAGCAAGAATTATATCCTAGTTGTTTTGAGTGTTTCTTTGTCTTGGAGAACTTTGTTGTTTCCGCTTGCGTTAGATGGCTAACTGGCTTTTGGTAACTTAGACTTCTACAGGATGTTTCTTTATGTAAGATAGTTATTGATTCTTAACATTGGAGTGAACCTAGCTAGTAGTACATGATCAAACTTCAATCAATAGCACAAACCATCATAATATGTGTAGTCCTATTCTCTTTCCTTCTTTCAACTCTGATTGCATCTATATTTTACTCATAGAACACTTTTTTGCATGCTATGCAGAACATAGACCTTTAGTGATTTTTGCTTTGAGGTCATAATTTAACAAATCAAGTTTTCTTATGTGAGATTTAATATATTTAATCAATTTCGGCAGTACACTAGGACCTTTTTGATTGTCAAATGCTAAAACTAGCTACATTGATCTTGTGTGCAGAGAAATAGTCTCTATCATTGTCTCTTTCTTCTCGTCCATATATATGACGAAGTGGAGGAGTTTTTCTCAAAAAAATACTTGACGTACTCGCCATACTTTGATGGACGGTGTATTTGCTATCCTTCCTCTAAAGTTGTGTGAAGATGTGATTATTTAGCATCTCTAATGTATAGCTAAGAATTTGGTGCATTAAGAGAACTGCTTCTCTAATTCCATCTTGTTGGGTTGGTTGAATTGTGAGGTTTAGTCTTTACAAAGTTGTATCACTTGTATGAAATATTTCATTTTGGTAGTGATAACGAAGTCTTTTAATATATTTATCGAGTTTATTTTGATTGCATTGTGATAAAATTTTTAATTTTTATCAACACAATATCTATAGTTACAACGTAACATAATATCGATTAGTGAGGAAAAAATGTATTACAAAAATTAATATTTAATAAGTAACAATATATATAAAATTAGAAAAATAATATTTGACACTGAATTTTTAGTGACGGGATTTTCTATCATTACAAGTATATAATGAGAGGAAATTATGGTAGTGAACAGTTGTATAAGTGACGGGATTCTTTGTCACAAAAGGAATGTTTTAGTGACGGTAAATATACTATCACTATATGCGTATTAATGATGGTATTATATCTCGTCACTATTTATTTTTAAACTCGGAAGAAATAACGACGGGTGACGACGGTAAATTTTTCGTCATTAAAAGTCTTTTATGATAGTTTTTGATGTTTTAGTGACGATTTTACCTCTCACTAATGAACAATTTTCTTGTAGTGATTTTATCGTAATTATTAGAGAAACTTAAAATTACCTAACTAAAAGAAAAAATATATATAAATATAATATTAATGAAGATGATATGTGGTTTATATATAGTGTCTTTTCTTTTCAAACTACTTTATCGTATTGATTATTTGCTACTTAATGTAACCCGCATTTGATGAAGCACCATGCATAAAGTCATGAACATGTACAACTTGGTTCCTGACAAGGTCCGCCCTACCTTAAGCCTGCTGGCCATGGTCGACACTCATCAAATTTTAAAAAATACAATTTAAATAAAAATTAATATAAAAAGTTAATAAATATTAGAGTAAATTATCGAAATGGTCCCTCGACTATTGCAAAATTACCAATTTGGTTCTCGATAATTTTTCTTACCTAATTAAGTCCTCGACTTTGAAAATGTTAACCGTTTTGGTCGTCCGTTAGATCAGGGGTTAGAAGTCCGTTAATACCCTCCCATTTAATGGACTTCTAACCCCGGCCCTGATCTAGTGAAGGACCAAAATAGTTAACATTTTCAAAGTCGAGGAATTAATTGGGTAAGAAAAATTGTCAATGACCAAATTTGTAATTTCTCAATAGTCGATGGACCATTTCGGTAATAAACTCTTAACTCTTAAAGAAAATCTCATGTTTCGAATGTACATAATAGAATAATAGAATGTACATAATTGTATAATAGAATACATAAACTCCGTCGCGTCAACTCCCACGCAATTTAACTAAACAACGTCGTTTTGAACATGACGGAGGTAATGCGTACAATGCATTGTGCGCACCAGATTTAACGATTGCACCATGATACGACAGACTAAACAAGCCCACCATTTTGACCGGCCTTAAAATTCAAAGTTTAACCCGTCTTTTATTGCAAGGTGAGATGTAATGCTAAGATTGTTTTGAGGACTTTATGTACAAGTATGTGTTGCCAAAGCATATATATTTTTGACATATCAATTCAGGTTCAGCCATGCATATTGATATTGATATTGATATTGTCATCAGTTAACACAAAGATGAAATATAATGTTAAATGTGGGTAGGATACAAATAACATTATATATCCTAATAAATAATGAGCCAAAACGTATAATTTAAGAGGTAAAATTAAGAACGATCTTGAAGAGTCCAGAAAAAAAAGAAGAGAATTGAGAGTTAGGAGCAGGAAATTAAATGGAAGTATATATAGTGCTCACAATGTGTCTTTCCAATCTATGGATTCACAGACCATTTCATCAAAGTCACATTCCGAAAGAAGATCGAGCAATCGAGCACCATGATCTTGATTGTGGTGGCTCAGATCCTTAATCTGTTGAGAGCATCTCTTCCCCAACTCCCCTTCAAGGCGAACATGATCCAATCGTTATGCCTTGGACCCGTGTCCAGCATGCTTGCTGGACACGGGTAACAGTGCCGTTAGGCACTGTTATCTCTTTTTTTTTTTTTTTTTTTTTTTTTAATTTCAGATCACTTTGTTATAGAAGTATATGTTCATAATTTTATTACTATATGTTAATAACTATACATTCATAACTCCATAACTGTACGTTCATAACTCTATAACTGTACATTCATAACTCTATAACTGTACATTCATAACGTCATAACTGTACATTCATAACTCCATAATTGTACATTCATAATTTTCGAAGCTCTATGTTCACAATTTTAGAGCTCTATGTTCATAATTTTATCACTATATGTTCATAATTGTAAGTTCATAATGTTAGAGCTCTTTGTTCATAATTTGATCAATAACTGTACATTCATAATTCCATAACTGTAGATTCATAATCTCATAACTGTAGATTCATAACTCCATAACTGTAGATTCATAACTCTATAACTGTAGATTCATAATCTTCGAAGCTCTATATTCACAATTTTAAAGCTCCATGGTCATAATTTTATCACTATATATGTTCATAATTGTAAGTTCATAATGTTAGAGCTCTGTGTTCATAATTTCATAATTGCATAACTGTACATTCATAACGGCATAACTGTACATTCATAATCAAAAAAAAAAAATAACGCCATTAACGGCAAAAGGCGCGCGAATTTTTTTTTTTTTAACTAAATGACGCGTTTTTTTTAAAAAACGATGTCGTTTTGGGCCCGTGTCCACACCAGGGCATAATTTGCCAACATGATCACAGTAGACTAAGTTGAGAGATTGAAGGCGAGGACAAGCATCAAGGATGGCCTCCACGCCTTTATCTGTCATTTCATTTTCAAGCCATGCATGTTTTCTGCAATGGCAACAGCCTCCTCATCAGATGGTTCGTTTCCTAAAACCTTCATCAGAAACATGGCTAGACTTAATACCAAGATGTCTCAGCTGTTTTGCTCTGTATAACATACAACAAAAGTACGTACGTACGAACTAAGATTAAGGAAAACGTACAGAAAGAGCAAGGGATAAAAAGAAAACAAGAAATATATAATTTGACTCCCACGAGTGACAATTCTCTGTGGGCCAGCTCTTATACTTCCCCGGAGCGAACATGAATTAGTCAGGTGGATCCGGATAATAAGATAGACTGAAAAAAACTCAAAACACTTGGGTATGAAATGATCTCATACGATTAAACCAAAAAACATAAAACGCATATATATATATATATATATATATATATATATATATATATATATATATACCTCTGAGCAATGTAGAAGAGCAGATCATCAGTAGCAAAGCAGCCTAGTTTAATGGAAATAAGTTGCCCCTCACTGCGATTCACTACTTCTCTGCAAATTTTATCCCGTGCTTTACCCAGCTTCCACAAGTCCACATAGCGCCACATGTAGGGTTCTTGACATAGCCAGGGCCGGATTTTAGATTTTTGTGGCCCTGTTCTGGTAAATAACTGAGGCCCTCCAAAATCATGATTTTTAAAACTAACATATACGAGTTTCGAACCTTTGACCTCTAAGTTAAAAGACAATAAATACATATTTCAACCATCTCTTCATAGAACCTTTTAAGATTAATTGTAAACTTTTAATTTTTATTTCTAAACTAGCTAGGTAAATATTAAATATTGGGCCTCTAAAATTTGGGGCCCCTCTAAAATTGGGGGCCCTGTGCGGTAGCCCAGCTTGCACAGCCTAAAATCCGGCCCTGGACATAGCCTCCGCCACGCAGTACACACCTGTGCGCTCTGGAAAATTTCCTCCACACTTAGCCTTTGCAGAATGTTTGCCGCTAAATCCAGCGGAAGATCCAACCACGGCGCCGCTGGATTTGCCATTGTCTGTCTGTACTGTTAATGGAGGATCGATTACTAGCACGGAAAGAAACTCGATCCACGGGAAATTGGCTTCAAAGTTTTCTCTCAAAAGAGATGAGGAATCGTGGCCTCCAAGAATTTCCGTTTATCGTAGTATTATGACCAATGAAATGAAATGTATAAACACCGCCGGTACAGACTAGGTTCTCAATGAATAACCCTAACTCCACCAAGTTTTCGGTAAGGCCCAAGGTAAAGTAGGAAAAAAAAAAAACAGAAGTGTCAAATAAACCCATTTATTAGTTGGAAGTATTTAATTTCGGCAAATTATGCCCTGGAAACGTGTTCACCGAGAATGGTGAACACAAAGCCAAACGACGTCGTTTTTAGGCAAAAAAAAAAAATTTCGCGGATGTGGAGTTAACGGCGCGAGTTGATCAAATTATGAATTTTCTGTTATGAGATTATGAATTTTCATAAAATTCATAATCTCATAACAGAAAATTCATAATCGCATAACAGAAAATTCATAATCGCATAACAGAAAATTTATAATCTCATAACAGAAAATTCATAATCTCATAACTGAAAATTCATAATCTTATAACAGAAAATTCATAATCTCATGGTTCCAAAGTGAATGTGCAGGCATGGATTCATAATTTATGAATGTCCGTGATTTTGGACGGGAATGTGTAGGCATGGTTCCAAAGTGAATGTGCAGGCATGAATTCATAATTTATGAATGTCCGAAATCATTGTTCACCTCAAATTAAAGTGAAACCGCAAAATGTGAAAATGAAGAAGAAAAGTCACACAATTAATTAAGAAAAAAAAAAAGATAACGGTGTACTAACACCGTTGGAACCGTGTTCACCATGAATGGTGAACACGGTTTCATGGCATAACGCTCCCTTAATTTCCACCACGAACTAAATTAAAGTCTAATTGGTCACATTTATCAGCTAAATTTGTTCAATTGAATCTTTTTGCAGGTTGCTAACCGGTTGCCAATTTAATTATTAAAAAATAATTTAAATTTAAAAAAGAAAAAAAGAATTTCAGCCACCGACTGTCGGGCGATGACAGTCAGACAGCCACGGCTGTCAAACGTGAGGTCCAGATCTGATTTGAGCTGTTGATCTAAATTTGATCAACGACTCAGATCTAACCTTATTGTTCACCTTGGAGCATATCCGCCCTAGAACTTTATATATATATATATATATATATATATATATATATATATATATATATATATATATATATATATATATATATATATATATATATATATATATTGAAAAAGCCCGTGTATCTTGAAATCAATTTAACACTAAGGATTCTACTTGATTTTATATTACTAGACAATTTCGCTGTTTAATTAAATCAATTCAATCAACATATAAATAACGAAATTGAAAGCGTAAATAAAGTAAAGACACAGTAGAATTGTTACGCAGTTCGGAGCTCCTTCTCCTACGTCTGCGGGGCAACCCACGTCTGCCCAATCCACTAGATGTTCACCACAGAGTACTACAAGAGGTAACTACAAACGGCTCACAGCCTTTACCACTACAACTCTTCTAAAACACCTACTCAGGACTGAACCGTGCATGCCATAAACATCTTTGGTGTAGCACTTCAGCTGTCACAGGTACTAAGTCGTAGTACAGATTTAAATCACAATTAATATAATCAATATTAAAGCAATATTGAAGGAAGCTTGCGTATGGATATAGAAATTCAGAATTTGCTACTTCCTCTTTTGATTTCCCTTCCTTTTATAGTGTACGAAATCCCCATTCCACCAAGCCTTGAATGTAACTTCTTTATGTGGCTTGAAATCTTCTCAACCACATCTTCTTTTAACTTGATCTTCAGACTTGCTCTTTGTCTAAACCATTTCCAATAAACCTCCACCACACATTTTAGCTTGGTCCAAACTATTAATTACAATTCATGCTAACTAACATTTACATAAAATAAATTAATAAATTAGCCAATCTAATGTGTACTTATTTGTACACTTACATATATATATATATATATATATATATATATATATATATATATATATATATATATATATATTAAATTTTTTATATTATATGAAATATTAATAAAATAAAATAAAAAACTCAAACAGGCTTGCTCACGGGTTGCCAAAACCGAATATTAACATATTCAAATTTCAATTCAATTCGTTACTCACACTACTCGAGCATAAGCTCGATAGCTCATTTACATCTCTAAATTTATTGAGTCGAGTTCAAATAGCTCATTCAACACAATTAATGTTGTTTAGAGTTAATATCACAAATAATCCTTTGATTATTGAAGTAGTACGCGCGTACTCATTTTAGTATTGCACTTTCAATTTGACAAAAAATATACCTTTGACTTTTATTTTTGCCAAAAAATAATCCTCGGTTAGAAATTATGTCAAATTAGACACCAAAATTGACCCAAAAAATTCATCTATTAATACAACCAGAAAATTTATTTATTAATATATTTTCAACACAATGGTGCCAAGAAGGTTCTCAATACTCATCTGTAAATAGTTGGTGTTCAAAAAACAAATAAAATTCCTTCAAGTTCATGTATAATGTCTTCAACTTCTTCTACATCATTAAGGCAATGATATTATTATGGTGATTTCATTACAATTCATTACTATCAATATTGTAACACCTTGTGGTTTACACAAAAAAAAAAATATATATATATATATATATATATATATCGTAATTAATAAGTCGAGTCTTTGAAGATAGTAGGCTAATGAATATGCCTTTGATTTTATTTAATTAAATATTTAGCAACAATATTACAAAAATTAATTTAATACAAACAACTTTACAAATGAAAGCCACAAATATAAATGTATCTCATTTTATTTAATTAAAATGTGGACACAATTTTTATTTTTATTTTTTTAAAAAAAAATTATTACAGAAACCTTACAATATTACAAGGTAAAATAAAAGTGCATTATAAAGACATGCGTATCTAACTAGATGAAAGTTTGTATAGACCACCACCAGTTGAACATTTTTCACTTTCAAACAACACAAAATAATGTTAATCATAAACACAAATATCCCACAAAATAATCACTAATTTGTGGAGGCGTTATTAGCTCTTTGTGTTTCAGTAAGTTGAGAAAGTATATGAACAGATACTACAATGTAATAGAGCTAAAGTATATGAACAAATACTACAATGTAATAGAGCTAGTAGCATTAAAAAAAAAATCACCAATTTGTCAATTTGTGATAATAATTTGTAGGCCTTCCAATTTGTCTAGTACTTTCTTAGCAGCATTATATTGCTTTAAGTTTCTCATTGATCCTTTCCAACAATCCGAGAGTTATTTTCTTAAACCTTTGATACATTGATGGGTAAAACCACTAACAAAATTGCATTGCATTTACCACGAACAATATTTAAAATAAAAAATTTGAAACAAAAATATAAATGATGATGATTTATAAAATAAAAAATAGAAAACTTACATTACTCCTAACACATTTCCAAAACCATCTTCCAAGATTGTCATTAGTCTATGATGTTGGAATTGAAGACTCGACTCATTACCGCATTGAAGTAATGAGCTAGGATGAAATCGTTATAATAATATTGTTGTCTTAAAGAGCTAGAAGAAGCTAAAAATATTATACATCAATTGAAAATCCAAGACTAAAAAGAGTACTAACCCAATAATCAAAATACCATTTGTGGTATTAACTCTTTTTTATTTATTTAATAGTTCTTTTTAAATCTTTAATATGATCAAATTTTGATATATAAAAGGCTAAATTAACAAGAATTGTAATCAAACAAAATCCAAGTTTTTATTTTTTTATTACTTGGAAGGGGGAAACCTGTTGGAAAAAATGCTTATAATATGTAATAAATTTGAAATATAGAAGACAATAGTGAACAAAAACTGGATCATTTGATATCTTCAGGCATGTAATCACTTTCCTATAAGCTTTAAATCTCCCTCTATAAAAGCAACAAGGTTCAAGATTTAATCTTTATGGGATACAAGAAGATGAATAAAATTTTCTCAAGTTGCTTTGTTTAAGAATTTCCTGTAGAGATGTAAACCTGTGAAGTATCTTGGTTTTCTGCAAAATGATTGCCTGTAAAATGCATGTCCTTATAGATGTAAATATGTTAGTGTTTTAATTGTTCAAAAAACCCCAACTTATAATTGACAATATTATTATGGCAAACTAAGATAGGGTTAGCTTGGTGTCGGTTTGTTCTACAGAGGACTGATTGATCAGATACAACAACAGAGGGACTGACACTGAAAATCTATTTTACGAAGATGTTTTCTTTTTGCAGAACGCGGTTTAAGAAGTCAGTTTTGGAAAGAAGATCAGTGTATCTGTTTTGGAAAGGTATGGACCGGATCTTTAAGATTACATTCTTCTTATATCGTCCTACCATCTACAATCAGAGGTATCTATGGAGAGTGTTCTTATTATGGAACTATAAGTACTCTTTTTCGATCAAGAATTAGGGTTACGCTTTTGAGAAGAAAGAAACACTCCAGCATATACTAAGAGATCACACCTTTGATTATCATGACTCTTCTCAAGACAATTTGTTCTTGTTGATTATGATGAAGAACTTGAGAAGAGATATCGTTGCTTAAACGAAAATGACGCAAAGATTACACAGTTGTGGGAACAACATTGGACTGCGTCATTGAAGTGGACTGCATCAGAGTTAGCTCTCCAAGTGAAGGGATTTCATTGGACTTCTGTATGCTCGGCTCTCCATCTTCAACAATCCACTAAATCAGTGTAGACTGGGCACGTACCTTGTGTGGGGCACTTGGGTGAGATTATTGTTCTCTACCTTTGTACATTTGATTATTTGTTAGTGGATTGGACGCCTATGTGTTCGTCCCCCAGATATAGATGACACACTGTATTGAACTGGGTAAACATCTTGTGTGTTGTTCTGTTCGCTGACTGTCTCAGTTTATCCTTTCCGCAAGCTAACTAGTGTTTCAACTATCTGACTGATATCATCACTGAATTTGTCAGACTATTTCGTCAGTTGTTTAATTAATATCTTTAAATTGAGAAAATACAAAATTACAAAATATATCTGTTTAGAGAAGTTACATGGAAGTAGTTCTTATTTGAATTTAAAACTTAACTTCCATAAGATATATCTTAACTAATATATCAGACATCAGACATAGGAAATAATAATTACTTGAATCTTATTTTCA
This sequence comes from Ipomoea nil, assembly GCF_001879475.1. NCBI lineage: Eukaryota > Viridiplantae > Streptophyta > Magnoliopsida > Solanales > Convolvulaceae > Ipomoea > Ipomoea nil. The sequence goes on along the minus strand of NW_017616592.1, from coordinate 318,170 downwards.
TAAGATATGTACCTTTGTAGGTTCACGAACTGGCATGCGAATTGATAAAGTAAAAAATATATATTATATATATTTATTAATTCAATGCATGTAACCATGCAAAATAATACACTGCTGGAAATTTCGCTATTTCCGTCCAACAATAATGTTGGTCGGTAATTTGTAAAAAATCACAACTTTCTGTCGTAAATAGGGATGGACGAAAAGTTGGATGGAATTTCCGTCCAACATTTGCACGTTGGACGGAGGTTCCGACCGACACTAAATGTTGGACGAAAATTCCGTCCTACCGTTGCGCGTTGGTCAAAAAATTGAATTGACCAATTGGTGAAATACAAAATGGTAGGTATTATTATATACCGTCCAACATTGTTGTTGGACGGAAATCAAATATTTAAGTATTTAGGCGGTAAGAATGCTCATTTTGCCAAAATTTTGGGCGGTACCCTACTCGCTCACTTAAAAAAACACACTTAGACCAAAGTCACCAAACCCTTCGCACGCTTACAGTCTAAGCTCCATCGCACAATCAAACGCTTACGCACGCCGTCACAGCCGCCTCCGCTGCTAGGAAAGCCTCCCCGTCGTCTTTGCTCCCACCACCGGAGTCGCCGTTTGCTCTCCGGCCTCTGTAGTTGAAGTTCGACGGCCTGTTCTCCGAAGCTGTCGCACACTCGCACTGAACTACTGAAGGTCGAAACCCTGGTCCTAAACCCTTGAGTCGCCGTCTGCTTTCCGGCCTCCGCAGCAGAAGTCCGTTGCCCTGTTCTACGAAGCCGTCGCACTGAACTACTGAAGGCCGAAGCCGTCGCTCTGAGTGGCCGTCTGCTCTCCGGCCTCCGCAACCACAACCTGCACAAGTAATAGTTTTTTTCTCTATAATTTTTTTTTAAGATACAAGTATTTTAGATTTGTGAACTCCAAGAGCATATGCGATTGTGGACTGAATTTCCAGAAAAGTGACCAATTGTGCTTACTGAAATTTATGTTTGACTTGTACTAAATTAATGGAGTCTGAGATTGGTTGCCCACCAACTGTTTGTGAAAAGTCTTATGTGAGCATGGCTCTAAAATTAGTGTTGATAATATAATAAATTATTCTGTTAAACAATCTAAAAATTTGAACTTTTAACGAAAAATTACTTTACCAAGAGCGAAATATGTTGCAATAGGTCAATAAATTGATTGATATTCTTAGGCTTTGTTTGAATTTGACTGATGTTGGACTGTATTAAATGTATTAACTTTACTTTTGGTTGTGGAATTTATAGTATTTCTTAGATGAATGGATGATATTCTCATTTCCAGAGTTGTATATGTGGATATCATTTACAAACCACATTGAAGTCATAGTAATTGTTATCATTGTGGTTGCAGATAAGTAATACAGAAAGTTTGACAAGAAGTTTTTCTAAGATATTTGTTGATTGAGATAGTCATTACTAGTCCCTAGAGTCTTTTGTGTTTAATCTATGGTTTTTATAGTCTCTAACTAGAAACTATTACAGCCATTCCTAAAGCCTATATTCATCATACCCATCCAAGTAGAAAATATTTTGAATAAGTTATTAGCTTATTAAGTTATTAGTTCACATGTTGATATTTACTTTTATTTGTTATTATTTGATGTTTCTTCTGTTTAGCGGCTAACTATTGTGCTAATGAAAGAGGACATTGCCAGACATAGAGAAGAGCAAATGCAAGTAGTACTGCTATGTTGGAGGTTTGGTTGAGATGCAATTTACTTTGTTTTTTTCCAACATTTTTGGAAGTGGTTTTATTATATACAAGTGACATTACTACTGGATTGTTGTCCCCAGAATGCCTTCAAGATTATGGATTGTGAATAATCCACTCCAACTTTATGGATTATCATTTGACAGCCGTGTTTCTTGCTCAGGCACTGAGATTCATTGAGACAGCAAGAGCTAGGATTGAGAAAGCTAGGGACAGCTGCTTGACTTTTGATCATTAGCAACTCTCAGAGCTCTTCTTGGCGAGAACACGGTATGAATTTGTGTTCTATTTTTGAAATTAAGATGAATATTTACTGATGTACACACTTGGCAAATGGTTTATTGTACAACTAATAATTGCTCATCACTATATTTTAAACTTAAAAACTCAATTCTGATGTTTATTATTTGGCTTAATACACTCAATATATGTGCATTTGACTATGTGATATTCCATTTGTCTTAATATACTCAACACATGTGATTAACTAGAAACAGTGGTGGAGAAGTGTAGAAAGTTTTGCAGAACTTACATTCATCTATACCATCAAGAAAGTAAGGTCATTTTTGCTAGAAATCACTTTAGAAATGCATGAGAAAAATGTTTATTTGATCAAAGCCATCATCTTAAATTTGTTGCATTTGCAGGTATACCCATCATCTACACTTGATCAAAGTCATTGAAGTAGAAGGCTGTGGATGCTGCATTGATCACAGCCATAGAAGAAGTGACGAATTTGAGGGCTTATTTGGGTGCATCGAGCATACTTAAGTAGTATATATTTTTGTTGTATGGTATTTATAGTCTATTGTTGGAAGTACTATGAACATGACTATTTTTGTTGTAAATATTTTTTATGTTTAAATATATTTTTAATTTGAAATTTAGTGTGTTCATTAATTTGTTACGTTATGGACATAATTTATTAACAATATGTATAAATAAAATTATGGTAATATAAAAATAATAAAAACATTTCATATGATTTATAATTTTCCTACCAACAGTTGGAAGGAAAATAACAAAATATAATATGTGAGTTTTCTGTCCAATGCACGCTGTTGGACGGAATTTCCGACCAACACATGTAGTTGGACGAAAATTCTCACGTTTTAAGAATGGTGGGTTATTGTCCGGAATTTCTGTCCATTTTTATATGTTGGATGGAATTTCCGACCAAAAAGTGGAGTTGGACGAAATTTCCGACAAGCATTTTTCCGAACGTTCAATTTGGTCGGTATGTTGGACGGAAAAATCGTTTCTGACCAATATATCGCGTTTTCCGTCCAACATTCGTTGGACGGAAAACGCGAGATTTCCAGCAGTGATAAATAAATAACATATATATTTATACTTACATGCATGCACCACAATCAACGAATCATGCTGAGCATAAATGCAATTCAAAAGCAAATCGTTATAACATGCTAGCAAACCATGACAACGAACCTTGTGGTTACACGAAAGCAGCAAAACAAATAATAGTTTCTTTTGTTGCAAGGTTTCTTTCGAAACGGCATCAAATACCACTTAACACGAATCCATTGATTCGTTAAACCCGAATCATGCAACTCGAATCCATCTATTCCTTAATAACGAATTTATTCATCAATTCGTGTTTAACGAATTGTGCATCAAACTCGTAATTAACGAAAAGCCTCGATTCAATATCACCGATATGATTTATGCATTGATTCGTTAAGAACCAACGATTCGTTAACACCAACGAATCATTAAACTTCGATTCCAAATCATATTTCCCAATTTACTTTCTACCAAACTAAAATAATTATAACTCCACAACTCCAAATATTATTTAAGCTTTCATGGTAGTCCATCTGAAACATTAATCTCCATACTATATAAATTTCCAACATTCCTCCTCCATTTATATAGTAAAGATTAATACTTTACCAAGATAAATCTAAAACTCATGCATAAATAAAAGTGTCTTAGAGATTGAACTTTCACATAGTGCTATATGTGTTACATTAATTCGGATTGCAGTGATGGACGAACCTTGAATCACGCAGTCTCTTTGAAGAAACATAGATATAACACACACAAGTTTTATAGTCATTACAACTCACTAGTACAAAAACAGTCATTCGCGTCCAAAGTTAAGACTAATATGCGTCCAAAGTTGCTTGGACGCGTATGTGGGAGACGCTGATTGTATAAACAATCAGCTTCCAAAGTTACTTTCGACGCGTATTGAAATTTTTTTTAAAAAAAACAACTTTACGCGTCCAAAGTTCAAGAAATTTGGACGCATATTGTATTTCTTTTATTAAAAAGCAACTTTACGCGTCCATAGTTCAAGAACTTTGGACGCGATTATTATTATTTATATTTATTTCCGTCCTGGTTCGTATCTGCCTCTAAAATTTTCTGTCCACAAAAACAAATAACACATTATGCCCTATAATTTGTCACATCCAAGTACAAAAATCAAGTTCAATTCCTCATTGAAGTTCAGAGAATTCCATATCCAAGCTAAATATACTAATTGTTTTTCCATTTTCTTAACCTATGTCCTTTATCAATAATTCAAAAAGTCATAATGAATACACATAAACATACGAGTCAAATAATTCAATTGAAATGAAAAGGCCAAAAAAGTATTGTAAGAGGAATTGAGTTCATTTATCATTCATTAAATTACCTTATTCAGTATTATCTCAATAGTCTCATCAGCCAACTTCATTTCAGACTCGCACAGAAGTGCTATCAATATTTGTTTAACCTGCAAAAATTATAGATAATACAGTATAATCTCTCATTCAATACTCTTATAGCAGAAATAAACTATTATGTGCAGAATAGCAAATACATACCAGTTCCTCGCTCTAAGCTATCCTCATCTTCAAAGATTCAAGTGACGTTTTAGACAGTTGAAGTTACTTCTCTAATGCATGTCTTTCGTATGATGTGTTTGATGTGGAAGAAACCACATGATGAATTCAAGAACATACTGCTGCTGCAGCATTACAACAACAAAACATAGAACTAATTATCTCAGCCAAAATATGTCAAAAAACATCATTATACATGATTGTTAAAAACAACTATAGCAATTAAAATTGGCCTGAATAGGACAATTCTGTCATATTATTATGAAATCCCATGACTATACTACCTCAAATTGTACTGCTCAAAAGAGTCAATATAGACGACTCAAATTAAAGTTTATCACAAACTAGAACTCGAATGATAAAAGTTCAGTGGTTAATGCAATCCGGAAAATGTTGATTCTATTGCAGCCCTTTGCACTGTCAAAGCATGACCCTATATTAAAAGACTAGGGAAAATATATAGTATATACATCATTATCCTACTGGAATACAATAGAACCAATGAATATAGAAAGAAAGTTGCCACAGGTATCCTCATACCTATCAGAGTCCTGACCGTTGTAATGGTCTTCATTATCAGCAACATCATATCTATCTCTGGTTCTCCTCCTCTCGCTTCTATCCCAGTGGTGGCGATCATGATCCTTCTCTCGACCCCTATCTCTTTCTCTTTCTCTTTCTCTATCTTTATCACGCCCTCTCTCTCTTTCCTTGTCCCTGCTTCTAGAAGATTCTTTTTCATCCTCATAGTTACTATGCTGAAGAGTACAACAATGGAAGCTTAAGCAGAAAAGAAAGCTGTATAGAGACAAATAATACAGACCTTCAAAGCAAGGAAGCAGCACGTAGTTTTCATAAACAAACATAAAAGATAGTATTTTGCCATCAAATAGAGGAATTTACTTTATATAGTTTCAATAACAATCCCTTCGAATAGAGGAATTCACTTTATACGGTTTCAATAACAATCTCTGCAAAGTAATTCAAGTATAACAAATAGTATTTTGAAAGTAACATCAAGCAAAGAACAAAATTGGCACATCTCATTGAAATTGGTAATATTTAACTAATTCATCAAAATACGCTTGATACAATAAACAAAATATCAACGATGCCAAGGCATAATACCTATATATTTAAAGATACTTAAAAGTAGTTAAAATTTGCACTTGTGCCTAGGAAATCCGGTTTATACAGGATTTTTAAAAAAAATTTAGGTATGTGGAAATCCTTTTTTACAGTTGTGGCTTTGTGGATACAATTTTGTCTTTAGCATAATTGATGATAAAAAACACTATACAAGCACTCCAGTAGCAAGCATCAAAGATGAAGTAGAACCAAAGTCCTTACAAGCATATAGTTACAGTTTGTCAGTTCATAGTCATTTCAACCAACCCAATCCTATAATTACAGGTTGAAGAATATAAACAAGATGGGTGGTGTCTTTACCAGCATCAGATAACTAAGGTGCTTACAAATTAAAATTCAAAAGTCACTAGAGAAAGAATCAGTTCCCAAACTACAACTTTTATGAATGAAAAGTTACTTCCATGACATAATTCCAACACTTCCATGCCTTCCTTGCATGCACAACTGACACTACCCATTCTTCCAAAAGCCCTATAAACATCCCAGAAGGGAATGCAAAATCTAACTTTTTTAGACATTTAAGATTACAAGATGCTTAAGATCAAAAAAGTAAAAAAAAAAAATTTGGAGGGAATAAGAGGAATTTCAATTAAATAATTCAATATCTGCATACTCAGCACAAATTAAGGATTTTACAATACAGGAAAAAGAGAAGCATACTTGTGTCAAACTCTTCACTGATTGACCAGCTTAGTAGGTAATCTGACACCAGAAACTCAATAAGCTTGTGTCTTAGTGTGCAACAATTGAGGAAATAAGTTGCAACATAATACCTTTGATATTGTGTTATAGATAGGAGTAACGTAACCACTTTTGCCAAAAAAGCCTCATCATCACCCCCATAGGCCATAGGCAGGTTTGACAGTCTCACCAATCACAGGACTAACGCTTCTTGCCAACATACCATATAGTTCAAATTCCATCTGCAAGACTACAAGGTTGAGATGACAAATATTTAATGTACCTGAAAATTATAGCAAATGAAACACCTAATACAGTACACAGAAAATGGAGTAGGACCATAGAGAAAACTAAGCTTCTAGTTCCACATATTATGCCTGGATGTCCTCAGTTGAAAACATATGAGAACCAAACCCATCAAATTCTTATAATATAACAAATGAAATGGTTAACAGAAGGCAGTATCAGGCCAAAACATTCTTGCTAATACCTATAAACATGAAAACTAAACTCACCAGAGACTACTCTTGCGGTTAAGGTACTCGCACCATCTTTTGTAGTTTTTAAATAGCTTCTTCATGACTTCTGTAAGTGCACGGTCATCCAACTAATAAGAGTGATGCAATTTTAAGTCATTAGATGTGATATGAATCTAGATGGCCCGATCTTCTCTTCACATTCCAATTAAAAATAATATTTTAGAAAAGTTTATTATGTTAGGTGAAATCTAAGGTTTAATTTAGGTTGGGTAAGGGTTGTTTTTGTGGTTTTTGAATTGATTCTCGCCCCACGCTCGGTTATAGAGCGATATGAGAATGATTTGGCGCCACAAGTGGGGTTTCACACTTGATAAGTCAGAATGCCATGAATCACTCATGACCGAACTCTTCTCGAGTTCTAGAAAACCATCTCAGTTTTCATTCTCAAAAATTTATCACGAATCTATTTTATTCATAACTTGTCTCCCTATTTATAGTTGTAGAGTTTTAGTAATTTAAGACTATAATCTCCAAAATAACTAAAATCCCAACTAACTACAAATAGATAAATACAAATTAAAATTAATCTTAAGATAAATACAAATAATAAAATAAGCATAACAAACTAAATCTAAAATAGTTATCCAAATTAATTTAATTATTCTAATTAAATAATAAAACTAATTATAAAATAATCCAAAGGTAAATTGTTGCTTCCTGTGGTCACAACAAGATGGCATTTCACTATACACAAAGCTGAGTTTAATGGAACACACAAACCTTAGGTTGTTGATGATTGTTGAGATATTTGATGATATTAATTATCTATATTAATAGTCATATGTCTCTTGTGTTTTCCATATGTCTCTTGAGTTTTCCATGTGTCTTTTGGGTTTTCCATGTGTCTCTTTGTTTTCTCATTTGTATTTATTTTTCATCATCTTGTTAGCACTATATATACAAGTGCTTGTATTGAAGTTGACACAAGACACAATATATTAGTTTTTCCTCTTCTTCTTGTTTATTTGTATTCTACATGGTATCAGTCGCCAAGGTTTATACTTGCGCATAAACTCATCAATGACTGACGACGAGCAGCCGCAGGCATTAACAGGGCTGATTAGTGGTACAGAGATTTTTGATGATCAATTGAATGGTAAATTTGATCCACGGTTGTGGATAATTGACACAGGGGCTTCTCGTCACGTTACTGGTGATTCCACTCGAATGACTGATGCAAAAGATATATTTCATTGCCCTGTTGGTTTACCCAACGGAAAAACAGTGGTTGCAACTCGAGAAGGCTCGGTTCGATTAACAGACAAAATTGTTCTTAATCATGTCCTTTATGTTCCGTCTTTAAGTTGCAATCTTATTTCTGTTTCTCAGTTAAATGATGCTATGCATAGCAATGTCCACTTTAACACTTATATGTGTGCTATACAGGACCAATCGGGGGAACTGATTGGAACAGGTGTTAGACGGGATGGACTTTACTACTTTAAGGGAATCGATTCAGTGCAACATCCTACAGTAAATGGTGTGACAAGTTCAGTCAATCTTTGGCATCAACGAATGGGTCATCCATCTGAAAAAGTGGTAAAACTACTTCCGTCTGTTGGCACTGCTGTGGGAAGTTTTAATAAAGCTTGTGAGGTTTGTTTTCGTGCTAAGCAACCTAGAGATAAGTTTCCTTTGAGTAATAACAGAGCATCTCGAATATTTGAGAAAATACATTGTGATTTGTGGGGTCCTTACAAACATCAATCCTCTTGTGGTGCACGTTATTTCTTGACTATAATAGATGATTATTCGCGAGCAGTTTGGATTTATTTGATGATGGATAAAACTGAGGTTTTTAAAATGTTCTTGTGTTTTTTGGCTATGATTGATAGACAATTCTCTCAATCAATCAAAGTCGTTCAGAGTGACAACGGTACTGAATTCAATTGCTTGCGTGATTTTTTTTCTGATACTGGAATTCTATTTCAAACTTCCTGTGTGGGAACTCCTCAACAAAATGGTAGGGTTGAGCGGAAACATAAACATATTCTCAATGTAGCGAGAGCTTTGAGATTCCAAGCCAATTTGCCAATTTATTTTTGGGGAGAATGTGTTCTTGCGGCCACACATCTTATAAATTGGACACCAACACCGTTGCTTGGTAACAAAACTCCTTATGAAATTCTTTTGGTAGTCCTCCATCTTACAACACAATTCGTGTTTTTGGGTGTCTTTGCTTTGCCCACAATCAAAAAGCAAAAGGAGATAAATTTGCTAGCAAGAGCCGAAAGTGCATCTTTGTGGGATATCCATTTGGGAAAAAGGGTTGGAAGCTGTTTGATCTTGACACCAAAGAATTTTTTGTTTCCCGCGATGTGAAATTTTTTGAGGATGTTTTTCCATTTCCCCTCACAGAAACGACTACCAATCCTCATGAAGAATTTGTTCACGAAGATTTTTCTGTAATTGTTGAAGAAGCCGAGCCCAGCTCCACAAACGAGCCAAACCCTCAACTTGAGCCAAGCTCCACACTCGAGCCAACCTCTCAACCAGAGTCAAACTCCACACCCGAATTCAGCTCACAACCTGAACAACACACTTGTACTCTTTCTCCAAATAACCAGGATCCGAATGTTGAGATGGGTCGGAGTATGAGAAATAAAGTTCCTCCAGTGTGGTTGCGCGACTATGTTATTAATTCTAATGTTGCTAAAAGTCCATCCTCCGTCACACCGTCTCCATAGTCACCCTCAGGTACTCCCTATCCTTTAGCACATTATATAAATTGTGACAATTTTTTTGTACCATATAGAACTTTTCTCGCAGCAATTCTTTCTGAAAAAGAACCAAAATCTTTTAAGGAGGCGATGACACATACCGGTTGGAAAGAATCTATGACAAATGAAATCCGGGCCCTCGAAGACAATCAAACTTGGACTCTTGAACATCTCCCACCTGGGAAAAAGGCTCTTGGGAGTCATTGGGTGTATCGAATCAAATATAACTCAAATGGGTCTATTGAAAGACTCAAATCAAGATTAGTGGCTCTTGGTAATCATCAGGAAGAAGGCATCGATTACACAGAAACTTTTGCTCCTGTTGCCAAAATGACTACTGTTCGTGCACTTCTTGCCATTGCAACATCTAAAAATTGGGAACTACATCAAATGGATGTGCACAATTCTTTTCTACACGGTAATCTCGATGAAGAGGTGTATATGAAGCTTCCCCCGGGCTTTGAGGCATCCGATCCTAAATTAGTGTGTCGATTGCGCAAGTCCTTGTATGTATTAAAGCAGGCACCGAGGTGCTGGTTTGCAAAACTTGTTACGGCCTTGAAAGGGTATGGTTTCTTACAATCCTATTCCGACTACTCCTTATTCACCTTTACTCGGGGTGGAATTCAGATAAATGTACTTGTTTATGTCGATGATCTTATCATTTCTGGGAATGATTCTGCTGCTCTTAAAACATTTAAGGCTTATCTCAGCGATTGTTTTCATATGAAAGATCTTGGCACTCTAAAGTACTTTCTGGGTATTGAGGTTGCTCGTAGCGCTTCTGGACTATTTTTGTGTCAAAGGAAATATACTCTTGATATTATTTCTGAAGCAGGATTGTTGGGGGCCAAACCGGTTAGTGTTCCTATTGAGCAAAACCACAAACTCGGCCTAGCTAGTAGCCCAATTTTCTCTAATCCTGCAGCTTATCGGCGTCTAGTTGGAAGACTTATCTACTTAGCCATAACTCGACCGGATCTCGCATACTCTGTTCATGTGTTGTCTCAATTCATGCAAGAACCACATGATGAGCACTGGGAGGCAGCTTTGAGAGTTGTCCGTTATTTGAAAGGTACACCAGGTCAAGGGATTCTCTTACGAGCAGACACTGATCTAACGCTACAGGGATGGTGTGATTCGGATTGGGCCGCATGTCCTATTACTCGGAGATCGCTTACGGGTTGGTTGGTTTTTCTTGGCCATTCTCCAATCTCGTGGAAAACAAAGAAACAAACTACTGTTTCTCGTTCTTCTGCAGAAGCAGAATACAGATCCATGGTAGCAGTTACTTGTGAACTCAAATGGTTAAAGGGCTTGTTGTTAAGTCTGGGGGTTCATCATCCCAAAACCATAAAGTTATTTTGTGACAGTCAGTCAGCCCTTCATATTGCAAAGAATCCAGTCTTTCATGAACGCACAAAACACATTGAAGTGGATTGTCATTTTGTTCGCGATGCAATTAAAGATGGTTTGATCTTCCCTTCCTACATTCCTACCAATTCGCAATTAGCTGACATCTTCACAAAGGCTCTTGGGCAAAGGCAATTTGAATTTCTTCTTCGCAAGTTGGGCATTTCAGATCCGCATGCACCAACTTGAGGGGGGGGGGGGGGGGGGGGGGGGGGGGGGTGTTGAGATATTTGATGATATTAATCATCTATATTAATAGTCATGTGTCTCTTGGGTTTTCCATATGTTTCTTGAGTTTCCCATGTGTCTCTTGGGTTTTCCATGTGTCTCTTTGTTTTCTCATTTGTATTTATTTTTCATCATCTTGTTAGCACTATATATACAAGTGCTTGTATTGAAGTTGACACAAGACACAATATATTAGTTTTTCCTCTTCTTCTTGTTTATTTGTATTCTACAATGATCAAGTTTCGGAAATGAATTACTCCGTAATAAATAAATATATATACGTACCGTTCCATAGCCGACGACTTTCTTGGGGTAGCGACCTTGCGGCGTGGACCGGTAGCGGCGGCGGCTGGGCTGGAGACTGGTGGCGGAGGCGACAGCGCTGGAGACCAGCGGCGATAGAGCTGTGCGAGGAGCGATGGAGGAGGCGACATCGCTGGAGACGGCCGGCGATAGAAGAGTGTGAGACGACGGGAGATGGAAAGCGACGGCAGTGGCTATGGAGACAACGAACGACGGGAAGATTGGAGAGCAGCGGCGGCGGAAGACGAAGTGTATTGGTTTGGAGTGGGTGAAGACGACAGGAAGGGTTTTGATCTGAAAACAAAAAATAATACGGCATCCAAAGTTTGAAACTTTGGACGCGATTTATCAAAGACCGTATACATTGGGCGTCCAAAGTTACTCAACTTTGGACGACCAGTGTTTTTTTTTTTTTTTTTAAATTTAATTATATAGTGGCATTTTAATTATAAAAATGCCACCGCCTCCCACATTACGCGTCCAAAATTTAAACTTTGAACGTGTATTATTCGATTTTATTGATATTTTTTATACTAATGACTCACTGTAACTTGACACTATTATGGCCATGTGTCTGTATCCATTAATGAGCACGTACCAAGTAAAGCCTAAACTTATTTGAAGCGGCCACACTTCATGCTCATAGAGGCTAATCTTTTAACTCATGCACTTCATCTTGCATTTTTTCAAAAGATCAGTTAAGAGTAAAAATTCATCCATACTTCAATGCAGAACCAAGCATCACCTTTTCTTGGGATACAATTTTTAATTTAAACTTTTGATGCTTGCAATCACAAAATGAAAGTACTCATCTACATTGAACTCAAGGTCTAACGTAATAACTTAGACGTGAGTTGAGCTTTCCTTCACTTGCAATTTAATTTAGGCTTTCCGTATCCCTTCCGATTAACCATGTCCCTTGCAAGGACTCTTGCAAACGGATCCGTTAAAATAATCCGGGACCGTACAAAATCCAATGCTACAACACCATAACTTAGGAGCTCCCGCACATAGCTATATCTCATGTCTATGTGTCTTAACTTGCCATTATAACTATTGTTATATGCTTTGGCCAGTGTAGTAGCTCTGTCACAATGTACTAAAACGGGTGACATCGGTTTTGGCCAAATCGGGATCTAAATAATCAAATTCCTTAGCCAATCAACTTCTTGCATGTCAAAGCCAACGTAAGAAATTCGGATGCCGTAGTTGAAAAGGCAACTTTGCCTTTAGAAACCCATAAAACAACACCTCCTCCGAGCAAAAATATCAATCTACTAATTGAGGAACAAGTTTCATGATTAGACATTCAACTGGCATTAGAAAATCTTTCCAGGATGAAAATTTCTATTAAATATACTAAACCATAATTAATGGTTTTATTCAAGTATATCAAAATTCCTTTTAATCCCATCCACTTAGCCAATAGAACATGATGATAGATAAAATTTTAATATTCTATCAATGAACATGTGAAATAAAATATTTGATTGATTATACATGAACCCACTTTATAGGTTCCTAGTCAATAAATATTTATTTCCTGCAAATTCCATAACCAAGAATTTCAATCACCATGTTGAACTCATTAACAGTGAGTGATTCCTTAAATAAAAAAAATTAAACCTCCTCCATTTGAGACATCATCAACTTTGGAGAATAGACCGGCCTCCTCCATTTAGAGAACATCAATTTTGGAGAATAAACCATTTTGATTTTAAGCTTTTAACTTTTCATATTTCTTCTAAACTGAAGAATCATGCCATCTTAAATCATAATCCATTATTTAAATTTGAAATTCTTTTCATTGTCAATTTCCATACTAGATAAACTAGTAAACTTTTTGGCTTTCAGAATTTTAACACATTCTCAAAATGAGAAACTTTGTGTTAAAGACATTCATAAATTTTATGAATTTCATTATGCATACCTCATGCATAAAACTTTCTGCATCATATCCCTTCATCAGAAATATACTCGTATATTAAGGCTTTCTGCCTTTATCAGAAAATTCACAGAATATTTCCAAAGGCTTTCTACCTTAACCAGAAAAATATATAATATAATATTTCAAAAGATTTCACAAGGATAAAAATTATTTGTGTGCTTAAATAATCAATAATTCCATGCATGACATTGAAATTATTTCCAACTTACAATCATTGAACATTGTAACCATGCATAAGAAAACAACAAATTGATAACACCAAATTAATTCAAATTTGGCAGATTTACAGCACCTCAAGATCCAACATATTATATATGTATCTTTGTATACTATGCATGCAACCGAGACAAAGTCTCAATATAAAAATATTTATACGCATGCATAAACATATCCCTGTATTTAACAGGCTATGCAAAACTCAAAAGAATCTCATGCATATCTTCTAGACATGATCCAGAACTTAACCATATTTATACGCATGCATAAACATATCCTTGTATACGGTTTTGGTGGCAGTCCACTATTTGAACGTTTATTTTTTTGTCTGATCGATTGTTCAGTTGGCTCACTTGGAATGCCACTTGAAGTGTTTTGTTGATGACAAGATGAAGAATCATCTATCTACATAGTTAATATTTGAAAAATAAGAATTATTAAATCACCAAATGTTGAGACTTACGACTTAGAGTTGAGGTCTAAGGACTTGAGGAGTTGAGATTATTAATTATAATAATATTTATATATAGTACTAGCATTTTGTACGCGCGGTGCGCGAAAATTGATGCCCAACATTAAAAAATTGATAAATGCAAACAGTTAAAAATTATAGTTCAAATTATATTTCAGAATTCTTTGAAGTAGTAAATTTTAATTATCGTATTTGAAAACTATAGAGATGAACAGAATTTATATTTTTTATTAATAATGTAAACAATTTTGATATAATTTATACTTTATTTTTACAATAAATAAATAAATATCTATAATACTAATCTAGTACCCGGTCACATATATTGGTGTGCGTGCGTGCCTATATATATACACACACATATGATTTATCATTTATAGAAATTTAATTAAAATATAATCAACAATTAAAGTAATTATATAATGATTTTAATAAAATGATAATTAAAAATAGGAAAAAGATATATGTGTATGATAATAATGATAGAGTTATGAGAGTTAGAATTAAATAGTAACGGTGTTATAACGGAGTAAGAGTACTTTTGTCTAACAAGAATGTAGTATGGACAATTTTTTCCATTATAATTTAAGTGTACAACATTTAATGAAAAATGTATACCTTTATTAGTATATAAATGTAAGTATTCATACAAATGTGGTTATAGCTTAATGGGTAAAGCTCTTACTCTATAATTAAAAATTGTTAAGGGTTCAAACCTCACCTTGGACATTTAATACATTATATATCTATTATTAAAAAAAAAATAGAAAATTGATTGGTTTACTACTTCAAGCTAACTTCCTTGATCACTAAGTCGGATAGTCTATAACGTGTTTCTCCTCAACAGACAAGACTTCTCCTAAACAGCTCACGCTCACTAAGTCGGACAAGACTTCTTCAAGGTTTCTCCTAAACAGCTCACGCTCACTAAGTCGGACAAGACTTCTTCAAGGTTGTGAAGTATAAGCTAGCATCCTTGATTACTAAGTCGGGCAAGACTTCTTCACAAAGCTACTTCTTCAAGGTTGTGAAGTATAAGCTAGCATCCTTGATCACTAAGTCGGACAAGACTTTTTCACAAAGCTACTTCTTCAAGGTTGTGAAGTATAAGCTAGCTTCCTTGATCACTAAGTCGGACAAGACTTTTTCACAAAGCTACTTCTTCAAGGTTGTGAAGTATAAGCTAGCTTCCTTGATCACTAAGTCGGACAAGACTTCTTCAAGGTAGGTTGTGAAGTATAAGCTAGCTTCCTTGATCACTAAGTCGGACAGTCTCTTCACGTGATAAACAACAAGACTTCTTCAAGGTAATTTCACAATCACACATTGGTTTTGAAGAGCTTTTTCTGAGATAAAATCAGTTGAACAACCAGCCTTTTCTTCAATGGTGAAGAGAGGTATTTATAGGAGAGGAAAAATTCATCCGTTGGAGGGAGATGAAATTTCAAACCTATTAACCAGCGTGTATTATCCATTGGGCATGGAGCAATTAATGCGGCTGTACTGTGTAGCCGTTGGTGTCAAAAAACAGTTTGGCTTTTTATCCTTTCTTGCTGACAAGAAGTACTAATCATTTAATGCTCATTGTTGTTGGTGAATATCATTCCTAGGACTCATTTTGTCTAGGATGATTGCCTATCGTTGAGACCTAGACAACATTCTTCTTGTCTCATTTATAAGAATTGTCTTTTAAATCTGACTTAGACTTATGGTCTCGGGAAAGTCACACGAAAGATTGTCCTCGTCTTTCATTTTCCCTTTCAATCAAATGATCTTCCTTATCATTTGATGGTTATACGAGAGGTAGACCCTTCCAACTTTCGATCTAAATTGTTCTCTCGTTCTTCTCTTGGTCTTCACTTCTTCAAGTAGACTTAACATTCTAAATGCAACTCAGATTCGTGTAGGTGTATTACATAGTTCGAATCACAAGGTGAGTTGTGGCAACTTTTGTCTAACATGAAAGTTCAAATAAAAAGAGGGGTCTACAATCCTAGCAAGATTGATATCATCAAAACCTAAGTACACTTGTTCCTAACAATTTTCCCCTTTTTGATGATGTCAAAACCTATACTCTTGCTATAAGGCCAAAAGATATCCCTTAAAGGATTTTCATTACAAAACAACCACATAGTTAGAGCTTACAAGAAAATTCTATGTGAAGGAATACAAATAATATATAACGAAACCTACAAAAGGACAAATTTTATTTATGATAATCATTCGGTTACAAAAGGAAGTAAAGCAATTACATGTTCAAAAGTTTTTGCTTCTGCAAAGATGCTTCCTTTCCGTCTTTTTCATCCTGAGCCTTTTGATCCCTGAGCATTTTCTTGATGTCTAGCTCATCATTGATCAATTTTCTGAAAGATCAGACATCATTGCTTTGAGCTAATTCTGCATATTTTTTCTGTCAAGATGAAGCTTTTGTAATTGTTGTATGCCTCAAGTATGTTTGGACTGGGAACAATGTTGTGATTCCACCAAATCACAAGTTCAATAGAGTTCATCCCGTCTACATAACTTTTGCCAGATTCTTCGTGAATTTTGAACACTGCACTGTGCTTGATACCTATATCAGCATCTCTTCCAACTAATTGAACATCTTTTATTATCTCTTGAATTTCTTGAAAGTGAGTGAGTTCTTGTTCCTTTTCTTTTCTGACTTCTTCCTGATCAAGACGAAGTTTCTCATTTGCTCTTTTTATTTCCTCATTTCTCTTTCTTTGATAATCCTGTCTTGTTTGATTATCTCTCTTCTTTAGCCAATAGGCATGTTGTACCCTTCAAATCTTTTTCCACTTCCTTCTTCATATTTCTTATACTTCAGAAAGTTTCCTACAGCATCCAATGTTACTGATCTGTCGCGCATCAATTTTTGACGTAGGCTCTTCTTTTCTCTTTGAGTGATTCCCTGAAATAAGTAATCGAATTTGGAGCCAAAAGATTGACGAGACCTTGAGGAATGGTAACGGGATCTCGAGGGAGGTGGGTGATTTGGTTTGGAGGCAAGAGGTGTATTCTCTTGTGTTCTTGTATTATTTCTGTCTCTCCTTTCGCCTTGTCTCATTTAGCCTTGTCTTTCGTTCATTTCTTCTCATCTTCTCTCGTCATCATCATCATCATCATTTCTTCTCTTTTCCCCCTTTTTGGCATCATTAGTGGCCGTGGGTGAGGATTGTGCGAGCTTTTTCAGGATTAGAGTGATCTCCTTGACATAGTCCATGACTTGGAGTTGATAGCCAGCCATTGTGAACATGTTGTCATGAATGGTTTCAATCTTTGTGCAAGAGAGATCAACCCTCTCTTTAAGAGCAAAGTTGGAAGTTTTGAGAGGATGCTGCTCCTTGACAATCTTTTCCAGCATATGATTTTGTTGACTTAGGCCGAGATTTTCTAGACTTGTTTGTATAGAAGACAATTTTTCCATAACAAGAGTCATGTTTGCAAACAGGTCCGTGAGCTTCTAATTATTATGCTTTCGATTGGCTTTTAGCCATTTGCAACGTAGCCTTAGCTCTTCGTCCATCTGCTTTGGGTGCGACAGAATGGAATTTGCTTCAGAGTGTTTTATGTTAGAAATAATTATTTCCTAACAATGATTTATATAATAAAGGTTGTAATTTCATAAGGTACTCACGTTGATGATTAGTGATGTGTAAAGGCGGAATTACTGGGTGAAATTCCCTCCCTCTCATTCTGTTAAAATTTAAGTTTATAAGGGTTAAAAGATGTATAATGGATAAGGTTATGGGTTTCACAATCCTAAAGGGATTTCTATTCCTAAAGGAGGTCACATTCCTAAAGGGATTTCTATTCCTAAAGGAGGTTCCCCATTCCTCTTGAAAGAGGGTTTCTCATCACATATATAAATACCCAGGAAAACTCTAGGGATCTTAGTGGGTTTCAAATCTCTAAGTTTTCTAGTCTCCGTATCATCAGGAGGTGAATAAGGTATACAGATCAGAGAGGTGAAGCATTATATTCTTGATTCATTCAATTTAGAGATTACATCTTCAATGGAACCAAGTAAGTCCTATCTTTCCTATTTAATTAAAAGTCTATGATCATAAACATTGTTTGGTTGATTGATTTGATTTACATGCGATCATTGTTAATTGTGCTTCCGCATTTAAGTTATTGCGCATAAAGGATTATTTAACATTTGGTATCAGAGCCTGCTTGTAAATTGATTTATCACTAAAATTAGGGTTCATGATATTTAGAGATTTTTAATTATAAGGTTTAATTTATTGTCACTGCCGTATGGTTTGTATTCGTTGTTGACAAGAGCTATTATATGGATGTGTACATAGCTTAATTATGGGTTTCTCGATTTTGGGATAGTGCGTATAGCTTAATTAATATCCTCAATTTGGTGTCCTTCGTCCAACATCAAAATATATGTTCAAGTGTTTCTACTGTTCGTATAAAACAAATTAATTCGCATGTTTCTGTTTATGAATGTGCGTACTGTTTTCTTGGAATCAAGCATATGTTATACGTGTATGTATATACTGTAATGTGTATATGTTTGGATTTGGAATCAATGGAACCAACGTATGGCTCTCCTGGCTGCAATATAATAAGATTTTGGTGTTAGCAGCTTGGGTTCATGTTATATGATGAAGAACATAACATGTATTGTGGACTTTGTTTGGTTAGCCTATTAATATCGTTGAGCTCAAATACAATAACAAGGTTATTGGATTATGTTGTTAGGCCAATTAAATTGAGTCTATTTGGGTTATTTAAGGCATTATGGACTCGCTTTAAATTCTAGGCTCATTTAATTTGGGATTATATTTGGGCTCATTTGGTTTATTTAAGGCATTGAGGATTGGCTTTAAATTCTAGGCTCATTTAATTTGGGCTTATTTTGGTTTATTTAAGGCATTAAGGCGACTTGCTTTAAATTATAGGTCCATTTGGGATCAATTATGGTTGGTGGTTATATCCACTATTAATTTTTTATATATGTTTATAAATGATTTATTAGCATAAGGCGAGTGTGTTAGTCGCCAAAGCGGCCCACTCATGGTAATAGCTAAATAAACATTTATGTTTATGTTACAACATAAATTAAAGTTACTTACATAAATGAGTTATTAGCATAAGGCGAGTGTGTTAGTCGCCAAAGCGGCTCACTCATGGTAATAGCTAAATAATCATTTATGTTTATGTTACAACATAAATTAATGTTTATTCACATAAATAAATTATTAGCATAAGGCGAGTGCGTTAGTCACCAAAGTGGCCAACTCAAGGAAATAGCTAAATAATTATTTATGTTTACAAATGTTTATCGTACACCAGTATTTTGCATCATTGAATGACACTAAAGGGTTGATAAACATTTGTGATCATTAACATATAGTTCTAGCGGTTGCCCAAAGGTAGATCAGACGTGATTAATGACAATTTAGGAGATTATGATTCTTGTTTTGTTGATATGTAGTGCATGTCCAAAGATGGCCTATATATTAAATTGAAACTTGATGAATAGTCTCATTCAAGTATGTGTGAATGATGCATGTAGGTAAATTGACATTGTATTTAAATTTGACCCAAAGGCGGATTTAAATACAAACTTAAGGTCTATAAATTATAGTCTGAATAAAGGTTTGTTACTCAAAGCAATTGATTTGTGAGATAAATGTTCGCAGTGAACACTATCGTATCACGCTATAAGGTGACAGTTTTAATGTCAGTGATAATAGCAGCAAATCTAAAAGTAGTAAAGAAGGGAAAGTATCCTATGAAGGTGCAAGGTGATGTTCAGAAAGTGTAGAAATGCTATTCTGTAACAAACCTGGGCACAAAAAGGCTGAACGCCTGAAGAGGAAAGTTTGGATGGAAATAAAAGTATACATTCATTTTCAGTATGAGTATGCTTTGAATCCAATCTTGTTAAGGTTCCTTCTAATACTTGGTGGTTAGACACTGGTGCTACAACACATGTTTATAACATTAAGCAAGATTTTTTATGTTTCAACCTCATAGGGAAAATGAAAAGTGTCTTTTCATGGGAAACATGATGAAAGCTAGAATTAAGGGTATTGGAACTTACAGAATTAAGCTGGATACAGGTTTTTGCCTTGATCTTGAGAATTGTCTGTATGTTCCAAATTGTTCTAGAAATCTTGTTTCAACAGCTAGGTTGGAAACATTGGGTTTTTATTTTAAGATTGGAGACAAATGTTCGTATCAACAAAACCCTTTATGGTTCTGGTGTTTTGTGGGATACACTATACTGTTTCAATCTTAATGATGTCTTTGTTAATTCCTTGTTTAATGTGATGTTTGTGTTAAAAGGAGTGCGCCAAAAGAATCTTCCGTTGACTTGTGGCATAAAAGGCTTAGTCAGATATCCAAGAAAGGATATTGAGACTTATTAAAGTTGGAATTTTGTCTCAATTGGATTTTACTGACTGGAATGGTGCATGTGTTGATTGCATAAAGGTAAAGCAAGTCAGACATGTATCAGTACACTCAGCCACAAGAAGCTCATGATTACTTGATTTAATACATACATATATCTGCGATCTTTTTAGGATGTTCCGTCTTAGGGCGGTGATAAATACTTTATTACCTTTATTGATGATCACTCTGGGTACTATTACATCTATTTACTGCGTGAAAGATCTCAGTCTGTGGATGTCCTAGAGACATTCATATTTGAAGTTGAGAGTCAGCTAAATAGAAAGGTAAAGACAATTAGATCATATAAAGGTGATGAGTATTATGGGAAAACATCAAAAATTGGGCAAATTCCTGACCCATTTAAAGAAATTCCTCGAATCTAAGGGCATTTTGTGCATAATACACAATGCTAGGCACACCACATCAAAATGGTGTGAAAGAAAGGTGAAATCATACTCTAAGGGATATGGTTAGGAGTAAGGTCAATAACTATACATTGCTTGTTTCATTGTGGATATATGCATTAAAGACAACAGCATACTTACTCAATAGGGTTCCTAGTAAGGTTGTTTTTTTTTTTTAAAAAAAACACCTTATGAACTGTGGACAAGAAGGAAACCTAGTTTGAGGCATCGTCACATTTAGGGCTGTCAAGCTAGAGTGATGATATATAATCCACATGAAAATAAATTGGAATCCAGAACCATTAGTGGTTATTTCATTGGATATCCAGAAAGGTCTAAATGGTACATATTTATTGTCCTAATCATAAGTACGAGGATTGTTGAGTCTGGTGATGCTCGCTTAATTTAAAATGGCAAAGTCAATGGGAGTGTGGGAGCTCGTAATGTTGAGATTAAGGAGTCATTGATGGTTCCAGATTCATCAAGTGATCCTTTTTCCTGTTGTTGTTCCTATTGCTGAAGTGCAGTGTAGCCTTATGGAAATACTCTGGAACAACAACAACTAGATGCTCAAATTCCACATGAGGAAGCTATTGTAAATGAAGATGAGGTTGAAACTCAAGATGATGATCAAGTGAAATCTCAGCAGGAAGTGGCATTAAGGAGATCTACTAGATAGAAAAGATCAGTCATTCCTGATTACTATATTGTTTATGCACTTGAGCATGAAAGTGACTTGAGCATTGATAATTATCCAGTCTCATTTAACCAAGCCATACAGGATAATAATTCTCTTTGAGAATTATTTTGATTTTGGTGGCTCATTCTGTTCTTGAGCTCCACCAAATGGTTGTTAAAATTGCCTTTCTAAATGGTAAATTAAAAGAGGAAGTATACATGGATTAGCCGCAAGGCTTCATGGCCATAGGAAAGGAAAATCTGGTATGTAGATTGAAGATGTCGATCTATGGATTAAAACATGCTTCTAGACAATGGTACTTGAAATTGTCATTTGGTTTTGTAGAGATCACTGTTGATCGGTGTATCCACATAAAGGTTTAATCGAAGCAAGTTTGTATAATCCTAGTATTACAGGTTGACGACATTCTTCTTGCTGCTAATAATAAAAGGGATGTTGCGTGATGTTAAGGAATATCTTTCTAAGAACTTTGAAATGAAGGATATGGGTGAGACTTCATATGTGATTGGAATAAGAAATATTCTGTGATAGATCACATGGGATTTTAGGTTTATCCTAGAAGACTCACATTAACAAAGTTTTAGAAAGGTATAAACTGGAAAACTGCAAAAGAGGGTCCTGTGATACTTACAAGGCACTAAGGACCACATGCTCACCTATAAAAGGAACGAATAACCTGGAGGTTATAGGTTATTCGGATTCAGACTATGCCGGATGTTTGGATACCCGAAAATCCACATTCGAATATATTTTTCCACTTGCTCATGGAGCAATATCTTGGATGAGTGTGAAGGAGCCTGTCATTGCTACTTCCACTATAAAGGCAAAATTTGTAGCATGCTTTGAGGCTACAATTCAATCATCATGGCTGCGTAATTTCATTTATGGTTTGGGCATTGTCGACACTATAGCCAAACCATTGAGGATTCATTGTGATAATACGGCAGCTATGTTCTTCTCAAAGAACGACAGATACACTAGTGGTGCCAAGCACATGGATTTGAAATTTCTGTCTGTTAAGGGGAAGGTACAAAATTAAATTAAAAGAGCATCAATAGTGCATATTGGCACCGATTTTATGATCACGGATCCGTTGACTAAGGGATTGGCGCCCATGACCTTCATTGGCCATGTTGGGAGGATGGGCATACTGGTAAAGTCCTTGAATAACGGTTAACTCGGCCATACATGTATGGATTTATGTTTGATAGCACATCAGGTTGATGATACTCTTAGATATCTATTCAGGTTTTGATTTTGTAATGGTAGATGTTGATCACTTATTTATGCATAATTAAGAAGTGATAACAATGGTCTTGTTTAAGACATAAGGAATAAGGTACTTTCGGATTTTACCTTATTATTATGGTTCGAATTCTTATTAACTGTGATACATGGAAGGGAGCGGGACGCTATGTCAGGCCTGTAACCGCCATGATTCGGTTAATAAAGTTCGATAAGGTGGTGACTTTTACATTTTCATATTAAGTGAGCTCAAATTAAGGATTGAAAATTATAAAGTCACGCATATATGAATCAAGTGGGAGATTGTTAGAAATAATTTATTCCTAACGTTGATTCATATAATTAAGGTGTCATGCTCATATGAATCAGTGGGAGACACTAGTACAAAAACAGTCATTCGCGTCCAAAGTAAAGCCTCATTCGCGTCCAAAGTAGCTGGGACGCAGATGTCGGGGACGCGAATTGTATATACAATTCGCGTCCAAAGCTACTTTGGACGCGAAAAATGATAAATCACGTCCAAAGTTGAAGAACTTTGGACGCGATTTATCCGATCTAACTGTTGACTACTGACTTTGCGCGTCCAAAGTTGGTCAGTAAATCGCATCCAAAGTTCTTCGACTTTGGACGCGATTTATCATTTTGTTTTAATAAAATGATAATTCGCGTCAAAAGTTGAAGAACTTTGGACGCGAATTATTGTTTTTTTTTTTAATTTTATTTTAATTTATTAATAAATCCAGTTTTTTTCCTGTACAAAAAATTATATTTTTCATCCTGTACATGCAGTCACAACCACTACCACTTCAAAGCTTTCAACTAAAGTTCAATACATCATCAATACGCTAACACTTTAACACTAAATAATTAAACTACACTACTTCAACACATGTGTAATAAGCTAGATAAGTACACTACTTCAACTAAGTTCAATACATCATCAATACGCCAACACTTTAACACTAAATAATTAAACTACACTACTTCAACACATATGTAATAAGCTAGATAAGTACACTACTTCAACACATATGTAATAAGCTAGATAAGTACCAACAATACATCATTACAACTAACTAATATAATTAAATCACACTTCAAAAATTTATATACATTTTTGAGTAAAATATTTAGACCAAATCTCACGAACCTCATCAATTTGCGCTTCTGAATAAGGCTTTCTATTAAAGAATAATTCCTACAAAAATTTAAAATAATCAAATAATTAGTTTTAACATTACTAAAGTGTAATTTAAAACTATTTACTTTTAATAAATTTTACATACCATATCTAAATCATCAGAATCCCAACATTGAGTGCATATTTCATACATGAATCTCATCACATAATACCCGCACTCCACACCACCCGGTTGTTGAGGACACTAGAAAATATGTATATATATTAATATGTTAAACAATAAAAATATTAATATGAAATATGAAAGATATATATACCTCAATGTGAACCCAATCAACGTTGTTTTTAGGTCTTCTCCCTCCTAAAGTTTCAACCGATCGAAATGCCCTATAATATACAATCATAAATAATTTATAAACAATAATGGTTAATAATTCTCAAAATATAATATAATATATATATATATATATATATATATGTGTGTGTGTGTGTGTGTGTGTGTGTGTGTGTGTGTGTGTGTGTACTTACACATTCAATGTGGCCTTAATCTCAAACTCGCGATCACTTGATGCAATGGAGTCTAATACATAGACTTTTCTTAATGGAACAGAAATAACAAGAAGCATCCAATGATTTCTAAGGCATTTAAATGAATATGTTAAGTGTTATTCACAAATAATGCAATTAAGTTAAATAAATAATTAAAAATATAAATATAGTTTTCTTACTTTTCATGGTATGGAGCTAAAATGAAGTGTCGATTCGTCTGTTCAACCATGGCATTCACAAGATATTTTGTGACCTTATCAATATCCGCAAGTACAGAGTCAGCACAAATAGTCCTTGGGCAGAGGAATCCAATTGTATGAACTCCAATTTTGGAGCACATCCGACTAAGACATCTACAACATATATATAGATAATTAATAAAAATGAACGACTAAAGACAAGTTTTTAAATATAAAAACATTATAAAAAATACTTACATTATAAATATTTGTAATATGGTCACATCAAGCCATCGCATCGTCAACAAGTCTTTAATATCTTGAAACAACACGTGAATGAAATCCACATCTTGATGATGGAAGATTGCCTCATCTAGATCCACTTAATGTAATCTAAATCGAAAGGCAGGTTCTTAATAAGTCTGAAAATTTCTTAGATTCATCTCCCAATTGCTGCAGTGTATCATCATCAACAAGAAGTGGTCGTACTTGGACAGCAGATTGATCACCACTTTCAAAATTCATCATTCGGGTTTGTTTTGGATTTTCCTATCAATCAAAAGTAAAAGACATAATAACAAGTAGATCGAATATCAAATATTCAAAATATTAAAGATATTCAATATTACCTTAAGTTTGTTGACTTGATCAATAGAATGACAACTGCTCCGAGTTGGTGTGCCAACTTTTGTACATTCTTCATCAAATATTCCAGTTGGGATTGCATCAAATCAAACTTGGGCTGCATACCTTCCATTGTTTCTTTTCTAATCTTTTCAGCCACTTTGTCATATATTCTCTTCTCTATGATCTTCTCCATATCACTAACTGAAACAAGCCCAGCTGAATTTCCACGACTTATGCTCTCCGGTTTACCTACACATCCTGAATATTGGAGTATACTCCAACACCTCTCACATAGCCACCGTACTCATTGGTGCCAAGAACTGTTGTCAATACATCATTTTGCCTTATCTCTTCACACTTCTCAACCTATATTTCAACACAAAAAAAAGATTTAAAATTTACATGTTAGCTAGTAATCTCGTCAATAATATATATATTTAAAGTATTTGTATTACTTACAATTTTATCCAACACTCCCTTCGTTTTTTCATTGGGAATGTAATAACTTCCATCTTCAGATTTTTTAGATAGCGCTCGAACCCAATCCAAACTACGATCAGTAGATGATATGTTCGAGAGGTAATAGCCGCACAAGAAGATTGTGAAGATAATGGGTTGCATATCAACCACTCAGACTGCTTTCCAACATAGCCCGTAGACCCTAAATAGTGAGGATGCACATTTCGCGCTTGCAACTCCCTATACTTTTGACTGTTGGCCTGCTTACACAAAAGTTATTATTTAATAATATGTTAATAATAACCATGTTACATGATTATTAAGGAAGTAAATTATGTACTGTACCTTGGCATCTTCAGTTTCATGCGTGGTTACAAATTGCTCCCATTTTTTTCATCCATGAACTTATATAACTCACAGGGAGAGCTATATTTTTCGTTCGGTTTGTTGATGAAGTCACGGACCAATCTTGTTTTGAAATCTTTCCAACGTAGCCGTGCATGGACCAAAATATGACTTCTTCTTGACTAAGGGATATTAAACTCTTTCTGAAAAACAACAATAAAATAACAAATAATTAGGCCTTTATTGACATTAACATATATAAACTAATGAACTCAAAACTAAAATGAAATAATGATCAATGGATAAATTAAATTATTGACTATTACCTTAAGTTCATCCCAGACTGCATCTTTAACCGCAGTTGGAACAAGACGCCAGTGTGGAATGTTTATGTCTATGTGAATACGAACCATAAGGCCAAGGTAATTTGAGTACTTCCTTGCATTTGGCCCAAGAGGCCTATTCTTCTCATCAAACTCAATTACCTTAGACTCATCCTCTGGTCTCTTCTTTGTCATTTTACTGCAAGTTGTAGCTCCTCTTGCTTTACGCACTTTGCTCTTTGTTCCCTTTGAAAATTCCTCCACCACCGGATCTGTGTGATCGTCAGCCATGTATATACACTACTACAGAAAAAGGATATTGCGTCTCCTAATTAACGTCGGTTTTTGAAAGACCGACGTTATATGTCAATAAAATAAAGTAAAAGTAATTTATATTAGTTACGACGTCGGTTCTCCGAAAAAACCGAGGTCGTAAATATTTTTTTTAAAATATTAAGACATACGACGTCGGTTATGCAAAAAGACCGACGTCGTAGATTATAAATAATTTATTTAAACAA
This sequence comes from Ipomoea nil, assembly GCF_001879475.1. Taxonomy (NCBI): domain Eukaryota; kingdom Viridiplantae; phylum Streptophyta; class Magnoliopsida; order Solanales; family Convolvulaceae; genus Ipomoea; species Ipomoea nil. The sequence goes on along the minus strand of NW_017616592.1, from coordinate 290,993 downwards.
AAATAAAAGACATACGACGTCGTAGGTTTGAAATATTTTTTTTTTAAATAAATTAAAGACATACGACGTCGGTTCTCGGGAGAACCGACGTCGTATTTTTTAAATAAAATTAAACAAAAAAGGTTTTTCTTATTTAACGCAGATCTAGATCTGGACATGTCCGCTCCTACAGTACACCATCTTTCTCGCACACTCTCTTTCTCGCTCTCCTTCATCCATTTCTCAGAAGCATAAAATAGAAAAGAAAAAGAAGTTATCATCTTCGTCACGGTGTACCAGCGTCCAGCAGCAGCAACAACTTGCGACTTGGACAACAACGATTCGATGTAGATCTACGTTCTCCGGTGACGAGCGAACTTCCAGCTTGGAGTGTCGACGAGCTATCTCCGGTGACCACGACTGTATGGCGACGAGCTTTCTCCGGCGACCTCGATTGTAAGGCGACGAGCGTAGCAGGTCCAGCATGGAGGTTGCTTGCTTCGAATCTTCCATCTACAAATATTGCTCCGTACGTATACATGTATTTTTGTTTTTGTTTTTTTTTTTTTTTTCGATTCCTGCTTTTGATTTTTGGTTGTATGCTTATGAGAGTGGATGAAGATGAGTTAGAGAGAGTATGGATGAGATGCCTCTCAAATTATCTCTCTCCTGCTTGCTTTAGATTTTTTGTTTTATGCTTGTATCTATAATTTTTTTTTTTTTTGTTTTATGCTTGGATCTATATTTTTTTTGTATTTTATATGCTTGGATCTATTTTTTTCTTTCTGTTTTATGTTTTAGTACTCCTTTGCTTTTCAAATTATCTCTTCTTTGCTTGTAAAAATTGATTGTCGGCTTCTCTTTACTGTTTTTTTTTTTAAATTAAAAATTGATACGACGTCGATTTGTATAAAAAATCGACGTCGTATCTATATATATATATATATATATATATATATTTTTATAAGAATGAGATACGACGTCGGTTTTTTGAAAAAACCGACGTCGTATCTCTATTTTTTTAAAAAAAACAACATACAACGTCGGGTTTTTGGAAAAACCGACGTCGTATGTATTATTTAAAAAATTAAAAAATAATATACGACGTCGGTTTTTTAAACCGACGTCGTATAATTTATTTACAACGTCCCCTGGGTCTACGTCGGCAAATAACCGACGTCATATGCCTAAAATAACCGACGTTAAAAGGTATTTTTGTAGTAGTGATATATACCTGCACATGCATAAGATAAATATGTTATAAAGAACATCTTATAAAATATAACCATGTTAAAAAATAATAATAAGATTACATTATAGAAATTATACTGTCGGATGGTCAATCCACAACCCTTCTTCATGATCAGTACGCATGTAATTAGTATCAATGTTATCTTCACATAAGGTCACATGTTGAATACCAATAGAAAATGGCGGGGTTTCATCAAATTGGTCATATTCCTCTTCATCAACAACATCACCAACACCAACAATACTTCTTTTGCCTTGTAAGACAATTGACCACTTACTATCAATAGGATCAGAAACATAGAAGACTTGTTTAGCTTGAGATGCAAGTATAAACGGTTCATCATGATATCCAAGCCGACCAAAATCAACTAAGGTAAAACCCAAATCATCTACACGGACACCCCGCCTGTTATCAACCCAAGAACATCGGAATAGAGGAATCCTAAACACCTTATAATCAAGTTCCCAGATTTCATCAATGACTCCATAGTATGACATAGTAGCATCTACCGGGTTAGAATCTTTAGCACTAGAATACTCTCTTGATTGTGCTACTAATGTCACTCCACTATTTTGCACTATACTTTTTTGATCTTGACATTTTGTGTAAAACGTATACCCATTAATATCATATCCCTCATAAGTGCTCACAACAAATCTAGGGCCATACGATAACCATCTAATGGTTTCAGTGATATTATTTGGCACTTGAGATAACTCTTGCATCACTGTATCTTTGAACCATGTGATAAATGTAGAATTGTGTTCTTTTGTCACCCACATTTCACCTTTAGAAGGATTTTGTTGCCTTATAATAGACAAGTGTTGTTCCAAATATGGATGAACCTCAGAAAGCTGCTGCAGTACGAGATGATGTGCTTGATTTCGGATTATTTGACTTGGGACATGTGTTTTAAACCCAATGGTACCTTTTCCTGTGAGTCTTCCCTCATGACGTGATTTAGAAACACCAATGGACTGAACATTAGCCAAATAATCAGTACAGAAATCAATCACTTCTTCAGCGCCATAAGCTTCAATTATACTCCCCTCTGGCCGATATCGATTTCTCACATATCCTTTCAAAATTCCCATGTATCTCTCAAATGGATACATATACTTCAAGAATACAGGACCACACATTTTAATTTCCCACACCAAGTGAACTGTTAAATGCACCATAACATCAAAAAATGATGGAGGGAAATACATTTCAAACTGGCATAAAGTTACTACCACATCAGCTTGCAAAGAATCCAACACCTCAGGATCAACAACTTTACTACTAATGGCATTGAAAAAGTAGCAAAGCTTTGTAATTGCTTGTCTAACATGGTTAGGTAATATGCCTCTAATAGCAATAGGTAACATATGTTGCATTAGCACATGGCAATCATGTGATTTCATACCAACCAATTTAAGGTCCTTCATTTAAACAAGCTTTTTAATGTTAGATGAATAGCCAGAAGGAACCTTGACCCCATTTAGACAGCTACAAAAACTTGTTTTTTTCCTTTTTAGACAGAGTATAACAAGCTGGAGGTAAGTATGCCCTCTTTCCAGATTCTTGTGCTGCTAATTGAGTCCTTATCCCCAATTCTACCATATCTTTTCTAGCTTTAATACCATCTTTCGTCTTACCTTGAATATTCAACAATGTCCCGATAATGCTATCACAAATATTTTTCTCCAGATGCATTACATCAAGACAATGTCGAACAGATAAATGCTCCCAATATGGTAAATCCCATAATATAGACCTCTTTTTCCAAATACCCTTTTGACTTGTTTTTGAAGTTTTTCCCCACACATTATCAATGTTTTTCACTCGATCGTAAACAACATCCCCTGATAATGGTAAGCGAGCAACTCCAGTCTCAGATTTTCCATTGAAAGGTTTTTTCCTCTTTCGATAAGGATGGTCAATAGGTAAAAAGGTTCGATGACTCATGAACACATTTTTCCTACTGTTGTTCAACCAAAGATCAACTGTTTCATCTTCACAAACAGGGCATGCCTTAGCCCCTTTAGTAGTATACCCTGACAAGTTACCATATGCTGGGAAGTCATTGATTGTGCAGAACAGCATGGCTCGTAAAGTGAAGTTGGTTTGACTATGAGCATCAAATACTGTCACACCTTCATTCCACAACATCTTTAAATCTTCAATAAGCGGTGCCAAGTACACATCTATGTCGTTTCCTGGTTGTTTAGGACCAGATATTAGCAATGATAACATGATGTACTTGCGCTTCATACACAACTACGGAGGAAGATTGTAAACTGTTAAAAGAACTGGCCAAGTGCTATGGAGACTGCTCATGTTACCATGAGGATTCATTCCATCCGTGCATAGTCCAAGCCTAAGATTTCGATTTTCAGCACCGAAATCAGGAAACGTCTTATTAATATTCTTCCACTGAGGAGAATCGGCAGGATGTCTCAACTTTCTATCTTCTTTTCTCCCACTAGCATGCCATTGCAAATTCTTCGCATCCTTTGCATTTGCAAACAAACGTTTGAATCTTGGAATCACCGGTAGATACCACAACAACTTCGCTGGAGGACCTTTCTTCTGCTCACATGCATCATCAAGCCCTTTTCGTTTATAACGCGATGCTCCACACTTTGGACACACATGCAAGTCTTTGTTTTGATTCCAATACAAAATACAGTCGTTTGGACATGCATGGATCCTTTCAATCTCCATACTCAACGGACATAACATTTTCTTTGCCTCATAAGTTGAACAAGGAAGTTCATTCTCATTTGGAAGCATGCCCTTTAAAAGCTCTAATAACTCCGTGAAACTCTTATCACTCCACCTATGTTTTGCTTTTACGGTATACAATTTAAGCACTGCTGATAACTTTTTAAATTTACTACATCCAGAAAACAAAGGTTTTCCAGAACTCTCAAAAAAACTTTCAAACTCTTGAGGCATTTCATTCAAATCCCCTTGCATATCCCGCATCAATTCATCTAGCCAATCATTGTCTCCATCATTTCCAACATTATCTTCATTACTTTGATCTTTCTCTACATTTTTTCTACATTCTCTTTGATTTGTACTGTTACTAGTAAGGACAGTTTCACCATGCCATATCCACCGGTCATATCCTATCTTAAAACCACGACGTATCAAATGTTCCTTAATTTGTTCAGAACTACGAAACTTTTTTAGATTTCTACAATCATAACAAGGACACACTATATAATTTTCACCAATTTTACTTGCATATTCCTCGGCAATTTTAACAAACTCTTGAACCCCTTGAACATATTCAAGTGTATTGCGTTTTTTATACATCCAACTCCGATCCATATCTCCTATATATTGTCACACAACATTTAAGAAATGATAAATGAGTTAGTTTCTTAAGTTATAACTTAAAGGTTCAAATTAAAGCTTTAACTAAATAATTTTAAATTTACTAATTCATAAGGTAATGGTTGGTCAAATATGATTCCAACAAAATAAGCTAATTACTTTAGTAATTACAAGTTCATATCATATTTTACTTTTCCAAATATAAACATCATATTTTACAATAATACACAACAAATTTGTCAACAATGCCTAACATATATAATAATACACAACAAATTTGTCAACAATGCCTAACATATACAATAATACACAACAAATTTATCAACAATACCTAACATATACAATAATACACAACGAATTTGTCAACAATGTCTAACATATACAATAATACACAACAAATTTGTATATACAATAATAATTCAAATTTGTATACACAACAAATTTGTATATACAAATTTGTAATTAATTTGTATAACTTAATTAATAATTCACAATTAACCTAATCCAATCTTAAAACCACTTTAGAGATGGCATCAAACCAAAACAATAAACAACAATAATAAATAATACACAATAAACGACAATAACAAATATACAATAATACACAATAAACAACAATAACAAATAACAAAAAAAATTAAAATAATTAATGATTTTCGAAAAAAAAAAATTAACAAACGCACCTTGGAGACGGCGGCCGGCGTTCGTAGCAGCGATGGTGGTGGCGTCCGATGTAGCAGCGGCGACCGGCGTTCGTAGCAGCGGCGGTGGTGGCGTGCGATGTAGCAGCGGCGACCGGCGGTGGTTGGCGTGCGAGCAGCAGCGGCGACCGGCAGTGTTGGTGTGCGAGCAGCAGCGACGACCGGCGGTGGTGGGGGTGCGAGCAGCAGCGACGAGCTATGAACGGCGGAAGGCAAACGAACGGCGAACGGGGCGAAGGTCTAGCTATCTGATTTGATGGAGAAGGTTAGGGTTAGAGCGGAGAAAGATGAACTGATCGATTTGGGGGATTAGAAAACTAATTCGCGTCCAAAGTTGCCAACTTTGGACGCGAATTATATCCGCATTAAATTACTCGCGTCCAAAGTTTCAAACTTTGGACGCGAAATTTGGCCTCATTTAATTATTCGCGTCCAAAGTTCGAAACTTTGGACGCGAATTATTTAAAAAAAAAATAATAATAATAATATAGTGGCAATTTAATTACAAAATTGCCACCACACTACACATTCGGCGTCCAAAGTTCTAACTTTGGACGCGATTTATACGATCTTATTGATATTTTTTGTACTAGTGAGACTGTTAGAAATAATTATTTCCTAAAAATGATTTATATAATAAAGGTTGTAATTCCATAAGGTACTCACGTTGATGATTAGTGATGTGTAAAGGCGGAATTACTGGGTGAAATTCCCTCCCTCTCATTCTGTTAAAATTTAAGTTTATAAGGGTTAAAAGATGTATAATGGATAAGGTTATGGGTTTCACAATCCTAAAGGGATTTCTATTCCTAAAGGAGGTCACATTCCTAAAGGGATTTCTATTCCTAAAGGAGGTTCCCCATTCCTCTTGAAAGATGGTTTCTCATCACATATATAAATACCCAGGAAAACTCTAGGGATCTTAGTGGGTTTCAAATCTCTAAGTTTTCTAGTCTCCGTATCATCAGGAGGTGAATAAGGTATACAGATCAGAGAGGTGAAGCATTATATTCTTGATTCATTCAATTTAGAGATTACATCTTCAATGGAACCAAGTAAGTCCTATCTTTCCTATTTAATTAAAAGTCTATGATCATAAACATTGTTTAGTTGATTGATTTGATTTACATGCGATCATTGTTAATTGTGCTTCCACATTTAAGTTATAGCGCATAAAGGATTATTTAACATTTTACACACTAATATTAGTAATATACACACTAGGCAACCTAAGCCTCCACAAGGCTAAAGCCCGCCATTTGATAAGACGGCCTAAAAAGCCCACCATTTTGACAGCTAGGCCTTAAAATTCAAAGCTTGACCCGTCTTTTTTTGCAGGGTGAGATGACATGCAGTCATTATTCTTAACTGACACTGCCTCATGTATTATTTTTATATTATCAACTGAAACTGCAATTGAATTAAAATGAAACTGTAGGTGTGTTGAAATGAAACTGTGGTGTATATAAAATGAAACTGTAGTGTATATAAAATGAAACTGAATAACATTTCACATTTTTTAGTGTATATTGTGTAATGAAGCTGTAGTTATATCGAAATGATCATGTAGTTGTGTTTTAATGAAATTATGGTATATATAAAATAAAATTAAATAACATTTTCACATATTTGGGTGTTATAATATCGAATGAAATTGTAGTTATACTGAAATGAAATTGTAGTTATATCAAAATAAAACTACATGTATACAAAATGAAACCGAATAACAGAGTTACTTTTTGCGGAATGGCGCGGAACAAGCGAAACATATGACGTTTCTTTTCATTAAATAAAACAACCTCATTTTGACGCGCGGTGCATAATCGATTATGCACCGCGGTGCACGATATAATTTGCAGATGACATGCTAAGCTTGTTTTGAAGGCTTTATGTACAAGTATGTGTTGACATACCAATTCAGGTTAAGCCATGCATGTTGATATTAATATTGTCATCAGTTAACACAAAGATGAAGATGAAGAATATAATGTGAAATGTGAGTACGTAGGATGTAAAATAATGAACCAAGTCGTAAGACGTAAAATTAAGAAAGATCATGATGAGTCCACAAAAAGTAGACACCTGAGAGTGAAGGACAGGAAAAGGAAGTATATATAGTGCTCACAATCCGTCTACCCAAGCTACGGATTCAGGGAGCATTTCATCAAATTCACCGGGGTTACGTATAAAAAAGTCGGAAAAGCAGATTGTGCAAATAAGCACCAGGATTGCGAACGTGCTGGTTTAGGTCCTTAATCTGTTGAGAGCATCTCTCCCTCAACTCCCCTTCAAGCCAAACATGATTACACTGCTCTAAGTTGAGAGATTGAAGGCGAGGACAACCATCAAGGATGGCCTCTACGCCTTTTTCTGTCAATCCATTTCCACCAAGTGTAAGGTGTCTCAACCCATGCATGTTTTCTGCAATGGCAACAGCCTCCTCATCAGATGGTCCGTTTAGGAATCTACGTACCCTGAAGGAAAATGAGTTGAGGAAAGGGCAAGACTGTCCAGCAGCTTCAATTCCTTGTTTAGAAATGGCAGAATATTCAAGGTGTAGCTCCTCCAACAGTGGAAACTCATTAACAGCTTTACTAAAACCTTCATCAGAAACATGGCTGGACCTAATACCAAGATGTCTCAGCTGTTTTGCTCTGTATAACAACAAAAGTACATACGTACTATGAATAAGGAACACATACAGCAAGGGATTAAAAGAAAACAAGAAACATATATATACCTCTGAGCAATGTAGAAGAGCAGATCATCAGTAGCAAAGTGGCCTAGTTTGATGGAAATAAGTTGCCCCTCACTACGATTCACTATTTCTCTGCAAATTTTATCCCAGTCCCGTGCTTTACCCCGCTGAGCTACTAGATTCCAGAAGTCCACATAGCGCCACATGGAGGGATCTTGCCATAGCCTCCACCAGGCAGTACACACCAGTGCGCTCTGGAAAATATCCTCCACACTCAGCCTTTGCAGAATGTTTGCCGTTAACTCTAGCGGAAGATCCACCCACGACGCCGATGGATTTGCCATTGGCTGTACTGGTCACTGGTGCGATGCTAATGGAGGATCAATTATCTATACTAGAACGGAAAGAAACTCGATCGACGGGAAATTGACTTCAAAATTTTCTCTCAAGTCTCGAAAGAGCTGGGGAATCGTGGCCTCCATGAATTTCCGTTTATCCTAGTATTAGGACCAGTGAAATGAAATGTATAAACGCGGTCCAGTTCTAGATGAGTAACCCCAACTCCCCATGTTTTTGGGAAGGGGAAGAGAAGAAAATAAATTTAAGGAGATCCAAGTAAAGGAGAAAAAAAATGGAATAAGGGTAAATTAAGTCATTCAACTACATACAAAATTATAAGGAAAAATTGTAAAAAATGTCCCTCTATAATATGTCAATTATCAATGTCACCCTTGAATTATGAGTGGTGTAAATGTTGTCCCTCAATTATCAAAATTAAACGGTGCACATATAGCCCCTCCCGTAACGGACATGTGGTTCCCCGTTAGTGTAGGACACCGTTAAGTCGGAGTAAATATGTAATTTAGTTGTTTTTCATTTCAATAATTTTAAAAAAAAAAAAAACAAAAGGAAATTCATTTTTGGTACCCAAATCCACATTGAACTCACTGATCTAAGTTTAGGTGATTGGTAACCATTAAACACATTATAATCATGACTAATTTTTAAAAATATTTTTGGTGCCGGTTTTTGAAAATTGACTCGATTTTTTGACACTTGGAAAGAAGATTGTTTGAGCCTATGATAGGCATTAAACATGGACTTAGTCCATGGTTTAATATCATCAAACCAATCTTGTTTAGAGGGATAAAATCTCTCTGCCCCAATTCTTGGATTTCTTCCCATTTTCCTATAAGGACTTTGTGCACTTGACTCATTGGTATGTTTAGGAACAAACTTTTGCCTTTGTACAAACTGCTTTGGCGAAATACTATTTCTTTGAGGCTTCGGCCTTCCAGTATTAAATTTGGCATTAGTTTGGTAACCAATTCCTTGTCTCATTGTGCTATCTTGACCTTTTACAAATTTTACTACTTGGACCTTATTATTTAAAGCAGTAGTAGAATTGGTAGTCAATTTCTCAGAGGCTTGAGAATAAGAAGGATCATAGCCGAGTCTGGCTTTATCACTTGAGGGTTTTTGCATATTTACCATTTTGTCCATTATTTTGGATGAATGTGTAAACGTTGCTATAACCTCTCTAAGGTTGTGTTCTCTCACTTCCCTTGATTTACACTCTTCGTGAAGACAAATAATTTTAGCCTTCAAGTCTTTCACTTCAAATAGAGCATTGTGCAAAATTTCATTTAATTCATCTTTTTCAAGAATTAGAAAATTATTGCGCTCTTTGAGTTGAGAGTGAGTGTCCATTACGGTTTGACAATCTTTCATTAAGTGAAAGATGGACTCTCTAGAGAATGAAGAATTTACAGTCATAAGATTTAGATGTTACCTCATCTTCTTCATTTTCATTTGCCATAAGACACATGTCTTCGTAGGATGACTTGTTGGAGATACTCATGCAAAACATTGCATTGTCATCTTTTGAGGTGTCACTTTCATCACTTGAAGACTCCTCTAGCTCACTTGTTTCTAGTGTGTCACTAATAAATGCTTTTCTTCTCTCCTTTGTGAACCTTTTGTCTTTGGTCTTGAATTCTTCCTGTTGAGGGTCAAAAATATTTGTGTATTGACTTTTACTTACCTTGGGGTGTGGACAATTTGCTGCAAAGTGTCCATACTTTCTACAATTGTAACACAAATTTGAGTCTTCCTCAACCATTTCTTTCTTCAAATTTTTTGTTGCATTCCATGGTTTTCCTTGTGGATTTTTCTTGTAGTTGCTCCTCTTCATGAATTTCTTAAATTTCTTGACAAAGAGAGCAAATTGATCATTAGGCAATAATTCATTATTTTGTACTGACCTTGATGTTGACGGTTGCTCGGCTATGAGTGCGTTGTTCTTTTCTTCATGATCCTCCTCTATCCTTGACTTCATTTCAAATTCATAAGCTTTTAGATCACTAAAGAGCTTATCTATTGATAGGGTTTTTAGATCTCTATTATCTCTCATGGCCGTGAGCTTATTATCCTTTTCTTGTTCGTCTCCTTCACCAATTTGAATGAGCGTTTCCCAAACTTCTTTTGCGGATTGGCATTTTCGAACCTTTGAGAATATCGTATCGTCGATGGATTTGAACAAAATATCCTTGGAAATATTGTCCAAGTTATTTCGTGTTCTATCTTCACGAGACCATTCCACCTTCGGTTTTGGAATGTATTGTGGAGCGTCACTTGTTTGTACGGACGAAGTGTTGACTTTCAAAATTTCAATAGGACCACTGGTGATGACTTCCCACATCTCATCATGTAATGCGGATAAATGTACCTGCATACGAATTTTCCAATCATCAAATTTTTCTAGAGAAAATAATAGATTTTGGGCAAGAGTCATATCTCTTTTCATCATCTTGATTTTTTGAGATCTGTCTAGCAGTCAAAATTGACTCAAATAGACAACCGCTCTGATACCAATTGTTGGTCCCGATAGGCTGGTAAAAAGTCTAGGGGGGGGGGGGGTGAATAGACTTTTTAAACATTTTCACAGTAAATAACACTTTGGTAATTTCAACTCTAAATAACAAGTAAATAGAGAAGTATTTAATTTGGAGTGCACAGCAGAATAAATATGTGTAAAGAGTTATGCCGAATCAATAAATTGAATCACATGCACATGTTAGATATGCTCAGATGATGTGTAAGGATGAATAAGAATATCTTGAATATTTAAAGGAGATGATTCACTCAATATTTAACAATATTATTCAAGATTGTGTATGAGACTTCGTGCGAAATCAACCGTACGATAAATGTCACATGCAACACGTCAAACTTGCTTAGAATAATTTAAATGTTAAGCATAGAAAGTTTGAGCTACATCCATACGTGAAATCAAACTAAACGCGAAAGATTAATATTGACAGTGAATAGTAAACGGGTTAGTCAAATACTAGATAGATAAATAAATAAAGCGAATTATGTAAGTGTGGTATGTAAATGAGAATGGCAATTTATAGTGGTTCGGAAGTGGCGTAATCTTCCTAGTCCACTTTACTCCATTCACTTCTAGGAGTAATTCACTATTTTCCACACACAATTACAATAGTGAATAAGCGCTACACAAGCACTTCTTTGGATGTCTTGCACACAGCTACACCTAACTCCAAGAGTCTTGCACACAGCTACACTCAACCCCGAGTACTTCGCACACAGCTATACTCAAACGCCAACTAAGTGTTTTGCACACAGCTACATTTAGCAACTACGAGTGTTTTGCACACAACTACAGTACTCACTAGAGTATTTTGCACAAAACTATACTCTTTTTACAATTACAAATACAAAGGTAATTGTATCTCTCTCCAACTATTTTTTGAGACTATTCAGACTAAGTCTCTCTTCTAGATATTTAAAAGAATATTTAGCACTTGAATTCGCACTTGTTCATCCGCCTCTATGTGTTGTGTTTTCATCTTCAAGTCTCAAATATATTAATTCGCACTTGTTCATCCGCCTCTATGTGTTATGTGTCTTGTTTTCATCTTCAAGTCTCAAATATATCATCCGTTGGGATAATTTGATATTTGAAATTTGAATCTTGTAGCCTGTTTTTCAAGTTGTTTCTAAAATAAGACACATTTTGCTTGCTTGTTGACATTGTGCTCGTTGTGTGTAAAGACTTCCACCATTTCGCCGTTAGGCTCATCCAGTCATTCTTTGCAACACTTTTGTTAAATGCTTGACTTCTGGATGAATACCCGTAGGACCAAAATTAATTCGTCAAATTAATTTTGTTCTTCATGTGGTAGTCTTTCCTTTGCATACTGACTTGATATACTGAATTATGATGCTTGTACTAAAGACCTAAATTCTAAGGGGATCTAAAGTACATTTGGCTCATCAAAACTTTATTACAAAAATATTCCTATCATAAACGATTTTAGGAATCGCAAAGTAGAAAATAGTGATAAACCCATCACTACAAAAAAACGCTGAAATAGCGATGGATCTAGTGACGGACGTAGTCCGTAGCTAATTTAACGATGGAATAGCGACTATTTAGTGACCGAATTTAGTTTTCTTGTTAAATAGGATATTAGCGACGGATTTTCACTATTTGTACATATTTTACGGATTTAAGTATCATATTATTGTTTGTGCTTGTTTAATAGCGAGATACGCTTCAAAAGGACCCTAATCCGTATGAGTGCTTTGAGCATACGCACAAAAAGAAGGATGGTACATTCATTGATGAGAGGTCAAAGAAAATCGATGTAAGTATAACCTAATAACCGTATATTGGTAAATAGACACAATTCTTATATGCCTTTATATAGTTCTCTTATTTGGGATATATTTTTAATTGTAGGACGAAATACAAGCACGGCGTGATGCTGCAATCCTAGAGGCGGAAGGGTCAAATGAGCCACCAGTTATAAACGTGTCACAACTGTATGTGGATGTTGTTGGTGGGGTAAAAAAAACAGCGTATTTATGGCTTAGAGACTAAGTCATCTGCATTTATCACTGAGAATAACTGTAGTTCATCATCTGCTACTTCACAACTTCAACAAGAGGCAATGAAGGAGATGGTGAATCAGCAGTTAGAGACCATGCGAGTTGAGATGGAAGCTAAACTACAAGCTGAAAGAACTCAAATGCAAGCTCAAATTGCAAGTTTGATGGATGAGTTGCGTCGCAACGGCATGCTATCCACTCCAAGTACTCAACCTCAACGTTCAGCTAATTCAAATGATGAAAACTTAGGAGATGATTAGATTATATGTTTATTATAATATTTAGTATTGGTTCTAATGATGTCACATTAGTACATTATATATTGCTATACTTATGTTATTGTTATTGACTTTAAATACTTTAATATAATATATTTTATAATTACATTATTCATGTACTATATTATAGGTTTAATGCAAGTTTTTTATATTAATTAGCAGGTACATTAGTTTTATTAATTTTTAGAATTTAGCGACGGACAAATATGGTAGAAAGGTAACGAAATAGTGACGAAAATAATAATTTGTAGCTAAATGACATTCAATTCAAAATAATAATAATAAAAATAGCGATGATACGGCGAAAGCTAGCGACGGACATTTCCGTCGCTATATTTAGCAACGGAACAATCCGTAGCTAGGCCGTGGCAAATCTCGTCGCCGTATTATTGTAAATAGACATTAACGATGGATAATTAATAGTTTTAGCTACGGAAATGCCGTCGCTAAATCTAGCGACAAACTAGTCCGTCGTTATCCGGTCGCAAATTTCGACTCCGAATCTGTCGCCGGAAGAACTTAGCGACGGAATATTTCCGCATTGCGACGGACAGTTCCGTCGCTAGTTATAGCGATGGAATAAATTTTGGTTGCTAAATTCTAGTGACGGGGTATTTTGTGTCGGACGAATTCCGTTGCTAACCACTTTAGCGACGGATTTTCACTATTTAGCGACGGAATTTGTCCGTCGCTATGTCAGTGTTTTTTTGTAGTGCATAATCTTAAAGCCATGGATTAGTTGTATAACCATGCATTAAGATCTACATACGCGATCTACGGTTTCATTTCATGAACCGGAATCGCAACACGTAGAGATCGATGATGGTTTAGAGAGAAGGAGAAGCGCAGCTCAAGAGTTAGGGAGACGAATCGATTGCCCTTAGTGAATTAGGGTTTAGTTTTCCGTTAGTGAATTAGGGTTTAGTTTTCCATTAGTGAATTAGGGTTTAGTTTTCCGTTTATATATTAGTGTATGACAATAGTGCATTGCTGAAATATTGCTATGAAATATCTTTTTATTATAAATAGTTTTGATATTTAAATATATATCTTCATTTTGAAATTAGATATATAGTGTGTACAAAAGAATAAAAACAATTTATATGAATATAGATTTTCCTGCCAACACAATTGATCACAATTTTCGATCAACTAATAGAAATTGGGCGAAAATTCCAACCAACGGAATTGGATGAAAATTCTCATTCTAAAAAGTGGTGGGTTACCCATCCGGAATTAGACCCTATTTTCATCCAACATTTTATGTTGGACCCTATTTCCATCCAACATTTTATGTTGAACTCTATTTCCATCCAACATTATACCCTGCACCACAATGCACATAGCAATGTGCATCCTGTGCCTCCCAAAACGACGTCATTTTGTTAAGTTGTGTGGGGAATCGACGTGACAGAGTGTATGTACATTATGTTATGTAATTATGTACATTATTTATACACGATTTTTTTTAACCGTTAAAAGTTTATATGTATTCTGTTATACAATTATGTACATTCTCATATACAATTATGTACATTTTCAAAACATAGAATTTTTTTTTTAAAGTTAATAGCAAACACGGAAAAGCAAAATTTTCAAAAAGAAAAATTGCAAAACGACGTCGTTTTGCAGCAGCAGGGCGGTGCACAATATATATTGCAAGGATTGTGAATGTGGTCGCTCAGGTCCTTAATCTGTTTAGAGCATCGCTCCCCCAACTCCCCTTCAAGCCTAACAAAATTACAGTGGTCTAAGTTGAGAGATTGAAGGCGAGGACAAGCATCAAGGATGGCCTCCACGCCTTTATCTGTCATTCTATTTCCACCTAGTGCAAGGTGTTTCAACCCATGCATGTTTTTTGCAATGGCAACAGCCTCCTCATCAGATGATTCGACTCGGTATCCGTTGATCTCGATAAAGGAGAATGAGTTGAGAGAAGGGCAGGATTTTCCAGCAGCTTCAATTCCTTGTTTAGAAATGTAAGAGTATTCAAGTTGTAGCTCCTCCAACACTGGGAACTGTTTAACAGCTTTACTAAAAGCTTCCTCAGAAACACGGCGGGACTTAATACCAAGATGTCTCAGCTGTTTTGCTCTGTATAACAACAACAAAAGTACATACATATATACGTACTAAGATTAAGGAACACAGAAAGAGCAAGGGATTAAAAGAAAACAATAAACATATAATTGGAGGGCACACGAATGATAGAGATCATCAAACATTCATATATATATATATATATATATATATATATATATATATATATATATATACCTCTGAGCAATGTAGAAGAGCAGATCATCAGTAGCAAAGCAGCCTAGTTTAATGGAAATAAGTTGCCCCTCACTGCGATTCACTACTTCTCTGCAAATTTTATCCCAGTCCCGTTCTTTACCAATAAATACATCCCACCACAAGTCCACATAGAGCCACATGGAGGGGTCTTGACATAGCCTCCA
The DNA here is from genome assembly GCF_001879475.1 of Ipomoea nil. Lineage (NCBI taxonomy): Eukaryota > Viridiplantae > Streptophyta > Magnoliopsida > Solanales > Convolvulaceae > Ipomoea > Ipomoea nil. The sequence goes on along the minus strand of NW_017616592.1, from coordinate 275,376 downwards.
CCAGGCCGTACACACCTGTGCGCTCTGGAAAATTTCCTCCACATTCAGCCTTTGCAGAATGTTTGCCGTTAACTCCCGCGGAAGATCCACCCACGGCGCCGCTGGATTTGCCATTGTCTGTACTGCTCGACGGGAAAGAAACTCGATCGACGGGAAATTAAATTGGCTTCAAATTAAAGTTTTCTCTCAAAAGAGCTGAGGAATCGTGGCCTCCAAGAATTTCCGTTTATCGTAGTATTATGCACCAATGAAATGTATAAAAGCCGGTACAGTTCTGGATGAGCAACCCGAAGTTTTTGGGAAGGAGAAGTATTTGAAAAAACACCAATTAAGTCATTTCTGTTGTAAAGATAACTATTCTATGGCCATTATCCCGCTACTTCTTGTTTTAATTAGTATCCCACTACCCCATTGTTTAGTTGGTTAGGTACTATTATTATCAGGTGTATATTCTTACAAGTGTGGAATGGAAAGTGGGTTCTGAATTATTGCAATGAGATGGTTCTTTTCTTTGATCTATTTAATTCTAGCCTTGTGACAATTGTTATATCGTGCACCAGGGCACACAATGCATTTTGTGCCCTAGTCCAAAACAACGTCGTTTTTATAACTTGGTGGGGAGTTGACGCGACGGATACCGTTTCGTTAGTTACAGTCTTTTTTTAAACACTTGTGTTTATGTGTATCATGTTAAGAGTTTATGTGTATTATGTATTATGTTAGTTTATCTGTATTATGTTAGGAGTTTATGTGTATTCTAATATACAATTATTCACCCACGACGCCGTGTCAATTAAACTCTATGTTCATAATTATAGAACTCTATGTTCATAATTTTTGAACTCCATATTCATAATTATTGAACTCTATATTCACAATTACAGAACTCTATGTTCATAATTTTTGAACTCTAGAAGTCTATGTTCACAATTACTGAACTCTTTGTTCATAATTATAGAACTCTATGTTCATAATTTTTGAACTCCATATTCATAATTATTGAACTCTATATTCACAATTACAGAACTCTATGTTCATAATTTTTGAACTCTAGAAGTCTATGTTCATAATTACTGAACTCTTTGTTCATAATTATAGAACTCTATGTTCATAATTTTTGAATTTCATATTCACAATTATTGAACTCTATATTCACAATTACAGAACTCTATGTTCATAATTTTTGAATTCCATATTCACAACTGCAGAACTCTATATTTACAGTTACGTAATAGTATATTACGATTTTTGATGTTGCTAAATTCTTTTGACATTTTTTTTAAATCTGATTAGTGGAGGAAAAACGGTGTCACTAACGGCACCATTACTCCCGAATTGCAGAACGGCATCGTATTAAACCCGTTTCCACATTGCAAGGTGGACACGGGTCCATGGCATAATAGTCCAATATCTTAAAATTGGTGTTTTTTATTGTGCCTTATTAGTGGCTTTGTGCGTGTAGTGCAGTAACAATTAATATTCCTTTTGTTTGTTAATTATGGCTGATTATTCGAATGAATATCTTGAAACCACTTCCTCGAAAACATTGGGTGTATTGCTGGTCGCTTCCCGGGAATTAAGGCCATCCAAGCCTTAATGGACTCCTGAAATTATTGTGTAAAATGTCCATCTAACCAAAGGACTGCTAAGCACGAATTGTTAGAATATCATATCGAGTTTCGACCATACTCTAGTGAGGTTTTCTCTCTACTATTCTAATATGATAAAATATTTACACATGCATATATATTCATATGATACTATATTATTCTGTGCAAATAAATATTTTGTACACTAATCATATATTATTGGGCATTGATATGATCATATTTCCTTATCATTATATCATGACATAATTTATATAAATGAGAATATGTCATGTGTCTTTGAACCCAATTTATATATGATTAAATTTTTGAGAGCATTTGAAACATAAAATATTGTGACAAGCATTTTAGAAATCACCATTTTATATATTATATGTGTTACAATTTGCTCTCTTATGGAATATGGTCATGTGAATCATCATGAAAGTGAATTTTTTTTGGATTACAGAAAGAGGGTTAAAACCCAGAGACAAAGGTGACAAAAAAGACACCCTCTGATCAAAGTAGGGGCGCCCTGCTATTCGCCCGAGCACCTACCCTGTCCTCCCACAGTAAATCACTTACATGCTGTGGGTGGATGTCAAAAAACCGTATCCCTAGCTCATGAAAGTGAATTTGTTATAATAAATATTTGTTGTAGGCCATAAAATTTGAATTTATTCCATATATTATAAGGATTAATATTTGATGCACCGCCGGTGTATAGATGCTATACACTGGCGGTGAATGAGGAGATGACACATCATTAAAGAATAAAATCAATGTTAATCGGATCTTTTTTTTTTTTTGCAAAATATCTAAGACTTGTATTATTTTAAGAAATTCTTTTATTTCTAATTAACAAAATATATCTACTTTCCTAAACATATTTATTATATATTTAATTATCTAATTATTAATAATGATAACAATTCTAAAATCTGTAAAACAATTCTTATTCAGTAATCTGTTACTACATATCACTTATAATAATAATAATAATAAATTTCTAAATCTGTTATCATTCCTCTAAAATAATTCGACAGACATTTAGTATCTAATTATTTCTTCTTCTTTTTTTTTAAAGAAATTATTTCTAAATTATTATATTTATAACTAAGAATTCTTTAATTTTAATTAACAAAAATCATCTAATTTCCTATATGTATCTTAACTCGTAAATCTATTTAAACTCCTAAACTCCTAAATTTAAATTACAACCTTAGTCACTATTAGAAACAATTGCAACATCTTGTAAGAATATATATTCATCAAAATCCAAATTTTTTGTGTGAGAAGAACCCAATCCGTCAATCCTTTCTCTCTGTCTGAATCTTTATCAGTATTCTATTAGTAAAGAGTTCTCTTCGGTAAGTTGTTTTTTTTATATCTATTTTTTATTGTTGAAATTCTCTTGTAAGTTATTGATTATTATTATTATTATTATTATTATTATTATTATTATTATTATTAGTAATTTGTAAACTCCAAAAAACTATACTTTTGTGGAAAGGTTGAGTTTGTAACTTGATTTATGACTTTTGGGTCTTCAATTTTAAGAGCATAATATGTATAGTTTTGTTAGTGGCTAAGAATGATGAACAATGTAATGACTATATTTTTCATCTCTCATATGTTTTATCTTTGTACTGTTTTGGTACTTGGTGACAATAGTCTTTAACCTGAAATATGCTCCTATTCATGGGTTTACTTGTATTCTAATCGCTTTATATATTTCTTTATAGATTAATAATGGCTACTTTTCATGATAATAAAGACCATAATATAGTCGAAATTGAAGAAGATCATGGTTGTGAAATTACTACAGAATTGAGTGAAAGCAATCATGATGAATTAGTGAGTAGTGGTGAATTTAATCACTAGTACAAAAAACCACATCAGCTACACCTCTAAAAGTGTTTCCGCTACACCTGTACAAGGTGTAGCGTTATCCAGTGACGCTGAAAGGACCTAGCTTTCAGCTACACCCGTAGCGGGTGTAGCGAAAAGTATTTTTTATTTTTTTTAATACAAACTTTCCGCTACACCCGCATAGCATCGGGTGTCGTGGAAACTGTTTAAATAATGATTTTCCACAGCACCCTCGTTGGAGAGGGTGTAGCGGAAAGTTACCATAATGAGACAATAGAGTTATGTATTGAACAAAATTCCAATGCAAATGCAAAGAATGATGTGAATAATGAGACAATAGAGTTATGTATTGGAATGGAGTTTCAATCACTAGATGATGCTTTAATGTGCTATACTAATTATGCAAAACATGAAGGTTTTGGAATTCGCAAAAACCACATACAAAAGTCTAGAAAGAATTAAATGGTTATTGGACAAGAGTTTGTTTGTTCAAAACAAGGTTACCGTGCAAAAAAATATTTAGAGCGAGACAATAGGAAAAATCTCCATCTCAGGGCCGGATTTTAGGCTGTGCAAGCTGGGCTACCGCACAGGGCCCCCAATTTTAGAGGGGCCCCAAATTTTAGAGGCCCAATATTTGATTTTTACCTAGCTAGTTCGGAAATAAAAATTAAAAGTTTTCAATTAATCTTAAAAGATTTCATGAAGAGATGGTAGAAATGTGTATTTATTGTATTTTAACTTTGAGATCAAAGGTTCGAAACTTGCATATGTCAGATTTAAAAAATTTATTTAAGTAATAAAAAGCAATAGATAGGGTCGGTTGTACTAAAATTTATTTAAGTAATAAAAGGCAAAAGCAACTTGAGAAAGGAAGGAGATGCATAAAAATTCAGGATTTTTTTATGCAATACAAATGGACACAGAAGGTCAACTAGCGAATTGCTTTTGGGTTGATTCTAGGTCTAGAGTGGCTTATAAATCTTTTGGAGATGTTGTGACTTTTGACCCAACTTATTTGACAAATAGGTATAAAATCATTTGTTCCTTTCACTGGAGTCAATCACCATCACCCGTCCATTTTATTTGGTTGTGCTCTATTATGGGATGAGACAGTGAAAACATTTGTTTGGCTATTGAATACTTGGTTAGGAGCAATGGAAAACAATAATTACAGATCAAGATGCAGCTATAACTACTGCAATTGCAAGTGTCTTGCCAAATACTGCACATCATTTTTGCATGTGGCATATTGAGAAAAAATTTCCAGAAAATATTAGCCATGTTTATATATTCTTACAAGATGTGGCAATTGTTTCTAATAGTGACTGAGGTTATTTAAATTTAGGAGTTTAGGGGTTAAATAAATTTAGGAGTTAAGATACATATAGGAAATTAATTAGATGATTTTTGTTAATTAAAATTAAAGAATTATTAGTTATAAATATAATAATTTAGAAATAATTTCTTAAATAAAAAAAATTAATTAGATACTGAATGTATGTTGAATTCTTTTACAGGAATGATAACCGATTTAGAAATTTATTATTATTATTATTATAAGTGATACGTAGTAACAGATTACTGAATGCGAATTGTTTTACAGGTTCTATCATAATTAATAATTAGATAATTAAATATATAATAATTAAGTAATAAATATGTTTAGGAAAGTAGATATATTTTGTTAATTAGAAATAAAAGAATTTCTTAAAAGAATACAAGTCTTAGGGGGGTGTATTCAATCATGACTTTTGTAGAGTTTTAAAGACTTTTAAAATGATAGATTTTAATAAACTTTGATTGACTTTCGTAAAGTCGTTCAAAATTTTTTAAAACTTTATAAGACTCTCTAAAAGTCTATACAAAAAACATTCATAGACTTTTATCAACTTTTTATTTTAAAAAGTCTACAAAAGTCATTGAAATTCTAAATTGAATACATCCTTACAAACTTTCAATGATTTTATTTTTATCATTTACAATTTTCTTACAAAACATTAATTCGCTATACGTAGTAACCTGTTGTTAAAAAGAAAAAAAGAAAAATATATATTACGAATATAAACATAAAAATAATAAAAATCAAAAAATATATAAGTATTTATATGAATATTATGAAACATATATTAAAATTTGACGATGAAAAATTTGCTTTGTTCATGTATTTAGGGAGAATTAGAGATAGTTAGGGATAAAAAATTCATAGAAAAAAATAAAAAACCAATATAAACAAGCAATAATGAAGCAAAAATAATATTATTTCGAATTTTTAGATGAAGATTTTAAAGTTTAGGAGAGAAAAAAATTGGTAGAGTTTAGGTATGACGAAAATATAGGATAATGAAGAAAAAATAATTTTATTGAATTTAGATAGGTTTATAGAGTTTTAAATAGGGGGAAAAATAGAGTTTAAATAGAGAGAGAGAGAAAACATTCAAAGTTGTTAGAAAGAAAATTTGAAATCTTGGGGTTGAGGGTTGGATTTCAACTATTTATATTTGACTAGGAAAAGTCTACAAAAGTCTACAAAAGTCTTAAAATTAAAAAGTCTACAAAAGTTCATAACTTTTTGAATACCACATGACTTTTAAAGATTCTTTAAAAGTCTTAATCGAATACCACATGACTTTTAAAGACTCTTTAAAAATCTTGATTGAATACCGCCTAACTTTTAAAGACTCTCTAAAAGTTTGAATTGAATACCTCCAAACTTTTAAAGTTCATAAAAGTCTTTAAAACTCTATGAAAGTTATGATTGAATACACCCCCCTTAGATATTTTGCAAAAAAGGGCCTGATTAACATTGATTTTATTCTTTAATGATGTGTCATCTCCTCATTCACCGCAAGTGTATAGCATCTATACACCGGCAGTGTATATCAAATAGTGTCAAATGTTGAATGTGAGCAGATTATATGCATACATGGATTCCTAGGATGGCTAGCTAGTCAAAATCTTCCTTTTAATACTTACTAGTATGACACCCGTGCGATGCACGGGATAAAATGTTATAAACATTTTAGTTATGTTGTTCTAATATAAGTTTGAGATAATATTATTATTTATGTGCCTTGTGTTATTAGACTAATAAAATTAAGTTTACTATAAAGAGTAAAATTGTTAATATAAATAAATTGAATAATGCATACATAGAGAAATAGCTGTTCAAAAAAAAAAAAAAAAAAATCTCATGATTATATCCTTATATAAATTAATTACCATACAACCCGTTTAAGGACAACATTTTGTTATTCTTCACCATTTCGCCTTTTAATTGCATCCTTTCAAATCTCATGTTGTTGAACACAACTTCACTTTACGAATTTAGAAATCAATTCATTCTCTATTGTCCCACATACTTTTCTAAGTATGAACAAATTTTTTAGGTGTTGATTCCTTAAGGTCAGCATTTGAAGAACAGAGAAGAACATATCCTCTATATAACAAAACTTTTTAATATATAATAAAGATACATATATTCATAAATATTATAAACAACATATACATACGTACATATACATCTACTCGAATATCATCTTTATATAGGGTAAAAAAATACAAATACACAGAAATATAACATATGGGTATATACATGTGTATGTATAGGAATACAAAAACATTATCAGATTGTGGTCCAATTTGGCAAATTATTGTGTGGATCCATGGTCCACATAGTGCATTGTGAATCATAACAAAAAGTACATTTTTACTATACTAAATGTACATCAATTGTATATTGAATGTATATTATATAATATAATATATACACATTACACAAATAATGTACATTCCCTGAATACAATATACATTTTTAATATACTAAATTATATTATTTTTATACATTATTTTATAGTATACAAAATATGATCCACACAGGACCATGTTCAACACAATAATGATGGTCCAATTTGATATGGAATACAACAACTATACATATGAGAAAAGTCAAATGAAAGAAAAAAGGTCATAATAATATAGGCCCATTACTTAAATTATAAAAAATTTAAGCCCCGAGCCCCAAATTGCGCAAATTATGCTGTGCAACCGAATCCACCTTGCAAGGTGCATACGGTTGTAAAACGGCGCCATTTTGGTTAAAAAAACGCGCGTCCCACTTAAAGATGAAATCAGGTTCGATTCCTGGCAATAGCATTTTTATATATCCAGAAATTCATAACTATATATCCAGAAATTCATAACTATATATCCACAAATTTATAACTATATATCCACAGTGAATGAATGAAGTAAAAATCCACAATGAATGAATGAATGAAGTAAAAATCCACAATGAATGAAGTAAAAATCCACAATGAATGAATGAATGAAGTAAAAATCCACAATGATTGAACTAAATATCCACAATGATTGAACTAAATATCCACAATGAATGAACTAAATATCCATAAATTCATAACTGTATATCCAGAAATTCATAACTATATATCCATAAATTCATAACTATATATCCACAGTGAATGAATGAAGTAAATATCTACCATGAATGAACTAAATATCCGCAATGAATGAACTAAATATCCATAAATTCATAACTATATATCCACAAATTTATAACTATATATCCAGAAATTCATAACTATATATCCACAATAATACTATTGCCGAGAATCGAACCTGAATTTTTTTTTTTTAAAGTGAGACGCGTGTTTTTAGTCAAAACGACGTCGTTTTGCGTCGTATGTACCATGCGCATGGTACATTCGGTTGCACGGCATAACTATTGCCCAAATTGATGAGTCCACATATAGAACCGGCCCATTATCTATTTATTAGTACACCACCGACAACAACGGTTTACTCACAATGTCTGGGTTCTCTCATCTCTTAGCACGGTTAGGTGTTCACTTTCTAGATCTATCATGCTCTTTGTTCGAACAATCCCTTTAAATCTCTCCAGAAAATAGCTTTTGTGGATTTGTGTATGTATGAGTATATCTCGAGACCACAGCTTTGAAAGATTCACACAGCTAGCTCGGAAGCAGTGCTATCGCTTGATCTAGATAAGTTGTTTCACTAAGCTATGTCTATATAATTTTATATACATGTCGGATTCAGAATTCTCAAGATCGTTGCTGTAATCGTAGATCTGAAGCATGCATGACCATTAGACATCATTTCGGGAGAAGTATTGTATATTGTCTACTAATACAGAAGGTACTTGGATTTTTAGAGTTTGATTGTTTCTATACATCGCACATAGCTTACAATTCTGTATAAAAGTCTTATTTGTTGAAAATTTGGAGGTCTGTTGGTTTCACAACTTTTTTTTTTTTTTTTTTTTGCCTAAAGCTATTTGTTTACCTAGTTTCAAAATACATTCTGCAGATCTATGGCTCAGTTCGTTCTCAGTGTGTATTAGTAACAGCCTTTTACGGAGTATTATATAAAATACTTAATAACATGTGACGGTAATAACGTTACCGGTAAATAATAATATAACAATGCTATAAGAGAATACGATAGTTGTATTGCTTTTGTCTCAGTATAGAAAGTACAATGTCCCCTGCTCAGCTGAGGGAAGTTCTATTTATGCTAGGTCCTAACGGTAACAACATGAAGAGTCATCATTGGGGAGCTGAGCTAACGACAAGAATATGAAGAGTCATGAATGAGGCGTTGAGGCTTTAACTCTCTCTCATCAAAGGTGGCATCAATGGTGGCTTCAAAGACAATAAAGGTGACACCTGTTGGAATTCCTAACCGTTGGAATTCTCCCCGTTGGGTTCCCATGTGATGCTGAGTCAATGCCCATTTGTGATCCGGGTCGGGTGCCAGCCCTATTATCCTGTCACCAGTCCCCCCTACTCCTGAGGTAACGGATATGATTGAGTTGACTTGGGAGTAAAGCCGAATTTGCTTGATATCGTGCGGAATCCCGATTGATCCCGAGTATGTGATTTTATTTTCCAAATCACACATGAATTTTTTTTTTTTTTTTTATGCTCACCGAGACGGGTTGCGGCTTAGGCTGGCCGAGGCGTCGCCTCCACCGAGCGTGGCCGAGGCGTCGCCTCGACTTATCGTGGCCGAGGCGTCGCCTCGACCAATCGTGGCCGAGGCGTGCGCCTCGGCTGACCGTGGCCGAGGCGTCGCCTCGACCGATCGTGTTTTTTTTTTTTTTTTTGCCCAGACGGACTGCGGCGTTGGCCGAGGCGGGCGCCTCGGCCAACCCCTCGACTGATCGTGGCCGAGGCGTCACCTCGACCAATCGTGGCCGAGGCGTGCGCCTCGGCTGACCGTGGCCGAGGCGTCGCCTCGACCGACCGTGGCCGAGGCGTCGCCTCGACCGATCGTGGCCGAGGCGTCGCCTCGACCGACCATGGCCGAGGCGTGCGCCTCAGCTGACCATGGCTGAGGCGTCGCCTCGACCGATCGTGGCTGAGGCGTCGCCTCGACAGATCGTGGCCGAGGCGTCGCCTCGACCGATCGTGGCCGAGGCGTGGCCTTGACCGATTGTGGCCAAGGCGTGCGCTTCGGCTGATCGCGGCCGAGGCGTAGGCTCGTCCGATCGTTTTTTTTTTTTTTTTTTTTTTTTTTTTTTTTTTTTCGAGACGGACTTCGGCGTTGGCCAAGGCGGGCGCCTCGGCCAACCCCTCGACTGATCGTGGCCGAGGCGTCGCCTCAACCAATCGTGGCCGAGGCGTGCGCCTCGGCTGACCGTGGCCGAGGCATGCGCCTCGGCTGACCGTGGCCGAGGCGTCGCCTCGACCGACCGTGGCCGAGGCGTGCGCCTCGACCGACCGTGGCTGAGGCGTGCGCCTCGGCTGATCGTGGCTGAGGCGTCGCCTCGACCGATCGTGGCTGAGGCGTCGCCTCGACCGATCGTGGCCGAGGCGTCGCCTCGACCGATCGTGGCCGAGGCGTCGCCTCGACCGATCGTGGCCGAGGCGTGGCCTCGACCGATCGTGGCCGAGGCGTGGCCTCGACTGATTGTGGCCAAGGCGTGCGCTTCGGCTGATCGCGGCCGAGGCGTAGCCTCGTCCGATCGTTTTCCGACCGTGGCTGAGGCGTCGCCTCGACCGATCGTGGCTGAGGCGTGGCCTCGACCGATCGTGGCCGAGGCGTGGCCACGACCGATTGTGGCCAAGGCGTGCGCTTCGGCTGATCGCGGCCGAGGCGTAGCCTCGTCCGATCGTTTTTTTTTTTAATTTTTTTTTCGGGGCCGATGTGCGGCCTCGGCCTGTGGCCGAGGCGCGACCTTGGCCTGTGGCCGAGGCGCGACCTCGGCCTGTGGCCGAGGCGGCCGAGGCGACAGGCCGAGGCGTGTGCCTCGGCCTTGGCTGAGGCGCGCCCTCAGCCAATTTTTTTTTTTTTTTTTTTTTTTTTTTTTTTTTTTTTTGAAACAACATGGGCGGACCACAAGCACGAGATATTATTCCAAAAGATTTTAGAATGCAAAGCGGGCGGACCGCGATTTCCAAACACCAGTTCCAAACGACTACTAGAATATTAAGGAAAATACTTAATCAAATGTTCTTAGCTCCATACCCGATCGATCATCCTTACAGATGGTGTGGACTTATAGATCATTTCTGCCAATCTTTTTGCATGCTTTAACGTAACAACTGCGGGCCGCTCGCTGGTCTCCTCTGACGACCCCTATCCCGCTCGGAGTGGGGAACTTCATACACAAGTGTTCCACCGACACAATGGCCTTGAGGTTCTCCAGTGCCAGTCTCCCCAATATGATGTTGTGCGCGCCAGTGAGTCTTACCACGATGAATTCCAAGTCAAGTTTGCGAATGTTAGGGCTCGTGCCTATCTCCACTGGTAAGACCACTGACCCCTCCGTCTCCACTGAATCACCCGTAAATACAGAGAGTGGGGTACGTACTTCTTTTAGCTGGTTCCTAAGTATCCCTAACTTGGTGAAGGCATCGTAATACATTACATTGACTGAGCTTCCCGTGTCGACTAAGATGCGGCGGATAATGACATCATTGACGTCCATCTCAATTACCAGGGCGTCATGATGGGGTAACGGGCCCTCTGGGAGGTCATCATCAGAGAAGGTGATAGCCTCCTGTCTCTATTTCTTTTCTCTGGGAATACTCGCCACTTCTCCCACGTATAGCCGCCGGCTCCACTTCTTTCTTTCCGCGGGCGTGTCGCCCCCTGCAGGTCCACCATAGATAAAGTGTATGGTGTGCTTCTTTTGTCGTCTGGGCGCCACCTCGGTTTCTTTCTCGCTATCACTCTGCTCAGATATTTGGTCGTGGTCTCTTTTTTTTGGCGTTTGAGGTGGACGGCTCGGTGCCATCCTCATTCCTCCAGACATTTTTTGGTGGATTGTGTTGCGGCTGTTGCTGCTGCTTGGATCGCTTGACGAAATGTCGGAAGTAGCCCTGCTGGATGAGGTCTTCTATTTGTCTCTTCAAAACGTGACACTCATCCGTATCGTGTCCGGCATGCCTATGAAACCTGCAGTACTTTGTTTGGTCTACCTTTGGGGAGACCTTCATGCACTCCTCGGGGAATTCTACCATTCCCATCTCCTCAGCTTGCTTTAGAATGACACTGACGGGATGGGTAAGAGGAGTCAAATTATGCAAGGAGACCAGGCGAGGCCGTTCGTGGTCTCGGCCTTTCCCTGCGGTCGGGTGGTTCGAGAGTGGTGCCTGGCTGGGCGGACCAGCTTCCCCAGGCTTCCCATCTTTCCTACCATCCTCTTCTTCCTGTCGACGTCCTCTGCTTCGGCATAGCGGCTAGCCGTCCTCATCAGATCTTCGTAAGAGCGGGGGTGGTGAGCGTTCAGTTGCTTGTGGAAATACCCTGATCTTAAGGCATGGATAAATATCGGGATCGCCGCCTTGGAGTCGAAGTCGTAGACATTATTGACTTCCTTTTTCCATTTGATCAGGAAGTCTTTGAGGCTCTCGCCTCTATCTTGCTTCACTACACAGAGGTGAGAGAAGGGTTTCTTGCGATGTATGCTACCGGAGAAGTATGTTAGGAAGCTCTTGGATAACTCCCCAAAGTTTTGGATCGACCCATCTGGGATGGTGTTGAACCAGTCTTGGGCCGCTCCATCCAGTGTGGACAAGAACGCTCGGCACATGATGGCGTCCCCTGCCCCGATCATTACCATAGCAGCCTTGTACCTCGTCATGTGGACACGTGGGTCAGTGGCCCCCGTGTACTCCTTGATGGCGGGCAACCTAAAGTCCCTCGGCAAAGGTACGTCCATGATGCTAGGGGAGAATGGTGCTGCCATCCGTACCTCAGGTTCCGGCGACTGCTCCCGTGCCTCCACCCTTCTTGCTAACTCCTCGATTCTTCTCTGCAGCCTCTCGACCAGGGCCGACTCGTCAGGGTGCCGACGCGGGGCCGGTTGTCGCTCCTCCATGTGTCGACGTGGAGCTAGTTCATCGACGTGCTGTCTATCTGAGTGTCGACGCGGAGCGGGTTCCTCGACGTTCCGTCCATCCAAGTGTCGGTGTGGGACCCGCTCATCAGCGCGTCGCTTCTCCGCCGAGTGCTGACGCAGAGCCGGCTCATCGACGCGTCGCTCCTCCAAGTGTCGACGTAGGGCCGACTCATCAACGTGTCGGCGTGGGGTCGGCTCCCGAGACTCGCCCACCTCCTCTGTGGGTGATCTCTCGGCTTGTCTGTTCTCGTGTTGGCGAGGGCCTCTGGTAGAGGACCCCTCGGCCCGTGATCCTAATCTTTGCCGCACGGGCGCCCTCTGTCCCAATCGTTCTGGCGCAGATTGGGAAGGGCCTGGTTGTCGTCTGGCCGGTCCACTTCTTTGGGCCTCTACCCCTATTTGCTGGGGCCGCGGCGTGGGCACTTGGCCTTGCAGTCCCACCGCCACCTGATTTAGCGCCGCCGTCACTGCTTGCTGAATGATATCGGCGGTCGCCTGGAGGTTCACGGCTTGGTTCACCCCCCCATTGTTGAGTTGGTCTCGAAGGCCCCCGGGCCTCCCGTTCACGGCTTGGTTTACCCCTCCATTGTTGAGTTGGTCTCGAAGGTCCCCGGGCCTCCTGTTGTTGAGCTGTTCTTGGAGGTCCCCTCCGTGATTGTTGGTGAGTTGGTCCCGGAGGTCACCTGAGGCATTGCCATTGTTCACGTTGCGAGAACCGTGGGAGCTGCGGGACGCCATTTTTTCAGGCTTGCTGTTGAAAGAGAAAAAGAGTAGTGTTGTAGCCTGCTTGAGTATTGGACTCAGGCTCTCAATGAAAGCACCAATGACGGTAATAACGTTACCGGTAAATAATAATATAACAATGCTATAAGAGAATACGATAGTTGTATTGCTTTTGTCTCAGTATAGAAAGTACAATGTCCCCTGCTCAGCTGAGGGAAGTTCTATTTATGCTAGGTCCTAACGGTAACAACATGAAGAGTCATCATTGGGGAGCTGAGCTAACGGCAAGAATATGAAGAGTCATGAATGAGGCGTTGAGGCTTTAACTCTCTCTCATCAAAGGTGGCATCAATGGTGGCTTCAAAGACAATAAAGGTGACACCTGTTGGAATTCCTAACCGTTGGAATTGTCCCCGTTGGGTTCCTATGTGATGCTGAGTCAATGCCCATTTGTGATCCGGGTCGGGTGCCAGCCCTATTATCCTGTCAACATGAAAAGCTTTGTTGAAATATTAAAAAAAGAAAAACAGAAATTTTATGGTGATTCAAATAAGAGTTCTGTCTAGAAAAATCCTAATTTATATGTACATGGTAATAACATTGTTAAAGAAAAACAGTTTGGGAATCCAAAAATTGTTAAATGATAAAGAACCATACAACTGACAATAGAACAAACCTAAGAAAATAAAAAAGCTATTACATACAGATTCTAATTAGAACAGAGGCTCTAATTAAATAAGAATACCACTGCTTCTTGTATTATGGTCTGAAGCAGCAAAATTCTATGTACTAAACTTTATGAAACCTGTAGAAGATGAGCATAAAACAATTCATAACAAAAAAAAAAAAAATACAGCATTCAATTACAAATTCGAAATAGAATAAACTGTGATTGTTAGTATTATACACACACAAAAAAGATTGGAATAATCATTGATTCGAATTCAGAAAATAAAAAAAGATCATACTACTGTATGTATTATAATTGAATCAAAATAGTAACACATACCTCTTTGTCATGGAACACACATTCTTTGCATTTTATACTTTCGTTTTCATTCCTATTTAGAATATCATACGTTTGCACACATCTCAACTTGATAGCACTGCTTGTTCTAGGTGACAGCTCGTTGGCCATAATGAACAGAGGTGCCAAGAAGTTTTTTGGGTATATTTTTGTGTTGTAAAGAACTCTCTGTAATATGTAGTGTTTGCTATGATGTCAAATTGTATTTCAAGAAGTGTTTATATACTTGTCTCTAGAAGTCTTCAACTTATATGCTATTTAATGCTGTTGTTTCTAGAACCAAAAAGACTTATCATTCATCAGTGTAATAAATGTCTAACTATTGAGTGGCTCGAGGTTGTGGTAGGTAATGCGAAAAGGCTTATCATGAAAAGATAGGTAATTAAAAGCTCTGACCACTTACCCAAAAAAAAAAAAAAAAAAAAAAAAAAAAAAAAAAAAAACAACTCTGTAATCCATGTTTTAACCAAACGGCGCCGTATCATTTGGGCGGGAATTTTTCACCAAAAGGATTTGGCTTTATTATATATAGGATAGGATTTTGGAAAAGACGAACTATCCTGGCCTATTTGGTATGGGGGCAGAGTAATATATGGTTGGTTATTGAACTCTAGATGGAGTTTTCCCCATGAATATAATGCGTCAAAGTTTTGAAGCCACGTGGCTTTATCGCATAGCTACTGATGGATTATATGAACCCGGGGTCTGAATTATACAACCCGAATATATGTCGAATGTGATAAACGAATAATAAAATGATAATAGGGATGTGTATGTAAGAATTATTGTATTAATCGAACGAATAATGCTATTACAGAGGTAATCAACGTGTAATAGTCAGACAATTGTTGTAGGAAAAGTAGAAAATGCTTGAATAGGACACCGGGGGTGTTTTTATACCCCCCCGGTCGCTACGGGCCCGGGGTACGCGGGAGGAGCCGCGGACCGCGCCGCGAGACTCGCTCCACGCGATGACCCGGTCCTTGGCCGAGCACGGAGCTCGGCCAAGGGGCCGACCATGGGCTCGTCCGAGCCCATGGGGCCAAGCCCACGAGGCCGAGCCCATGGGGCCGAGCCCGAGCCCATGGAGGTCGGCTCGACAATGAGCCGACCCCATACCGGGCCGATCCCGGGGTGGTTCGCCACGCGTCGCGGGTAGTTCGCTGATGCCGGGTCCGACCTGCTCCGTATTGGTTTGCTCCAAACCCGCTCTGTGATTATTACATCAGCTACAATACACGTGGGAACAAGAGCTTGTCAACTATTAAATAGTTAGTTTGACATGTTTTGAATATCATCGAGTTTAGTATTTAACATGTAATATTATAGCCACCTTATTTATGCCTAATTTAATAATTATGTGCTTCATGTTATTGTTGGTATGTAACTTATATGGGTAATTCCCGGTTATACTCGTAGAATGTATGTATGTAGAGTAATGTATGAACAAGGAGGAAGAAGATATAGCAAATGAGCCTCTTTTATTCATGTTGTTCTTGTATGTGTTTAGATGGAAGGGAGAGCTACAAGCTAGAGAGAGGAAGCCTTTGTAGAGAGTGGGGGAGGAACCCTTAACTTTGAGGGCTAATGCCCTATTTATAGGGTCAAGGGTTGGCGGGTTGACCTTGACCCGAACCGTTTGACCCAACCCAAGTAGGAGCACGGAACGTACGGGGAGCCTAAACCCGCGGTATATTCCCTATCAAGAAGCCCCCCCAAGTCCGTGCCCTGACGATGAGTTAGCAAGGAAGGGTTCGGGCTGAAAAACTGCTTATGGTCCGCGACTTACGCAGGTTGCCTCGTTAAAAAACCTTAAGCTAATAAAAACCCAGTGGGAAAAATTTTTAGCTTCGGAAAAAAGTGCACAACGCTAAACGCAGTCTGGTGGACTAAAGAAAGGGTTTGCCCGACCTAGGGGTCGGTTTTGCAACATGATTCGCGAGGTCAAATCTTTACCGTACCAATCGAGCGGCCGGGAAGCTAGCTAAGATCGGGAGATCAGGTTAGCTGCGATCTAGAGGTCAACTTTACCGGTCTACCAACCGGGTTGCTGGGTACGACCAGGACGTCGGATTTATTTGCGATTTGGGGATCGAACTTTCTATGACTTAACACTAGGAGACCTGGTGGTTTAACGATAGTGAGATGCGCTCGGTTTACGAATTGAAAGTCCCAGGCGGGGGGACACTTGGAGACCCGATGGTCTAATGATAGCGAGATGTGCTCGATTTGCGGATCGAAAGTCCCAGGTGGAGGGACACTAGGAGACCCGATGGTCTAACGATAGCGAGATACGTTCGGTTTACGAATTGAAAGTCCCAGGCGGAGGGACACTTGGAGACCCGATGGTCTAACGATAGCGAGACCGGGAAGGTTACTTTGATCAGGAAGTGCTAGGCGCTGTAAGACTTGAAGGTCTAACGAAGGCGAGACCGGGAAGGTCATTTTGATCGGGACTCAATGACGAGACCGGGGAGGTCGATCTACTCCTTTGATCGGGACTCGATGATGAAACCGGGGAAGTCGATCTACGCTTTTGATCAGGAAGGTCGATCTACGCGTGAGGCAATCTACGAGACCGGGAAGGTCGATCTACGCGTGAAGCGATCTACGAGACCCGGAAGGAGGTCGATCTACGCTTTTGACCGAGAAGGTCGATCTACGCGTGAAGCGATCTATGAGACCGGGAAGGTCGCTTTGCTCGGGAAGCACCTCAGTGCTCGAGCTCCACAGGCTGAGGGAGCGTGCTCTACAACCTTACTCGTGTAGCCTCCCACTCCCTTAGTTGCGAGAATCGTCAACCTAAGGGAGTAGATACGATAGTTTCCCAAGTTTGCTTTGTAACTTAGATTGCGATCGGGAAGTAACCCGACTGATCTCATGATGTCGATGCATCAAACTATACTTAGGGTATCGACGGTCGGTTTGCCTAGCTTGTAGGACTTGGAGGATTTATGAAGTTTGAATTTACCGATCAATAGACCTGACCTCTAGTACGATAGAGGGTTTGAATGCTACTCGACCGATCTACTTGGGAAATACTTTAGCGAACAAGCTACTCCACCCGTGTAGCCCCCCACTCCCTTAGGTGCGAGAATCATCTACGTAAGGGAGTAGATATGATGGGTTCTCGAGTTCGCCTTCTAACTTTGATTGCGATCGGGAAATGACCCGATCGAGCTTATGATGCCAATGCCATAGCGTCGATGACCGGGAAGTGGCCCGATCGGGCTCACAACGCCGGTGTACCACCGATCGCCTCGCCTAACTTGTTGGACTTGGAACTTTGCTATATCTAAACGTACCAATTAAGGGATCAAACCTCTAACGTGATAGAGGATTCACACGCTACTAAGATTGAGCGATCGGACTTTGATCGTGATCAGGCGATCAATCTTTTACCAATCGAGAGATTGGTTTTACTTGGGGCGGGAGGCCCGGCCTCGTGGGTTCAATTGCCTACCTTGTAGGGCTTAAGGCCGAGATGCGGTCTCAGGCCAACTGGGCTGGTAGTGGCAATGATGCCGATCGGACCGGACTTAGAGCGCCGATGGCGGCACCGACCTAACCAGACTTAGAGCGCCGGTGGTGGCAATGTCGACCTAACCGGACTTAGAGCGCCGATGGTGGCCATGCCGACCTAACCGGACTTAGAGCGCCGGTGGTGGCCATGCCGACCTAACCGGACTTAAAGCACCGGCGGTGGCAATGCCGACCTAATCGGATTTAGCACACAACTAATCCATGTAAACGCGTATGAGCCGAGACATAAAGCTGTTCGACACCAAGGTTGGTAGGTCGGGCTCGGGCCTTGATCGGTATTGAACCGGAACTTGAAGTTTACGCGGTGTTGTAGTCGTTACCGTTTAGAGAGCCAAGATAAGTTTAAGCGACTTTGCCGTCGTTTGGGCTATAAAGCCGAGAAAGTTTAAGCGACTTTGCGGTCGTTTGGGCAACAAGGCTGAGAAAGTTTAAGCGACTTTGCGGTCGTTTGGGCAACAAGGCCGAGTTAGTTTAAGCGACTTTGCGGTCATTTGGGCAACAAGGCCGAGTTAGTTTTAGCGACTTTGCGGTCGAATGTTGGCTCTAGACGATTAGGTGGCGAGTTGCGGTCGGGCTCTTGTCTTCGTGGGTCGGGAGACCAGAATTGCCTACTTATTAGGGTTTTGTGCCTGGATTTTTCTCGGGCTTAACCGCGCCAGTGGTGGCAAGGCTGACCTGACCGGACTTGAGGTGCCGGTGGTGGAAATACCAACCTAACCGGGCTTAATTTACATATGCTTTCCTATTATAATTTTTTAAATACAAAGCTACGTCTAAAAGACTAATACAATTTTTACAATTTAATCTACGATCAAATCTAATTTATGACTATAGTTTACAAATTTAAGAAGTCAAGTCACGATCTTGGGCTTGGTTTGTACTTTGTTCATATTACAGAATGTCATGCTTGAGAAGTCTGCTGACATGTGCATCTCCGATCGACGTTCAAAAGGGACATCTTGACTAGCGATTTAGCTTCGGTGCCCGATCATATCCAACATGCAGTCTACTTTAATGTTGGAGTTCGTGCATATGGAGGAAAGAACGATCATCGCTGATCTAGATCTCTGGCAAATTCAGGAGAAATTGTGATGATCGGTGGTGGATACAACGATTAAGTTTCGTAGTTTTCAAGCTGAGATTTTTCCGGTCATCCGATCTTCTTCAATCAAATATTAACGGCATCTCCGGGTGCGATCTTTATTTCGGGAATCCTTGATCTTAGCCACCAACTCAGAGGAGGTCGGGAAATCTGGGGCATTGACGATTGGGAGTCCAGAAACGGATCATAAAGCTGATCGGAGACCGGCATAAATCACGAGCCTTTGGTTCTCTATCTGGTCCGGTCACCCCACAAATGCTACCAGTTCGACAAGTATGCTCGGGGAGGGACAGACTAGGTAGGAAATTGCTCGGGGCTATAGAGCTCTACTGATGCCACCCGCCTGATACACTCGGTGATGACCGGAGGTGATCAAGAAGAAACCCAAACAACTTAGTCGGGTACTAATGGATGGTAGGTGAGGTTGTGTCCGATCGGGCTTATCCGATTGTGCATGAAATACTATCTCCCTTGATTATCAGCAGCTGCAGATTGGACTTCGCCCTTTCAAGCTTTAGAACGGTCACAAAGCGAATCGGTCATAAGATGAGGTCATCATCATCAGTCTATCATGATAAAGATTTGCTCGGAGAACCTGTCGGAAGAAAAATCAGCTCGGAAGTCAGTTAGCAAGATGAGTCGGAGTGCTCGGTGAGTGAGCCTTGGATCGGTCTGATCTGGTTTAACAGGAGGTATGGCCGGCGACGGTTCTGGGCATCTGCTCGAAAAACATGCTAGGAGGGGGGCCACCTCAGGCCCAACTACGCGAAACTTTAGACCAGGACACAACCTCTGAAGTTCGGTGATCGCCAAGAATTCCACCGGTGTATCTGTCCGAAAGGCAACAGAGTTCACTCATTTACGACCTTTAGTTCGAGCCACGCAGAATCGACCAGTGACGTCTGGTTGGTCCATGATTAGAAATTAGCGAACAACATCAAGATCGGGAATGCATGAATCTGTTCTGTTCGTCTCTCGTGAAATTGGAGGATGCTCGGGAAACTTTGGGAAAGCTTTGTGGACCTCGAACAACTATACTGATTGCCCAACTAGTGACGTTGGACTCGCCGGCAGCGTACAAGCTGGATCGTGAACAGTCATTGCGCTCGGGAAACATAAAAAATCAGAGCCACCCGACCAAGAATTTGGGCGGTTATATCGCCTTACTGGTCGAAGGAGATCGGTACTTTTGAAGGCAATGGGTAGCGAGAAGAAACAGTCAGGATAGCTATGATTGGAGTCGAGTGCGGCAATGGTGGGATCGGATCTTGTATTCGGTCGGGATGAATTTGGAGTAGGCTAGAGCAAAGCTTGAACTACCTGTCCTTTGATCGTGGGTAATTAGGATTATTGGTGTTGGTTTTTGGGTTTTTGGGCCCAGGGAGGTCCAACACAACCTTGGTCGGTGGATACACCTTTCAATAAAGCTACTAAAATATAAGGGAGCAAATAATTCTGGTGAACGTGTATTTCTATTCTTGTAGCTATTGGTACATGGTATATGGCTATTTTATACATGTAATATTGTGTAAGAATAAATTTATCTTTGATATCGAGAGATGGAGTATGCTTCTTGGTGGAATGGTGGTGGAGTCTTCTCATATGGAGTCTTCTTCATGCGTGGAAGAATGGTGGAGTCTTCTTTGTATATTGTGGAATGAAGCCTTCTTGGGAGAGTAGTTGTGGGAGAGTGATATGTGGTCTTCTAGTGTGTAGGAATAGTTCTTGGGAAAGTCCTCCCATGTGTGGATGAATGAATGAGTGACCCCCTTCCTTGAGCTCTTCCTCTCTTCTTATAGCTAGCCGACCAAATAGTGTCGGTTGGACCATTTAGTATGGTATTGATGGGTAGTAAATGGGGTAACAAATGGTAGGTTATGATGAGGTAAGTAAATATGTGTTTTAAGGACTTTAAGGGTAGATAATTTGGGGGGTTAGGAATTGAGGGGTAATAATTAGGAGTTTAATATGGGCTAACGGCTAGTTTTAAGCCGACCTTCTACCCGTGCCGATCTCACACTTGCGCCGACTCTCGAGTCGGGCCGACTCCTCGGTTTGGCTCGTACCTCTTTTTGGGCTTGCTTCATTTTCTTCTTGGGCTTCTCTTCTTGGGCCCCGAGCCCACGGGGTTCACACCCCATCAACTAGTCCCTCACTTTTCTATGTCTCGCACTCAGCAGGGCATGAGAAAGTATATTGTCTCGCCTCAAAATTCCCTTTATTTGCCGCATCGATTTTTGCCGACTCTTTATTCAAGATTCCAAACGACTCCATCCTCATGACTTCTCTTCGTTTGCCATATGACCGATTGCTTCAGTGGATGTGACCCTCTGGCTTCGAGCCCCTTTTTTCTTTAGCCGTCGAAGTGAATCTCGGCGGTAACTTTTTCTTTCTCTAATAAACTTCTAAGGGTTCAGACCCTCGATTCCTTCTTTATTTGTCGAGTCCCTCAGTCGAGGCAACTCTTCGTTGGTAGCTCCTTTTTCGTCCAAGAAATGTCTAAGGGATAGTGCCCCAGTTTCTTTTCTCTTTCTTGCCGAGTCCCTCAGTCAAGGCAACCCTTTAGGCTTTTTCTATCTTAGAAACTGTTCAGGGTCAGTGCCCCGTCGTTTCTTTCTTTTCTCGCCGAGTCCCTTAGTCGAGGCAACTCCTGTAGGCTTTTTCTCGGAAACGTCTAAGGGTCAGTGCCCTTGTTTCCTTCTTTTCTCGCCGAGTCTCTCAGTCGAGGTGACCCTTTAAGCTTTTTCTATCTTAGAAACAGTTTAGGGTCAGTACCCCGTCATTTCTCTCTTTTCTGGCCGAGTCCCTCAGTCGAGGCGACTCCTGTAGGCTTTTTCTCAGAAACGTCTAAGGGTCAGTGCCCTTGTTTCCTTCTTTTCTCGCCGAGTCCCTCAGTCGAGGCGACCCTTTAGGCTTTTTCTATCTTACAAACAGTTTAGGGTCAGTGCCCCGTCGTTTCTCTATTTTCTCGCCGAGTCCCTCAGTCAAGGCGACTCTTGTAGGCTTTTTCTCAGAAACGTCTAAGGGTCAGTGCCCTTGTTTCCTACTATTTCTCGCCGATTCCCTCAGTCGAGGCGACCCTTTAGGCTTTTTCTATCTCAGAAACAGTTTAGGGTCAGTGCCCCGTCATTTCTCTCTTTTCTTACCGAGTCCCTCAGTCGAGGCGACCCCTGTAGGCTTTTTCTCAGAAACGTCTAAGGGTCAGTGCCCTTGTTTCCTTCTCTTCTTGCCGAGTCCCTCGGTCGAGGCGACCCTTTAGGCTTTTTATATCTCAGAAACAGTTTAGGGTCAGTTCCCTGTCGTTTCTCTCTTTTCTCGCCGAGTCCCTCAGTCGAGGCGACTTCTGGAGGCTTTTTCTCGGAAATGTCTAAGGGTCAGTGCCCTTGTTTCCTACTTTTTTTTTCTTTCTTTCTTTCTTTTTTTTGGCCGAGTCTCTCAGTCGAGGCGACTCCTTGATGTGACTCTTCTTTTTCTAGTAAACTTCTAAGAGCTTGGACTCTTGGTTCTTTCTTTACTGACTCGCGTCCTTTAGTCGGGGTGATTCTCGGTTGTAGCTTTACTTTTTCTTCCTTTATATAGCCCTTTGTAAATGAGAAATTCCATGAGAAATTCCATGAGAAATATTTTGAAAATGTATTTTTCTTGTCACGCCCAGAATATATCCAAGTCTATTGTGCGGCACATGTGACTGGAAACTAAGCTCGCCTTATGTAGAAAAATCCATCCTCCAAACTCGCATAGGAGATAATACTCGGGCAGACTCTTGGAGTCGGCTTTAGAGCTGATTGGGCTTAGGACTCAAGGTCCAACACAGAGTAGTCGGCCCAGCGTACGAATGGGCAGACCCATGTCCCTTGGTCTGCCTTACATGCCTTCAATAAATTTTGAATTTCTCCTCCGTTTGACTGAGTCCGTCAGTTAGCGTATTAACAAATGATCCCAGCGTTTTTATACTGCCTAATTGCTCAAATCTTTCTCACCAATTTATGTTCAAGTTATAGTAGCCCTTCTGAGCAATTTTAACTTTGCAATCCTCTTCCAACGCAATTGTCAAAAGCTAAATCTCACCATCGCGCCCCATTCTGCCCAGAATCAAAGCTGCGAGACCAAGGACCACCAAGCTGCATGGGTCATCCCCTACTTAGCCATTTTAATGTTTCCCATCACCGAAATTAAGTCAGCTTCAATTTATTCCCTTAGCCTCCGTTATAACCTCTTTCTTCCTAGAAATCAGAAGTCGCTTGGAGCTTCCTATTCTCAACATGATACTGCTTAAAACAATCTTTTGAGGCTTAGAGTCTAATAGTCTCATCTGAGTCGACAAGGTTTTCCGCCATTCTTGCCTGAAACAACGGAGGGTGGTCGCCTTTTATTCCTATCGCCAGAGTCCGAGGCATTGGAGTCGGAGTCTCTTTTAACTCACCTCGTCGGACCTCAGTCCGGTTTCAGACCCAGCAACGCAAACCATACATAAGAAATCATTTGAATCATTGATGTCTACGGGGTTGGAGATACCATCTTTCACGAACTATAACCTTCAGAGCCATGGGCGGTTCATGGCCGCTCGGCGGTGTCATTAATTGGCGGTGGCTGCTAGTAACAATCCACAAGGAGTCGGGAGCTAACCGTTGTTATGGTGAGACATGCGCGCAGTCGCCGATTGTCCGATCAGATTGCTTGTGTCGAGTCCATCATTGCCGGCTCCTCGATTACCTCTATTCGAACACTGCTTCTCCTTCTCACCCCTTCTCTTGTAGCTTTAAGTTCAATAAATGGAGTCCTGGCGTATGGCGAGGTAGACGGGGCGAGTCCAAGTCTGAGCCATTAGCGTCGGAGTCACTTTCAACTCGCCATATTGAACCTCAATGAGCTGAAATCTTCAGAGCCATGGGCTGAGCATGGGAGTAAGATCCATCAGTAGCCATCTTGTGAAGGCTAAAAAGTTTTTAAAATGTGGCTTTAGTGAACCAGGAGGCCGCAGCGGATGATGGGGTGCATTGCTATTAAACGCCCAGAATCGTATTTTCCCGATTGTTACTGATGGAAGCTTCAGCTGACTGAGAAGCATGCAGTGGGCGAGAGGAATGTCGGCGCAAGATGGACTCACAAGAACTCGGCGGACTCAATGGACTCGGCGATTCAGTATATGGATTACGCGGGCTCGACGATTCAGTATAGAGAGTATGCAAGAACGAGTGGTCTAACTCTCAACCTCTGAACTTTCTTCTTTAGCGCCAAGACCTTACTGTCCACCCTTTCATGGCGTATATTTGGTCCTCGCCGCTGCTGTGGAGGCGACAGAGGTAGACTCTCCCAACGCCGCCAGAGCAGAACGCGACGACGCCGAAGCCCCACTACTCCTTGGGTCCTTCATTTTCATTCCCTAACTAATTCCCATGCTCATCAAAATTTTCTCTGTATCCCTGCTACGTGAACAATAGGATGCTTTTCAATTGTCCACAAAGGTTACCTCTTTGCGAATAAAATTATCGCGATTCGAATATATAACATTAATCCCTCTCGCTTGATTTTGCTAGTAATAGTGGTGGGAGTAGTCTGGTCTGTTTCGCCACTCCCCTGTTCGTCGGAAAGTGGCCGACTTCATTTGAAGCCTGGTGCCAACTGTGGGTACTTCAAACTGATAGGGGCATGCAGTCGGCGACAGAGTCTCACCGACCTCTGCATTCCCCTGCTCACCGAAAGTGGACTCGGATGCCTGTACATGTAGCGAATCAGAGGACTCGGCGAACCTTACCAGTTCATCACCTTGTCGCGAGCTGGCGGACTCAGGGAACTCGGCGGAACAACCATGATCTTTTAATAATGCGCCGTCTTCAGAAGCAATATTCCAACCATGAGATGCATCGATGCTAACGGATGGTGACTTAAGAATACTAACCGGCTGTCGTGGAGGCCTCGGCCGACTACAAGAACTCGACAAGGGCCAAGGAAGATCTTGGCGCCGAACGAGCAATCGGGATAGTTTTTCCATTTTCCTCCACTTCTTTGTTTGCGCGAATATAACATAAACAGGAACAATTGATACCATGTTGGGAAGCCTACCGTTGCAGGGGTTTTATGGTGCTTGATGCCAGGCTTGGCTGTCGACTACTGCTTTGCAAACGTGAGTGGTGAGAGCATCTGCCATAATCTTTCCTCGTGTATGCACTATCTTCCTAGCACATTTATTATTGCGCCTCCAAAGCTTTTTTCGAGAATTGCGTTCGCAACGTTCATGGGGGCGATTTTTCCCTCTACTTTCGTTGACCCCGATAGCTTTTGATAGGTAAGAATCTCCATCCAAAATGCAATACTTGATGTCCGCACATCCAGTAGGAGGGTGTGGCGTTGACCCAGAGGAGGACGGTGAAAGCTGGTAGAGGCTCAGCCGTCCGAAGAAGTAGGCGATGGGTACACAGTCGGCGGTGGAGCAGTCTCACTGACCTCTGCACTCCTCTGCTCGCCGGAAGCAGACTCGGATTTGGCGTTAAGTATATATTTCCGTATGGTAAGGTAACAATAAGTAACGCATCATTATTATTAGCCATAAAATGACTTCATTATGCAGTGGTTTCATAATCTTGGGTTTTGAATCTCACAATTGGGAATTGAATTGGCGGACGTTCTTGGATTGAATTAACATAGTGATTGCTCCGACTGCTTTCCCATATTTGGTGTCTTGATTTTCGCAACAGAGCCTGACCTTATGAAAGTTTCCATGGATGCTTGTGATAGAGATTGCCACGTGTGAGTGCGCAGCCAAGAGTACATCCAAAAACCTTCCCTGTGCCATTTTGCTTACACAGCTGGTTCCAATTGGCATACTCGTATTCATTGTGAAGAAAACCATTTTATATACAGTGATTTGCCCAGGTTCATTATGGATTCCTATGAAGAATGCCGTTGGCCCCCACGCTTGCACCTTCTAGACAAATTTGATGCTGGTGGTCCTGGATCTTGCTTAAAAAGGTACTCTGATCCAACTTTTTTTTTAAGAGAGCATCCGCTGGTTCTGATGAAGCATATCTTGAGAAAGTCCTTCAGGAGCTATCACATTCTTTTGATTCGATATATGGATCTGCACGTGTAGAAGGTGTTTCCTGCCCAAGTTCTTTGTTGCACCCTGAAGAGGATGATTCGAGACAGTCATTCTCTAATTCATTACAGATGTACTCCAATGGTTCCCTTGATTATGATATTCCTTTTGAGCTGGTGTCCAAAGAATCCTTATTTTCCCCATCACAGATGGATCGAGACAATGGTATTGACGTTGCTTTCCCAGATGAAAAGATTTGGGTTGTATCTGATGAAACTGGAAGTGATTTCTCTCAGAACCAAACATGTTCCTCTTCAGTAAATGGTATGGAAAATCCCATCTTTCCTTTTGATTGCCACGCACAGTGGATATTCTCCTTCCGTATGCCATGTGTAAAAAATATGGTCATTATTGTAGGAAATTCCATTTTCCTTTTTTATTGCCACACACAGTAGATTTCTATTTTCCCTATGCCGTGTGGAAAAATATGGCGATTGTGCAGAAACTTTTCTTTTCCTTTGATTTTGGCCGACCATATTTCTATGGACAACGATCTCGGATTTTCTTGCGATTGATTTGAGTCGAGTCGGTGGGCTCAATTTTCTCGCTGTGATGGTACTAGAATGTGTATACTGGAGAGTCTCTTTTAACAACATACTGCTTGTCGGGCTCCATATAATCAAAGCTTTTCGCATAATCAAGAGAAAAATTAGAGAAAACAACTGTAACCACGGTGTCTACCGTTAAAGTCGGGGTGGGGGAACCGTTAATTTGGCGTCACGACTTCTTGATTCCCCCGGCCAAGTCCCTCAGTGTGATAGACCGACCACTCTCTGCCAATCAACTTTTGAGTACTTTAAATTAAATATCACATTTAATTTAAATGATAACGGTTACGTCTTGTAGATCTCGACACGCAGACTTCTTTACTTGATTCTCCACTAGTCCTCTTCTTGGTCCACGGTTTTCCGTGAACCTTCTCAATCTTCCGTCCGCAATGACCGGACGCTCTCCGAAATTGTTTAGACAAAGAGGTAAACGCGACCTTTCGTCACTATCCCCACAGACGGCGACAGTGTTGGTTTTTGGGTTTTTGGGCCCAGTGAGGTCCAACACAACTTTGGTCGGTGGATACACCTTTCGATAAAGCTACTAAAATATAAGGGAGCAAATAATTCTGGTGAACGTGTATCTCTATTCTTGTAGCTATTGATACATGGTATATGGCTATTTTGTACATGTAATATTGTGTAAGAATAAAGTTATCTTTGATACCGAGAGATGGAGTATGCTTCTTGGTGGAATGGTGGTGGAGTCTTCTTCATGCGTGGAAGAGTGGTGGAGTCTTCTTTGTATATTGTGGAATGAAGCCTTCTTGGGAGAGTAGTTGTGGAGAGTGATATGTGGTCTTCTAGTGTGTAGGAATAGTGCTTGGGAGAGTCCTCCGATGTGTGGATGAATGAATGAGTGACCCCCTTCCTTGTGCTCTTCCTCTCCTTCTTATAGCTAGCCGACCAAATAGTGTCGGTTGGACTATTTAGTATGGTATTGATGGGTAGTAAATGGGGTAACAAATGGTAGGTTATGATGAGGTAAGTAAATATGTGTTTTAATAGGACTTTAAGGGTAAGGGTAGATAATTAGGGGGTTAGGAATTGAGGGGTAATAATTAGGAGTTTAATATGGGCTAACGGCTAATTTTAGGCCGACCTTCTACCCGTGCCGATCCCACATTCGCGCCGACTCTCAAGTCGAGCCGACTCTTCGGTTTGGCTGGTATCTCTTTTTGAGATTGCTCCATTTTCTTCTTGGACTTCTCTTCTTCTCTTCTTGGGCCCTGAGCCCACGGGGTTCACACCCCATCAATTGGTGTTAACGTTCTCCGGTCTTTTATGCTCGGGTCTGACTAACTCGTTACAGTCTTGCTGGCCAGAGCAACGGGAAACATATATAAGAAGTACAATAACTAAGCCAGGTGGCGTTCGGGAACTTCGGTCGCTTGATGTTGTTCGACATTGGTTGTCCATCGTGGGACTGCTTTGGACACGCCGGTGGTCCATGACCGGACTATAGTCGACGGTCGAGACCGAGCTCGGAGAAGCAGCCCTTCACTCTGGAAGAGAGGCACAACTTCGACCAATCACCAACTCGGAGGTCGGGAAGTGTAAACGCTACTTTGTTTGGCGGAGAAACTGCCCGGAGATCAGTTGTGAATGGCTTCCCCTCGGAAAACAGCCCTCTCTGGGAATAAATTCTCCCCTTTCTTGGTTTTGACACAATTCACCGCCATGCTCCCCCAACCAAGCTGCATGCATTAAACAATTTCCATATTCTTTTTCTTTTTGAACTCCACCTCCAGCCCCACCAATAGGAAATAAGCTTCTACCATATTTTATTTACTTCTTTTCGCATGCGGCATCAACGCACCGCTACGCTCCACCAATCACCTTGCTGCCCTCCTTCCCTCTATTGGACTGCCCACACCCATCATTGAGAGAGAAGCTTTGGCACTAAAGCTTCTCCTCTCTCATTTCCACGGAACAAACAACTAAAAGCTACGGCTACTATAGCTCCATAATACTCAAGATAATAACGAGCTTTTCTGCAGATGGCTCTGGTAAAAGGAGGGTCCAGTAGCTGGAGGACGGAGAAGGTGCGTCACACCTCTGCTGCTCCAAAACGTTCGATGCGGCGGTGCTGCGGGAAAGGGGAAAGACACACGCGAAGGTGGGGGTGATCGATGATGATGGCGAAGGTGGAATTAGTTTTCTCTGCTCTACCACCCTTGCATGCAATGAATGAACCCATTTCTGGGTTATTCTGATGAACAAAGCGTGACACGAGATAGCTCTGGTCGGACTTGCCGGACTTGCATGTTGGCGTCGGAGACAACATGGGTACGAACTGTGCTTGTTTTGCTTTTTCAACTTGAACTTGGCTTCCAGTTAAGGCTCTAAATCGCAAGAACAGAGAAAATAAACTAATAAGCATCATGGCGTTGTGGTTGGAGCACTGGACCTCCAGTTTGGATGTTTGGGTTTGAATCTCTCCCCAGAATTTCTACAAATTTTTCTTTGCCTTCGGCCTCCCTCGGATCCCTTAAGTCTCAACGAACACAGAATAAAAAACAACTAGTAGAGTGGTGCAATGGTTGGGGTGTTGGTGTAACAGCTTGAACTCCTGGGTTAAATCCTTTCTGATTTCTAGAACCTCTTCATAGTTTTTTTTTTCTTTTTTGATGGTAGGAACGTAACCTTTCGCCATGGTCCCCACAGACAGCGCCAAAATGATACGGGTAATTCCCGGTTATACTCGTAGAATGTATGTATGTAGAGTAATGTATGAACAAGGAGGAAGGAGATCTAGCAAATGAGTCTCTTTTATTCATGTTGTTCCTGTATGTGTTTAGAGGGAAGGGAGAGCTACAAGCTAGAGAGAGGAAGCCTTTTTAGAGAGTGGGGGAGGAAGCCTTAACTTGGAGGGCTAATGCCCTATTTATAGGGTTAAGGGTTGGCGGGTTGACATTGACCCTGACCCGACCCAAGTAGGAGCACGGGGCGTACGGGGAGCCTAAACCCGGGGTATATTCCCCATCAGTAACATTTGATAGAAAAGGGTTTTTTCCACATAAAGTTGTCCCACATTGCTTTTGTAAGTCCCATTTTTCTTCCTTATATACTACAAGCCTTTAAGTCTTTTGAAAGTTATGGGAGGGAAAATAGGGAAGCCTACGTGCGTGCCGCCACTCGCCTGGTTTGGTTTGCACCCGTGCGAGGTGTGCACATTTCTTTTTGTGACAAAGAATCCTGTCACTAATACAACTACTCACTAGCATAATTTTCTCTCATTATATTCTTGTAATGATGGAAAATCTCGTCAAAGTTTTTCCTCATTATATTAGATTTTAGAGATCTTTTCAATCTCCACCTCAAGAAATTCTAACTTTTGCCTACATTTTTGCACTACTTCTCCTCCCATTAGCCCCCTCGAGCTTCTCCATAAACACTGCTCGGAGTCGATCCTTCAATTCTTCCTTCTTCGACGACACCTCCACGTTCTCTACCAGCGACGATGTCATCGGAAGCCCTTTATCGTGCCGGATTCTCCATAACTTCACCACCACCTCCACAGCCTCACTTCACTGCTCATAAAACAAAGTTCTAAAACAGAATCCCTTTCGAAAACATGGGAAATTTGTGGTGGTGACGACAATTTCTTGATGAGCTCGTCCAATTCGGATCTATTAAGGCTCTGGTTACTCGAACGGAACTATATTACGAATTTCGGCTGTCCAGGAGGCTGATCACGACAGTTGCTCAAGTGAGACTTCCACTGATTCTTATACGGCTGCCTATAAGGAAGCTTCTCTGGTGGTCGATTTAACACTGATGTAGGGTTATAAAGTGAAATTACAAATCTGTCCTAAGTTTTATTGCCTTAAAAATGCTGGTTTGACTCTAAGATACCAAATTAAGGAATTTTGGTAGTTGAAGACCAAATTGGTGAAATCCTCATAGTCGAGGGACCAAACCGTTAATTAAATCTTATATAATCCAAAGTAGTTAAAATTATATCGCAAGAAATAATTAAAATTAACAATAATTTATACAATTGAAGTATTAAATTTATTGAAACTGAAAGATACATATGACTAACTTTTATAAAAAGTAATAATTAATTAATGAAAAGTATATGTTTTGCTTATAATTTTTTTCTTCTTAGAGCCTTAACAACTTCAACAATAAAATTTATATTGAGTTTTTTTTTTTTTTTTTATGTCCATACAGAAAAGAAAAAAAAAAATTAAGAGTGACCACCAGTTTGTTAGACATGTATGTTTTAGGAGTTCGGAGTGTGGGGCCCTTAGGGTTGGGATTCAACTAACCTTTTGGAAGAATGTATGTTTTAGGTTCAACAATAACATTTATTGCTTTGGACATTGTATTCTAATTAAATAAATATATTAAATAAATGTTTTTAATTATTTAATTTTTCGACTTAATTAATATTTGATATTATTCTGTACAATCTTCTTAATTCTTAATTTAAGAATTAAGAATATGAGCGACGATGAATTTATTAATGAAGTATTGTAAAAATGTTCCTAGTTATATGAATTTTAATTGGGTATCAGAATTTCGATAAGACTAGAATATTGTCCTTCTTATGGTGAGTCTTATGTCATTTCGTATGAGATATAGAGAGTGGACATGTGGATGATTGTTAAAGAACAAGTCAATGAAGTCATTGAACAATGACTGACTACAACATATCGCATGGTGTTTACCTACGTGTCATCGGTATATTGTATGTTACAAGTATATATAGGGATGGCAAAGGGTCGAGGTGGGTCGGGGAGGGCTACATCCATAACCTGACCCACCTTATATTTTCTCCACCCACACTCACCCCAACTCACATCGGGTGGACTTTTACAAAATCCACCCTCACCCCCACCGGGTGCGAGTGCCCACTACGGATACCCACCACTTATCATCTTATTATTATTTTTCAAAATATAATATTTAAATTACTTATATGTAATAAAATAATAAAATGCATTAGTATACTAAAACATAAAATAATAGAAATATTTAAATATAATAACTAAATTTTTAATTTTTAAAAGTAAACTTTGTTTAGATATAAAAATAATAAAAAGTTACCCGAAGTTATAAAATTTTTTATTAATAACTACGTACTAGTACTTATTTTAATATTATTTATATATAGACACACACATGGTAGGTTGAGTGGGGTTCTAGACAGATTTTGTACATATAACCCGAATCCAACGCGACCCAACGCGGATTTACTTTTTAAAGACCCCACCCAGACCCATCACCCACTACCACCACCAAAAAAAAAAAAAAAAAAAAAAAAAAAAAAAAAAAAAAACCCGATCCATGCAGTGTGGATTTTGGTGGATATCTGCGGTGCGGATTGAAATTGTCATCCCTAAGTATATATGTAATAGTCTTGACTTGAGACGACATGGTTCTCTCATACATAAGGTGGACTGGTGTTTGTCAGTATGCATCTTTTGTTCCCTTATGGGGGCTATATATAAGTGTACTTGATGGCCTAATTTAATATTGTACCGAGACATGTGTGTTCAATAGAGGATCCATCATCTTGAAGTAACAAGGTTATTGTAATCTATTCAATAATCTTAGAACGAGAATCTCTGGCAGAGTATAATGAAGTTGGACTTCAGGTTAAAAATATTAAATAAACATTTTAAACCAAGTTTATAGGTTTGACAAAGTTTGATCATGACTTTTACCGTGGTTTGGAACAAATGTTGTGCTGAAGGATAATATTGCATAATATTTGTAACAGAAAGGTTCATCATAATATATAAATATATTTAATTGTCAATTAGGTAGTCATGACATATTGCTAGGTGTCACTAATGACTTACGCGCAAGTTATTTAATAATGAGTTATTAAATATTACTCGTTGCTAGTTTGACTATGAACCTAGATGTGTTAATATCTATTTATGTCACCGCTAGGCATTGTCTAGTGCACATAAAGCACATCAATGTTTAACATTTGTTTTCAATGCGATCAACAAAAAAAACGATTACTTGCAAGACCCCCTTTCACCATCTCTCTCGTCTACTCTCTCTTTCGCCTCACATAAACTTCCATTTATTTTTTAAACCATCTATTATTATTGTTACTCTTAGAGAAACCATATCACTTGGTTTTTATCTTTCAAAAAAAAAAATTATCAATTGGTTTTTTGCACAATATTTAAGAAGCCAAGTAGGAGAGAGGAGCGGGAGAGAGAAGAAGAAAAAAAATGAAAAAATAATGAAAAAAATTCTCACATAATGCCTTCTCTCTCCTCTTTCTCTATCATCCACCTCACTTTGAGCCCTACAAAAAATAAAATAAAATTAAAAAAATCACTAGTGTAAATGCTCTTAATTCATTTTCTTCTATCTCTTCTCTCATTTCCCATTCTAAAAAGTTAGATGTTCTTTAGGGTTAAGTGTAACAAATCCAAGACAGCCAAATTTTGTAAAAGGACTAAAGAAATAAAAGGTTGTTGTTGTGTTTTCAAAAAAAAATAAAAGGTTGTCATATTGGCTATATCGTGCTGTCAATGGATTTGCATGAATAGATGATATTCTTCCCGACAACCCAATATGGGATGGTGTTGAATATAATTTTGAAACAAACTAAGAAAACAAAGACTAGACGTGTACTCTCATTAATGACTTGCTTGTAGAAAGCTCCATTACATGTGCATATCAATTTATACAAATTATCAATACTAGCATTTTTATCTGCCATGTGAGAAAATTTAGGCTCAATATATAATAGAGTAAATACCCAAAATGGTCCCTCGACTATAGCTAAATTCATAAATTGGTTCTTGACTTTTAATTTCAACCAATTAAGTCCTTAACTTTGCAATTTTAACACAATTTGGTCCTTTGTCTATTTGACCGTTCGTTGACTACGCTTTTTTAGGATATATATGTAATTTCATGGTCCATCGTCGATTTTTTAAGGTTCCGGTTGCATTTCTAGACCGCACAGTTACATTTGAATCCACTGCCGGCGCTGCACCCCATGCCGGAGAGATTATAGCTTTTGATAGATAGATCGCCGAAGTCCCTGGAGTAGCTCTTTGAGAAAGCCGTGACTCCAAGCGATGTAGGCAAGCTGAACTGGCTCGGGATCCCCAAGCAGCAAGCGGAGAAGCACTTCCCCCTCCGAAACAACGATGTCACCTCCAAGAGCGTCCTCTTGAGCTTTGCACGTGAAACTACATATATATCCTCAAAGATCGCGGTTAACAAACGGTCAAATAGATGGAGGACCAAATCGTGTCAAAATTGCAAAGTTAAGGACTTAATTGGTTGAAATTGAAAGTCGACGACCAATTTGTAAATTTAACTATAGTCGAGGGACCATTTTAGATATTTACTCTATATAATATTAAAACATTGATAAATATAAATAATTAAAAATTATAGTTCAAATCATATATATACTAATAATATATGTATTATATACACACATAAATTATGTAATAACTAGTAATTTACCCGCGCGATGCACAGAAAAAAAAAATTATGTCATTATAAATATAAATAAAAAATAGAAAAACTAAAATTTTTTAAATTATTTAATATAATAATATTTTTGAGCTTCCATTGGTCAAGTATCTATTATTTTTATAGAATACAAAATTACAATTAAAATTAAAATTAAAATTTTGTATGGTTAGTATAATCTCTAATTATGTGCATATTCAAATAAACTTATAGAGAGAATTTACATAATTACATTGATTTATTCTTAATTGTATATCATCTATATTATAATTTTCACAATACGAATAATAACTAAGATAATTACATTTGGAAAGCAAATTTCAAATTTTGTATGTGTAAATTTAAACTCTAATTGAACAGCATTCAAAAAAAAAAAAAAAACTCTAATTGAACACATTTTTTATATGATTATATAATATATAGCTATTTTATTTTTCAAAAGTATATTTTTTATATGATTATATAATATATACCTATTTTATTTTTTAAATGTTGTGTTTTTTTTTTTTTTTTATAATAAAGGATGTTGTGGCATTAATTGTAACATTAATTATTTCCCAAACCATATAGTTTTATTATATAAATTTTCACAATACGAATAATAACTAAGATAATTACATTTGGAAAGCAAATTTCAAATTTTGTATGTGTAAATTTAAACTCTAATTGAACATATTTTTTATATGATTATATAATATATAGCTATTTTATTTTTCAAAAGTATATTTTTTATATGATTATATAATATATACCTATTTTATTTTTTAAATGTTGTGCTCTTTTTTCTTTTTTTTTTTTTTATAATAAAGGATGTTGTGGCATTAATTGTAACATTAATTATTTCCCAAACCATATAGCTTTATTATATAAAGGATGATGAAGTCATCAATGTTAGAATTAAATAGTAACGGAGTTATAACTGAGTTAAAAAATTTCAATAATTATAAAACTGATCGACTCATCTCTCTTTTTTTTCTTTTTAATAAAATCCTCAACTATTGATTAATCGTGATGGACGACTGAGATCAGTCATCACATTTTTTAGAAGGACCATGTTCTCATTAATCATGCTTATTAATTTTTAATATATATACGAACATTTAATCACAAAATAATAATTTTTTTAATAGAGTATTTGCTTTTATAATTCAAACACATAGTGTTTATATATTATTAATTTATTTACAATACTCATATAATTGGGATGACATTCAAGTCTTTTATTTAAACTAAATCTTAACTATGGAGATTTTCAAAAAAAAAAAAAAAAAATCTTAACTATGGAGTATTATATAGAAATTGATATAATGTTTATGGCCTAAAAGAAATTCATATGTACCATTTGCTTTTTTTTTTTTTAGATAAGCAAAAAAAGAAAATTATACAAAACGAGAAAACGGAATTCGTATCGAGTTTGTGGTTAGAAAAGGGCGAATACCTTAAGACAATAACTCTAGGAATTATTTATGAAAGTTAACTCCAAATCTTAAGTCTTAACCAAATGAGACCATCCAATACTATTTTAGATTTATTCAATATTTTATTGTAATGTAAAAATATATATAAAATATGTATAGGTTGTATATGTATTGTCAATAGTAATGTCATTATCTCTTTTTTTTTCAAATATAGAAAATGTTAAGAGTATTTTAATAATTTAACATGAAATTAAATTGCTTTAATGTCTATTATATTACTTTTTATTTTGAAAAAAAAAAATGACATAAGAGTATAAGAAATTAAGAATATCGCGTAAGATGAGAAAAGATAATAATTATTATTATTAGTTTTGTATTATGATCTTCAAGTGTTTAATAGTCATGTTATTTTTTTGGTCCCGGACTATGATTTAATGAATTGAGTTCACCTTTTCAAAAAAAAAAAAAAAGTTGTCTTTCTTATTATATTAAGAGAAAAATATATGGTGGAATCTCATTTTATACTTCAAACTTTTACTCATTATATTCTCACAAATTTTTGATGTAGATACTTTTTTGTGGATCATGATGAAAATAATCAATCCTTGTTTGCCACATCAGGGAGTAAAATTTGAGAGTATGCATAGTATAACTCATATTAAAATGTTCGTACCATCAATCAAATGTGATAATATTTAATTTTTAAGAAAAAGAATATTATATTACTTGTTGTTTAGAAAAATTCTTCGCTCAAATTGCATATGAATAATCAAATGTTAAAGGATCAATCATTGACTTTGGGTATGGAGTAACTTTAAATTTGTTTGAAAACTATCAACAAAGCATATATATTAAATCAAACCAGAAAAAAAAAATGAGGGAGAACAGACTCCTAACTCATACAACCAGACTGAGAGCCCACCCCTTTAGCTAGTGCATGGACGGCCTGGTTCACTGATTGCGGAATGAACTAAAAAACACAACCATGAATAGAATTACTAATGGAGTTACATTCGTGCATAATCTATCCGAAATAGGTCCTATTCTCCCTTTGCGAGGACAAAAAAATGGATGAGATTTAGACAGTCAGAATGAACCCAAATCTTTGAAACACCTCTTGATGATTTAATCCATGCATTTTAGAGCTTCCTTACAGGCAAGCGCTTCGGCCATTAAAGGGTCAAGTACACACTCAGTAATGCCATTTACCGCCGCAACAAAAGCTCCCTCAGCATCCATAAGCAAGGCGCCAAACGTGACTCTGTTGGTTTCCGAACACATGCAGTGTCCTATTATCACACATTCCGAACACCACCTCCAGCCAAGCAGCAAAAGTAGCGTGAGTTCCAAAAGGCAATTGCAGCTGGGATCGGATAGCCTCCACACTTCTTGCGCTAGACTGCAGCCACGAAACACATGCAAAACCGATTCCACCTCGAACCCACATATGGGACAATCTGGTGAGACATCCACATGCTTAAATATCAAGCTCATCTTATTGGTTGGCAAAACCTCCCTCACCACTCTCCATAACATAGATTTCCAACTAAGAATGTTTGGGAAGACCCTTGGCTTATGAATGTGGATGACCCTAAGGTCACTACTGAATTGCCACCGCCCTTGGCGGCACTTTGGTTGTAAGCCTAATGACTAAGAATGGCACATAACTTTAAATTTGATTCATCTTTAATGTTGTCTACAATTCAGCTAGAAATTAGTCATTCTGTCCAAGTATGGTAATTAATATATTTATATAAAAAAAAATAGCATATAGATAAGTGAGAGAAAAATAATTGAGAGAGTATTGATGAATGAGCAGAGGACATGGCATCACATGAAGCCAACTGTTATTTGTCTAAAAAAGTCAAAACAATCAAAACCCGTAGAATAAGTCAAAAAATCACCAATAATTACGCAACAACATAACTGCCATCAACCAACCATTTTTTCTCTGATGAGCTTAGGCCAACAAAAACACAGACTATAACCGATAATAAAACTGCAAAAACGTTTAAACCTTAAACAAACACCAACAAGAAAACCAAACAACAAAAATATAAACTTAAAAAAGTAAAAGATAAAAAATAAAGAGAGGAGGAGAGGGGTATGCAGATCAAGCAACCTCTCTTCTTTTTCATCTCTCTCTTTCCCATCAAATCATCATTTCACTAGCCATTGTATACCGTACAGAAGAATCAGAACCCCTTTTCTTCACAATCCAATAATCCTGTATTAATTCTCTGCAATTTTTCCTCATTGTTTTCATGAAAGGCAGCTTAGATTCTTGAAGTAAACGGAAGATATATATATAATGAGTAGATTTTGGGCATCACTTTCGACTCCTCCTGAGTCGCCTTCCTCGGGGTCGTCTCCGTCTCCGGAACAATCTTACGATGATTCGGCTTTAGAAGGTTGCTAATGTTGTTAGCTTTTGGGTTTTCCTTTCTTTCCCTGTCTTAATTTGGCTGGCTGATGTTCATCAGAGAGTGTATGTTTTGTTGTTGTTGTTGTTTTGTTGAAATGTACAAGGCGTGGCGGCGAATGTAAAGCTATTGTTGAAGCTAATCCAGGATCACAAAGATGCGTGCAAGAAGGAGAAGAAGGATGGGCGGAGGATGCTGAGGGTGGCGACGATGATGACCATTCTGGACAACGTGAGGACGCGGATTCAGAAGTGCCAATCGTTCGGGAACAAGAATCGCGACGTCGTCCTCGCGGAGGTGCCGTCGCGGCGGAGCTACACGGATCTCAGGTCCGGGATGAGGCGTTACCACCAGGAGCAGCAGCAGGCGGCGGCGGGGAGCGGCGATGAAGAGAATGCGAGGCTGAGGAAGGAGCTGAGCGCTAGCCTGGCGGCGCGGAAGAGCATGGAGGTCATGTGCTCTAGCCTGGGGAAAGAGAAGGAGATCATGGCGGCGGAGCTGTCGCGAAAAGCCCACGAATTGAATGGAATGGAGGAGCTCATCAATGATCTAAAAGCCCAAAACAGGACATTGATGGAGAAGGTACATTCTACATTCTGTCCTCCATTAGTAACAAGACACAACCTTTTTTTTTTAAAGGGAGTTAATATCCAATTTAGTTTGGGATTGTAGTGATTTTTTTGGATTTAACAATTTTTTACTTAATTAGATCATTGATTTTGATAGTTTTACTCAATTGGTAATCTATTAAGATAGCTTGGTAATTTCATCTATATTAAGATCTAATTTAATCATTGACTATAGTAGTTTTACCTTAGTTAATCTTCAATTATAATTGTTTTACTCAATTTAATCATCAACTATAGTAATTTTTCTCGATTTAGTTATTGATTCTAACCGTCGAGGATTCAATTGGATAAAACCATCGAAGTCAATGATCTAATTAAGTATAAAAAAAGTCATTTAGGACTAATTAAATCGTGAAAAATCACTATACTCAAGAACTAAATTGGGTATTGACTATTTTTTCTTGTGACCAATAAAACCTACAAATACTACTCGAAAGTGTGCACCGGGTAAATTCCACCTTGTTACCCCTACCGACAAAGGACGACATGGAGGTAAACCAACATAAGTTGTCATAGTTTCAAGAAGACTAATAAGCCATTTTTCACTAGGAGTCGAACTTCAAACTTGGTTGCTGCTTTTAGCATCTTAGCTTTTTAGGTTGCTTAATTGTATTTTGGAGGTCAACAATGTCGTCTCCCCCGAGCAATTACAGGCACAAGAATGTGCGTCAGAGCACAAAGATCAGGATAAATCGAGCAGCAGCAGCAACAAAGGATCACCATCAGAAGAGAATGTGCATAGACAAACGGCATTACAGGAGCGAAACAAGACGCTTTCGGAGCGAGTGCAGATAGCCCTGGATGGGTACAGATCCATGAAGAGGAGACTAAAGGAAGTGCAAGAGGAGAATGCAGCGATGCGGGCAACGATGGAGGAGATGGGGGCAAAAGCGTCGGCCGGCCTAGAGCGAATCCGTGGCTTCAAGGAAAAATTCTCCGTGGAAGAAGAAAAAGACTCATCGTCCGTCTACATCCGGGGGGAAATAGCGGAGTTGGAGCACATGTTCGAGTGCTTCGAAATGCAGATCTCCAAACATGGCGGCGGACAGGTCAAAGGGGAATGCGTTAAACCCAACGGAGAGATCATCAATCCTCGCAAGCCTTCAGTTCTAGCATGATTCGATTTGATTCGATTCTAGCTAGGAAATGCATGTGGATCAATTGCATTTTGATTTCAAAGCACCCAAGAACAATACAATTTTTATGTTGGGGTTGGTGTTGGTGTTGGTGTTGTTGGTGTGTAATAAAGTGGTGTGAATGTATATATGAAATTGGAGGATCGGAGGTGTATGTATGATTAGTGACATTTTATCCGAGTTCGGACACGAAAATTAGGGTGTAATCATATTATGATTAGTCACACTGTGTTGTTGAATGTTTTCAGCTTTACTTGAACAGTGATTTGTTTTAAAATTTGTAATATTTATATTTTATATTTTGCTATTAATTGGCCTGGTATGACCAAGACTTTCTATTGTTTTTTCAAATAAAGAAATGTTTAAGAAACAATATAATAAAGCATCGGTGGATGTGATAATAGTATATTATTGTCTTCGAAAGTTCGAATGAATAAGAATGTGATTCAACATGATTATACAAGTTATAGAGCTGAAGACAACTTATATTTATATGTTATTAGTCAGAATAAATTTCACTTTTGGTCCCTTGACTTTTGTACATATCAAATTTGATCCTTAACTATTAATATTTTACAAATTAGGTGTATGACTATGTAATTTATATTACATTTGGTCTTTGATTATTAATATTTGGGAAAAGGGTCAAATAGACCCTTAAACTATAGGCAAAAGAGCAATTAGGCCCTTCAACTTTGAAAATGTGCAATTAGGCCCTTCAACTTGTTATTTTGAGTCAAATAAATCCAATAGCAGGTTTTTCACCAGGAATAACCGGTCAAAAAATTCTGGCGATATTTCCGACCATATTTTCGGCGACAAAAAAAAAAAAAAAAAAAAAAGAACTTGCCGGAGAAGACAACCGTCGGTTGTCTTCTCTGGTGGAGAAGGCGACCAGATCAGGTCGCCTTCTCCATTGGAGAGGACGACCAGTCCGGTCGTCCTCTCCAGTGGAGAGGGCGACCAGATCTGGCCGCCCTCTCCAGTGGAGAGGACGACCAGTCCGGTCGTCCTCTCCACTGGAGAGGGCGGCCAGATCTGGTCGTCCTCTCCACTCCTTTCCACCGGAGAGGACTGTGGAGAGGACGACCAGATCTGGCCGCCCTCTCCAGTGGAGAAGGCGACCTGATCTGGTCGCCTTCTCCACCGGAGAAGACAACCGAACGGTTGTCTTCTCCGGCAAGTTGTGTTTTTTTTTTTTTTTTTTTTTTTGCCGGAAACAAGGTCGGAAATTTCGCCGGAAGTTTTGACCGGTTATTCCAGGTGAAAAACCTGCTATTGGGTTTATTTGACTCAAAATAACAAGTTGAAGGGCCTAATTGCACCTTGTCAAAGTTGAAGGGCCTAATTGCTCTTTTGCCTATAGTTTAAGGGTCTATTTGACCCTTTTCCCTTAATATTTTTAAATGGGATACATGACTTTGTAATTTGTATCACATTTGGACCTACCGTCAAATTTTTCAGCCAAACATTGCTGGAATTTCAACGAGAAAAATAATTTTTCCAGAAAAAGTTGGTTGAAAATACTCTTTTAATTAGAACATGTTTTTTTTTTTTTTTGTTGAAATTTTAACAATAGTTGGCAGGAAACTTGGCCAAAAAATCGGACGACAGGAACAAATGTGTTACAATTTACATAGTCATACACCTAATTTTAAAATATAGAAAATTTCAATTTTGGTCCACTGACTATTGGAGGTGTGTTAATTGCAACACTTGACTTTCAAAAATGTTAATTGAGTACCTTGACTATGCAATTTCTATCAATTTTGGTCACGCCGGCCAAATTGCCGGCCAAATCTCACCGGAAAAATTTAATAGGGCAAATAATG
Organism: Ipomoea nil; assembly: GCF_001879475.1. Classification (NCBI taxonomy): domain Eukaryota; kingdom Viridiplantae; phylum Streptophyta; class Magnoliopsida; order Solanales; family Convolvulaceae; genus Ipomoea; species Ipomoea nil. The sequence goes on along the minus strand of NW_017616592.1, from coordinate 233,580 downwards.
AGGGTATTTTAGTCATTTTACTTATTTTTTCATTCTTCTCCCCTGAGCTTCCCCATTTCCGGTGAGCTTCTTCTCCATTTCCGGCGACCAACAACCTTTATTCTCCTAAATTTTGAGGAAGAAGAAAAATGTATGTGATGAGATTTGGGTAATGGGAGTTCGTTGATATAATAATTAAAGCAAAAGTAAAGCCAACCTCTAAAGTCTCACACTCCCAAATTTTCAACCTTGTCTTCTCTCTCTGACCTTACCCCTCTGTCTCTCTTCGCAGACATGGAAAAAGGGTGAAAGCGAGAGAGAATGTCGGCTAACATTGATTCAAATGTTTAGCCATTTTGAATTTTGTCACCATTTGATTTTATTTGACCAGGTGATGAGGATGAAGAGCAGCACAATGATTCAATTTTGTCACCAAGAAAGAACAGCACAATGATTCTGATGATGTTGACCAGGTTAGGATGAAGAGAAAGAGCAGCACAATGATTCTCGACAGGGAAGGTTGATACGAAGCAATCAAAGACAAGCTTATCGGAGAAGGAATCTCGCCGGAAATGGAGGGAAGTTCATCGGAGAAGAAAAAACATGAGTAAAATGACTAAAATACCACTACAAGAAAATTGTTGATTAGTGAGAGGTGAAACCGTCACTAAAAATTAAATAATCATCATAAAAGACTTTTAGTGACGGGAAATTTACCGTCACGACCCGTCGTTATTTCTTCCGAGGATAAAACCAAATAATGACGGGATATGATACCATCATTAATAAGCATATAGTGATAGTGTATTTACCGTCACTAAAATGTTCTTTTTGTGATAGAAAATCCCGTCACTAATATAACTACTCACTAACATTATTTCCTCTCATTATATTCTTTTAATGATGGTGAATCCCGTCATTAATATTACTATTTACTAACCAAAATTTTCCTCATTATATTAAATTTTATCGTCACTAAAACTAGGTTTTTTTTTTTTTTTTTTCTTTCTAATTTGGTATATATATTGTTGCTTCTCATTAAATATTAACTTTTGTAATACATTTTTTTATTGCTAATCTACATTATGTTCTAATTATAGATATTGTATCGGTAACATATATAATTTTTAACATAATGGAATCAAATTAAACTCGATTAATATGTTAAAAGATTTCATCATCACCACTAAAATGAAATATTTCGCACAACTTTGTAAAGACTATAAACAAAGAAACTAATTATAATGAATAGCCATAGTAATGTATCTGTTGGCTATTTTGAAAGGAGAGGCTGTATAAATTGACATGATTAGTTTATACAAAAGCAACCCCCAAAAAAAATGTCCAATCTGCTGTACTTCATACAAAAAGAGTTTACTTTCAATGTGGTGTTAGGTATGCTCTTTTTCATCAATAGCTTTGCCACCTAATAGATAAAAATAGCCTGTGAGGATATACTCTGTATAATTGCAGTTAATAAATATCATGCATGCACTTTCACAATCAAATGTGTATAATGAAGCATATATTTAACCCACAATTCAATCAACCCAACCACATAGATGAAGGGCCAAGAAAAATGTAGTGTGCAATTCAAGTTATATATTCTCATATAAAACTCACAACTCCAGCTAAATGACATTCATAAAACTTTAACTACAATCCTCATAGTAAAGGAAACATATATTTCATATCAATATAGAGTTAATGTATATACATACATATTTCATTTAAACAAATGAAGTGAACTTACATCATCCAAAAGCACACGGTTGCTATACATAATAACCAGTGTTAGAAGTAACCTGCATTGTAATGCAAAATATAAGAATATTAGTTCTTAAAAGTTGTCTGTACATAGTGCCCCAGAATTGCCCCTTTAGGCTACAAAATTCCTTAGTTAAATCAACAAAAGTGCCACCCTCTAAACCAAACAGCAAGCACTCGCACCTCAAGTTACTTTACCAAGAGCCGGCTGCCAAGCTGTTTAATCAAGCATACACAACTTACACAACATGCAACTCAATCATACTACAATCCTTACCCTACACAAGGTGTGGGACCGATGCTTAAGAGTCATGAATAGAAATCAATACAATATGTACCCTCCACCTTCCACCCTCAGGATCCAGACCAACCCCTCTCATGCAGACCTCTACATTTTTACAAGAGGGATTCCCAGAGCTTACAACTAGAGCAATGGTCACCCTCAAGCCACCCACAAAGAGCACACAAACCATAATAATAATAATAATAATAATAATAATAATAATAATAATAATAATAAATAATAATAATAATACACATCTAGATCCATGAAGTCATCTAACAATAATTTTTCCAAGAGCCACAACTTAATTAAATTGATATACTGGTAAAAGTGATAGAAATGTTTATTTTACCTTAATACTAAAGTCAAAAGAAACAATGTTCATATCTTGAGTTCTAAGCACCCTGCAATGATAAAATTGTAGTCATTTTGTATAAGAAACTCAAAAAAAATAATATAAGTTAGTTACGTTATTTCCTATATAGTAAGCAAAATTAAAGGTTTCTCTCCATTAACTTTATGTACCTGTTGAATATCATCACCGGTTGTAATTATAACTGATGGTGAATCTCCATTCTCTATTCGGATCAACCTACTTTCAAATATATCCATGCGCCTCTTAAGGTCACGATTTTCTTCACCCTTTTCATAGAGTTTAGCCTCTAGCTCTTTGATATAAGTAGATTTACTGTCATTAAAGTTTTTCCGCTTCACTCCACCCCCATAGCCATATACATGACCATGGCGTTGTTGTCCAAAATGTTTTTCAACAACTTCAAGGTTTGAAAGTGATGGATTGGACTTAATAGTCTTCACAATTTCATTCTATAAAAAGTTTACAAAAGTTAAAAGTATATCAAGATAAAAATGAACAAGATCAATGTAAAAGGGATAAATAATGACACTTACATATTTTTCTTCTTCTTTTGTCCCATTTAATTTTTCATTTTTGCTTCTAGTCTTTAAGAAAATTACTCCCAAAGCAGGTGGTTGTGAATCTTTACCTCCCTATAAGTTGAGGAAAAAAATGTCATTCTAAGTAAAAAACTTCATAGATAACTAGCAGAGAAGTGTTTTTTTAGTACATTTTCATATATGATTTCTCTATGTGGCTTACTCCCTGTGCGATGAGGCATTCCCATATCTGATACAGACCTATTCTTAGTATTCTGCTGACTGATTTTCTGCATGACTTTCAAATGTAAGTGATTATTTAAATAGAAATATTATTTATAATATGTAAAACCATCATTACCATATCAACATACCTTAAACTTTTCTGTCATAAATTTGTTAGTGATAAGCCACTTCCAATCTTCAATATTTACTCCAGGTGGAACACTTTTTAAAGCTTCAATCTTACTTTTGCAAGGTCTCACAAATTTTACATTCAAATGTGACCTCCAATTTGTCCACAAAGTACACATATGCTCTAGGGTATCATCACGATATGATTCAATATTGGGGTTATCAAAACATTCCTATAACAGTTTGAAGGAAAACATAAAACAATTAATTTAAATGTCAATACACAATTATTATATTTGTTGAAAATGTCAAGTAAGTAATGCAAAGAAAATGTTCAATTGTTTGGCAATATTAACTTATACCTTTACTGCTTCCCACATGTGTTGCTTTTCTGCATTCTCTATATCTTTCCATGAAAGCACTTGCATTGGACAAATGTTTCGATCACGCACAATTTTTCCTAAGTGTCTTGACCAATATTGATGATTTTTTCCCACTGAATGATTGTTATAGAATACAATATCAAGCTTTTCTCCTTTTTTCAATGCTGCAATTTTTTTGTTCTTGTTTTCCCCTCTAACTTTTTTTTCTTTTCTTGGAGATGAAACTATTAAATAAAATGAAGCAATAAATATTTGTATACAAGAAATATTCAATGTCACATAAAATTTTAATTTCATATAATAAGTATCACTTACTTTCAACCATTTTGTTAGACGTAACAAACACAGGTTCACCAATTTTACCATCTTCACCCATAGGAGTATACTTTGCCACAACATAATGACCTACAGCTTCTAAGGGCAAATAGAACTCCTAAATGAAGAAAGATAAGTAGTTATGTAAATTATAAGTATATATATAATTGAATAAGTTTCTTGCTAGTTAACAAAATCATGAGCAATATATATACCTTTTCAGTCTCAGATCCACTAATAGCTTTTAGGTTTTCTTCCATCTCAAAGTTCTCAGAAACAGCAACAAATAATTGAACTGTGCTTGCTTGTTCAATCCCTCCAACAACGGTTTCACATATTTTTACTTTTTTGTTCATCTTAAAATCACCCAATATCTTAATATTTGTCACGGTTGGATTTGGTGGGCCACATGAAGCTATATATAAACATATAAAAATAATTAAGAATAGGTAATGAAATTTTACTAAAAAAGAAAAAGAAAAAAGAAAACTTTTTAAACAATGAAAATCATATATAAGGTTACCTAACATTTGATTGTCTTCTGGCATCTTAAAACTCAAAGGTTGGGCATTTTGATCCACTTCCATATAAACATGTATGCAAGAAACATTTTCATGATCCATCAACATAACAAGAACATCTCTATCATTTTTCAAAGGCCTACCATCCCCATCAGTGACTTTGATTCCAACAGAATATATATCAATAAACTTTTTACAGATGTTTAAGATATCCAAAAAAGAACTATCTTCGTTAAAATTCTTCTCATGAAATTCTGTTTCCTCAAAGTGCATAACCAGAGTATGAGATAAGAAACCACCTTTTGAAAAGAAATAAAATAACAGTTAGAAATATACATACTAGTTCAGAACAAAAATTACAATAAGCTTTTAACTAATGAATAACATATCATAAACTATTTAAGAGTTTATAATTTTATTTTTTGATTGATAAAAGTTTATAATATACTTGTACAAATTAGTATGAAATATTAACATGAATGCATGTTCTTACTATTACTTGAATAGTTGGTGCTACTTTGAACTTCTTGTGCAATCAATGATTGTGGAGTTCCAATTTTAGTCCTTCCTAAGATTGCGAATGGAAATATATGTAAGGAAATTATTGAGAACAAATTAATAAAAGAGAATAAACCAAAGACATGTTGTGAATTACCGTTTCCAGAGTGATAAACATTTTGCCTATTTCCACGCCATTGAGCCAACATGCCTGGTGTTAAAACTTTAGGAAGCCTGTTATTCATGTCTTTGCTACTTTTCTCATTCATCACTTGATCTAGAAATAAAAAGAAATCACTGATAAATAAAAACACACATGCAAATAATATTAATCATTGATTAAAAAAATAAACAAATCCAAATATATAAAAATATCAAGTTACTTGAGATATCATAAATAGCCTCTCAAATGGCTTTTCGTTTTCTATTCTTTTTTATTGTTGCTGCTTCAACTACAATTGGTTCCACACCAGTTCTTGTCCACGTACTTTGATTATCATAATGCAAAGGAGCCCCAGTACACTTAAAGTTAAATGATTCACCATATTGATATGCTTCACCTAAATCCTCTACAGTGTCATTCTCAACCTCTTCTGATTGTGGCATCTTATATAAATCACGAGGTTGTGTCTTAATGACAACCTGCCAACCTTTAACCATGTTGTCAATGGCATAAAACACTTGTGATGCTTGATTGGCCAAAATAAAAGGTTCATTTGTTCTCAAAATACGTTGTGGATTAATGGTAGTAAATCCATATTCATCCACTTTTGCTCCTTTCTCATTATCATGCACATTAAACCATCGACATCGAAACAATACTACCCGTCTCGCACCAAGATATTGAAGCTCAATGATCTCCATCAATACTCCATAATATTCAACAGGGTCTGTTTCACCCCTTTCCAATTATCACCCCTTTTCTCATGTGATATTTTCACTTTTTTTCTACCATCTTTAGTCAATGTGATTCCTTCAAGGTCACTAACTTGAGCAAGTATATCACTTCCTGAAAGTGACTTTGGTGGTGGCCTCAACTCCCTTGTTCCGTCAAATGAACTTTTATCTTTCCTCCATTTGTGGTTGCTAGGAAGATAACGACGATGACCCATATAGCATTGCTTGCTGCAATTGGCCAACCGCATAGAACATGTTTCTTTATTACAGCAAGGACATGCCATTTTACCTTTAGTACTCCAACCAGATAGATTCCCGTAAGCTGGAAAATCATTAATAGTCCACAATAATGATGCATGCAATTTGAAGTTCTGACGAGTTGAAGCATCAAATGTGTCAACACCTACTTCCCACAACTCCTTTAACTCTTCTATTAAAGGTTTGAGATAGATGTCAATTGCATCACCAGGACCCTCAGGACCGGGTATGAGCATTGATAGAATAAAATTGGAATCCTTCATGCACATCCAGGGAGACAAATTGTATGGAATGAGTATTACTGGCCAAATGCTGTATGATGTTTTGGATTGATTAAATGGTTGGAAACCATCACTTGCAAGACCAAGTCTTACATTGCGAGGCTCTAAAGAAAAATCTTTGTGAATTTCATCAAAGTATTTCCATGCCATAGAATCAGCCGGATGTCTCATCACTCCATCATCCACTCTTGAGTCATGATGCCATCTCATAAAAGAAGCTATATTCCTAGACATGAATAATCTCTGAAGCCTTGGCTTTAACGGAAAGTATCGCATTGTCTTCAATGATACTTTTTTGCCATTACTTTTAATTTTAATTTCTCCACTATGAATATCTTCTTTCCATCTTGAAGCACCACAAATTTTGCATGAACTACAGTCATCATCATCTTTCCAATACAACATACAATTATTAACACATGCATCTATTTTTTCATAAGAGAGGCCAAGATCTCTAATGATTTTTTTTGCATCATAATATGTTTCTGGCAAAGATGATCCTAATGGAAGTATGTCTTTTAACATTTGTAGCAACATGTCAAATGATTCATTACTCCATCGACCAATGCTCTTGATATATAGCAATTTGACAATGATCGATAACTTAGAGGTATTACATCCTGGGTAAGCTGGTTGCTCAAATTCCTTTAACAGCCTGTAAAATGCATTTGCTTCCTCATTTGGTTCCTCTCCATGCTCAATGTGATTTGAAGTACCAATATTAGATCCACTCTTATCAAAACTATAATACTCAGGATATATATCTTCTAATAATTCTTGAATCTCCTCATCATTTTCACTTTCGTGTTCTTCTTCTTCATCATTATCAGATTGTGGTTCACCACGCCTTTCACCATGATGATACCAAAATGTATAATTTGGCAAAATTCCATACACATATAGATGCATTTCAACCACTTCACGAGATCTATAACCACTATTCTTACACTTAACACACGGACACCGTATTTTATGCTCTTCACCCGTCTTGAGAAATGCATAATTCAAAAACTTTTGAACGCCATCTTTATAGTGTTCGTTCCATCTATCATTGAAAAAACTCATCCATTTCTTGCTAGGTGCCATTATAAACAAAATAATGAAAGCTATACAGCAAAATTCGAAACCTGAATTTAATTTTAAATGACAGTTTATTAACCAATAAAATCCATTATATATATAATGCATAGTATTCTAAAAAATATAATGTAATCTGTCAAAGTCTACATGATTTTCAAGAGTCAAATCGTCTTAATTTATTTACATTTCTTCAACCAAATTCCTAAGAATTATTTTTCATTTTACAAGATACAGACAAGAAAATAAAGAACTTAATGATTTAGAATACATAATTGTAATTTAAAAAATTCTTTTTAAATTCAGAACACATAATTGCAACTTAGAAATTTCTTCTTAAAATTCACCCAAAACAAGAATATATTCAAAGAGAAAACAAAGGTGACATAAACAATAAAAGAAATTAAGAAAAACAAACTAAACAAACAAGAAACACCTAATATTTTAATGAAATTTACAAATTCAACTTAGATAAGTTCATGACTACAAGAAAAAATGACATAGGCCATAAATACAAGAAAAAGACTAATAAATGAAAACTTCTATAAGAGTTTTGAAAAATCAAATCGGTAGAAAATAAAACTCTTCCTTTTTCAGATGCTATATAATGTACTACGGAAAATACAAAAAGAATGGTTTTTTTTTTTTTTTTTTTTTTTTTTTTTTGTGAAAAAGGGGTTATGGGTAAAATAAGGCTGAAAGTAGGATTTCTTGATTGTGGATATTTGTTTATGATTAAAAACGGCCGATGAAGGGTAACGAAGCATTTTCTTTACCATTGTTTGAGTGTACTGTATGCATCAAGTTCTACCAAATTAAATGTCCTAAGAAATGGTGAAAATGCAGGGGATGTCGAAAGAGAAGGGAGAAAGGTGTGTGGTTGTAGAACCTTGTGTAGCTACAAACACTATTCTATAAATGAAAAAAAAAAACAAAAACAAAACAAAAACAAACACAGTGAAGTTGAAACAGAGAATAAAAAATGTGAATCAAGATCTTCATTTTGGAAGATATTTTTATCTCCTCTAACAAGTCAAAAACACAGGTTCCCGGAATTAAAAAAAAAAAAAAAATTGTTGCCCAACATTACACCACCTATAAGAATACTGTTTGTTCAAAAATTCATAATCCTATATATGTTTACAGCACAAAACTATTGCATATACATAGACAATCCCCCCTCCCCAAAAAAAACATTACTCCTACCCCAATAAGTTTAGGTACAGAGATAAATAGATAGATAGATGCAGTGAAAGATAAAATACTGTGATTACTGGACATGCCCATGTCCTAATTAAGGTTCTTTGACAGTGATTATGGCAGTGTAATTTGCAGGATGGGCCATCAACTTCAATATACCCTAAAATTTTCCTTACAGTTCTTGAATCCACCCAGATTATATATATATATATATATATATATATATATATATATATATATATATATATATATATATATTTGTTTTTTTTTTGTCAAAATCTTGATGGTTTTGTAAAAACCCATTCAAGATGTTGGTAAAAAAAAAATTCTCTGGAGCTTTTTTTTTTTTTTTTTTTTTTTTTTTTGAAGAAGAAAAATCTCTCTAAAGCTTGAGTGATTGACTAACATAATTAAAATTTCAGCAAACTAATGGGTATAGCAGCAATGAGAAGAAATTACAAAGATAATGGAGAAATATTAAAAAAAAAAAACAAAAAAATTAAAAATTACCTTATAGATACGTTGTGATGCTGAGAAAAATCCAAAGTCACTCACAGTTTCTGAGAAAATGAAATCCTTCAGCACAAGCTCATATTTGTATTGTTAATTACTAAAATGGATCGAGAGGGACTTACCTTTTTCAGCTACATTGCACTACTGCATAAACAATAGATCCCTGGGTTGGATGAGAAATCTTCTATCTGGAAGTAGAGAGTGAATAGAAAGAGAGAGACGAGAAGTAGAAATTGAAGAGAAAGCGAGAGATGGAGAGATGGTCTACTGAGGTGAGAGCTGGTGGTGAATCGCAGATGAGTGGAAAGAGAGAGATGAATTTTTGTGGCTGTAAAAGCTTATGTCTAAAAGAAGCGCGAAAAAGAAAAAAATTGGTGGGAAATGGATTTTAGTGAAAAAAAAAAAAAATCTAGACATCAATAGTGAGAGAGAATATCTTCCATATCATTAGTGAGAGTAAAATTTTAGAATAAGTAAAAAATTAAAAGTTTGTCACTAAATCATACACCTTTAACTAGAGTAATTTTTAACCCTCACAAAAGCTATGGAAATATTACATTTAGTGAGGGGTTTCTCTACCCGTCACTAATTTTTTGTCGTTAAAAGTCGTTTTTCTTGTAGTGTACCCTCATTATTTGCCCTATTAAATTTTTCCGGTGAGATTTGGCCGGCAATTTGACCGGCGTGACCAAAATTGATAGAAATTGCATAGTCAAGGTACTCAATTAACATTTTTGAAAGTCAAGTGTTGCAATTAACACACCTCCAATAGTCAGTGGACCAAAATTGAAATTTTCTCTTTTAAAATATTAATAGTCAAGGACCAAGTGTGATGCAAATTACATAGTTATGCACCTAATTTGATAATATTAATAGTCAATGACCAAATTTGATACATGTACAATAGTAAGAAACCAAAAGTAAATTTTTTTTTCTATTAGTTATTATTCCCTTCGTCCCATTTTATGTGTCCGGTTCGATTAACGAGGTTTGACTGAAGTTATATTTTGAATTCAATTTTTCATAATATTAAGTTTAGAGTTACTATATTAAATTTCTATATTTAGAAACTACATTAAAAGTAATATATAACACAAAAAATCAAATTTAAAAATGATTAAATACTAAAGAAAATAAGTAAAAAAAAAAAATAGTTAGTTTGACCAATAAATACTATTTATATCTACCTATCTTAAATTCTTATTGAAATAAATAATCTTGTCTGCATGCCTCTTCGTCCGAAGTATATATATATATATAAGTGTTAGATTTTTTCCACTTACAAAATCTTCACCATTAAGGTTGACAAGATAAGTGTGATGATTGCCTACCTACTTAAATGAGACCATCTTTTTATGGTAATTGTAAACATTTACTACAATAACTTCTCTAAAAAGAATCAATTTCTTTTCTCTCTCTCGATTATGTACAAGTATATATTATTTTCGGAACGGATTTAGTGTTCTGTAAATTTTATTTCAGGCAAAATCAGATCCAATATCTAAATTTTTGGCGCCACATCAGCAGACAAATTGGATGGAGAATATATAACCTAAACTAACTATCAGTTAGGTCAAAGGTTGGAATCTCTTGAAATTTTCCAAAATAACCCTCATCGTTTAAAATCAAAATAAAAGACTTGAGGATATTTTTGTAAAACACCTCCTCCACCCAACCGATCAAAAAGTCACCTTCTCTAACCTTTCCAAAACCCTCCAAAACTTTTCATCTTCCATAGCCGAATCACTCCCAAACCTTACCTCTCTCAATCTTCATCAAAATACCAAGTACATTATGGCAACCATTGGAGATTCAAGTCCACAACCGAATGGGGAACAACTTACACCTATCAACCTCACCAAACTAGTCATTGGAATCAAAGCAGGAGGAAGCTTTGACCCCAACGGATTTCTCAAAATGGCCAAAAACTCGGAACTGGCTCAGAAGATCATCCAGGCGATTCAAAATAGTGGGCTTATGAGGTTATGTTCTTATCAATATTTTGGTTTCTATGATGAAGATGTAGCAGATTTTTATGCTAATGCCAAAGTTGTTGGTTGGACTGTTGAGTCCACCGTAAATGGAACTCACATCACCATTGATGAAAATGAGTTACATTCAACTTTTGGACTACCCATGTCTAGTCCAGAACAACCACTAATAGATTTATACATGCATGCATATGACCATACCAAAGTCTATGCAGATATTAGACACGAGAATGCATCCATTGAGCCCAATCTTTCTCGTCATAAAAGTGATTTGAAAGAAGAATATAAAATGTTGGTTAGTATTATCTACAAATGTATTCTGTGCAAGTTGAACAATATGGAGGATATATCACCAACCAGAATAGGATTCGTGCATGCTTTAATGACGGGAGTTAGGGGTGGCTGGAACAAGTTGGTGTTGAGCAGAATTGCACATTTTGTGAAAGGTGCAAAAATTAGGAATGAGAAGTTTAACCGTGTTCTAGGTTTCAGTCTACTTATTGGAGAAATAATCAAGCAAAAAGGACTGACTATGAGAAGTAAAAAGCCGTTTGGAAACAACCAGATTCTCTATAGAAATCATGTGATTTTACTCGAGTCCAATCCCAAAAGAAAAAGAAACCCGAGAGGAATACCAACCAGAAAAAGACCTGTAGCCAAAATCCTTGGTAAAAATTCTCAATCCACATCTCAACCTTTTAACAATCCTACCACAAGCCACAGTCCTACCACAAGTCATAATCCTAGCTCAAGCAATGATCCTAACCCGAGTCAAACTCACACTTCTAACCTCAATCAAAATCCCAACCAAAACACCAGCCTAAATCTCATGAATCCATCCTCTCGGATTGCAATGTTGGAAGCAGTGGGAAATGAAATAATTTTCCAAGTTGATGGACTTGACTCAGTCTTGGTAAATGAGTATCAAAGAGTCCTAAATTGGAGAAAATGGAGACTTGACGTTTATCAAGAATTGATGACAAGAGGTCCAAGTATGAAAAATGAAGAAGTATTTTCTTTAAATTGGATCGGTTGCCTAGACATTGCCCATGCAACAATAATGTCAACTATCAATGGGGTATTCATAGCTAAGTTAAAAGCTAAGTTGGCCGATAGCAATGTTCAAGAAAATACAATGCAAGAGAACATGCCAACTGGAAATGAATTCTTGGATGATGATTATGATCGAGCTATTGAGCTATCTAGACAAGTTACATAGTCAGAAAATGAAGGTGGTGCACATGCTCAGATTTTTTGTCACAATATGATAAGTCCAAACTTCATGAATATTGAGCTTTATGATGTGAGCGTACTGCATCAAACTGAAATTAGCCATGAAGACCAAGCCATGCAAGCTAGCCATCAAATGGAAGAAGCACAGTCACAACATCAAGAAAGTTTTCAAGATGATACACTTGTGCTGGAGGAGCACACGCTGAAAGAGCAAGGAATGTGCAAGAAAATCAAGCACAATCTCACTTGCTTGGAGATAATTCTGCTCAAGAAGGAGCAAGACATAATCCCGCAACCCAAGAAGAACACAATCTTGATGGCACTACTTCAAGTGATCAGTTGAAGAATCTGGAGAATATTGTGTTGGGCTTAGTGAACCGAATGGAGAGCATGATTCAAGGAATTTTTACACATGTGGATCATATTGTCAACACACAAACAGGAAAAATCGAAGGCTCATTTGATGAAAACAGGAAGAGTCAACAACACTTGATTGGTACACACCAATCTCTTGAAAGACAAGTTGGTAGTTTAAATGCAAACATCAAAGGCTTACTCAATGAGTTCTTATCCAACTGTCTCAATCTCTCAAGAATGATTGGAAGGCCAGTGAAGCAATCTCTGTGAATCAAAGCAAAGGAATTCTCAATGTGGTACATCAACAAGAAAATCAGATCAAGGATGTTCACACGGATATTGACTCCATCAACACTAAAGTTGGCTGCCTTCGGGGTTCCTATGAAACCATCTCAGAATCAATTTCTTCTCTTCGTGAATCTGTGTATACACTTATTGATTACGCCAAAAGGGGGGGAGAAAGGTTCAGTCATTTGGAAGGCATGATGCAAACCATAATGTCCGAAATAGCCAATGGTGGTGGAAATAACTCAAGAGGAGGCAGATCAGCTGCTAGCAGAATTAATACCACAACCAGAAAAAAAAGGATTAGAGTATTGGTTTGGTGGTAATGCAAGCAGTTCAGGAGGATCTAGCAGTGCTAATATCACTAACAGATCATTACGTGATATTATTTGTGCAGGTGGAAGTCATGAACACATCAACTGGTTCAACAAAGTAGCTCTTTACTTGGAATCCACACCAAGAGATGGCAGGGTTGAAATGCCAAAGATGGTGAATCTGAATGACCTACCAAAAGGAATGAAGAAGAGTGGTCCAAGCGATCAAAATATGTGGGTTTTAAATGAGAACTTCAGACGCATCAAGATCTATGCAAGGTCCCTAATGATCATGGTGCTTCGAGACTACATCAAAGTGAATGATGCAGAACTTCAAGAAGACAGAAGTCTAGAAGAGTGCATAATATGGTATGAAGAAAATATACTACCCGGAAACAACATTATTAAAGCCTTCAATTAATACGTGATTGGGCAGGTATGCAAAGACTGCTATTAGTGAAAATTTCCTTGAAGTTAAAAATCATGTTAATCGCATGTTGGAAGGAAGAAGGAACAAAATAATTAAGTAATTTGTATTCGATGATACAATGTTTTGTTTGGTCTACAAACTTAAAGTATGACCATAAACAATTTGTAATGATATTTTGATCAATTGTCTGATTATGATGCTTATAGTATTTTATCTATTGTTATTTTAATTTGTTTTGAAAGATAAATTTTTAGCTTAGTTTGTAAAAATCGCATAATTGGAAAAATTACAAAATTCATTAACACATTAAAAATCCAAAAAATGCGAATAGGAAATTTTTACTAAAAATACCTTTCCTAGAGTCAAAATCAATTGTTAAACTCATCATGGCTATGTCAAGCTTAATAAAATCTTTTGAAAAATAATTTTTTAAAAAGACAAGCCAAATGACTGAGTATACGTTTTGGCGTCATCAAAAAGGGGGGAAATTGATAGGAATATTTTTGTAATAAAGTTTTGATGAGCCAAATGTACTTTAGATCCCCTTAGAATTTAGGTCTTTAGTACAAGCATCATAATTCAGAATATCAAGTCAGCAAAGGAAAATCTACCACATGAAGAACAAAATTAATTTTGGTCCTACAAGTATTCATCCGGGAAAGAAGTATTAAACAATGGCGTTACAACAAATGACCGGATGAGCCTAATGGTAAAATGGTAGAAGTTCTTATTTATAAATAATCACACCCGAGATTGATTCCTCCCCAAGGACTTGTTTTTTACAAGTCAGAATTCCCAAGGAGCATGATGTCTTAAACAAGCACAATGACAACAAGCAAGAAGTGTCAGGAGCACACGATGTCTTAAACAAGCACAATGACAACAAGCAAGAAGTGTCAGGAGCACGATGTCTTAAACAAGCAAGAAGTGTCAGAAGCACGATGTCTTAAACAAGCACAATGATAACAAGCAAGATGTGCCCAAGGAGCACAATGTTAAACAAGCACGATGTGCCTTAAGGAACACAATGTGGCCTAATCAGAAAAGCACGATGTGTCAAGTCAAACAACGATGTCTTAAACAAGCACAATGACAACAAGCAAGAAGTGCCAGGAGCATGATGTCTTAAACACGCACAATGATAACAAGCAAGATGTGCCCAAGGAGCACAATGTTAAACAAGCACGATGTGCCTTAAGGAACACAATGTGGCCTAATCAAAAAAGCACGATGTGTCAAGTCAAACAAGCAAAAAGTGCCGAGGTCAAACAAGCAAGATGTATCCAAAGGAGCACAATGTGTCTTTTATGGAGCACACTGTGCCTTTTAAGGAGCAAAATGTGACAAAAGAAGCAAGATGATAAAAAAATAGATAAATTCGAAAGAATTTATTTTGATTCATCCCACATGCCACAAGAATCCAAATTGCCTGAGGACATGATCAGAACAATAGGGAATCTTATCCTAAAAATTAAATCATGTCAGAAGAATTCATTGCTAAGAGAAGTTGGATATTTGAAGATGATGAAGAAGATAATAATTTTTAGAAACAACTTGAAAATCAAGTTGAGATAAAAAATATAATCTTGTCAGGCAAGTTGACAATCAAATCAAAATTGAAGACCTACTAATGTCAACAATATCAGGCTATGAAGATTCAAATTTCAAATATCAAATTATCCCACTCCAACGGATATATTTTATTATCTATAAAAGGCCATGAAGACTTGAAGATACAACACGGATGAACAAGTGTGAATTCTAGATATACAGAGTGCTCAAATATTCATTGAAATATCTAGAAAAGAGACTTAGTCTGAATAGTCTCAAAATCAGTTGGAGAGAGATACAATTACCTTTGTATTTGTAATTGTAAAAAGAGTATAGTTGTGTGCAAGATACTCTAGTGAGTGTAGCTGTGTGCAAAACACTCGTAGTTGCTAAGTGTAGCTGTGTGCAAAACACTTAGTTGGCGTTGAGTATAACTGTGTGCAAAATACTCATAGTTGAGTGTAGCTGTGTGCGAGACACTCGGAGTTGGGTGTAGCTGTGTGCAAGACATCCGGAAAAAGTGCTTGTGTAGCGCTTATTCACTATTGTAACTGTGTGTGGAAAATAGTGAATTACTCCTAGAAGTGAATGGAGTAAAGTGGACTAGGAAGATTACGCCACTTCCGAACCACTATAAATTGCCTCTCTCATTTACATACAACACTTACTTAACTCGCTTTACTTATCTATTATTTAACTAACCCATTTACTATTCACTGTCTATCCTAATCTTTCGGGTTTAGTATGTTTTCACGTATGCATGTTACTCAAACTTATCATGCTTAACATTTGAATTATTCTAAGCAAGTTTGACGTGTTGCATGTGACATTCATCATACGGTTGACGTGACACGAAATCTTATTTATAATCTTGAATATTATTGTTAAATATTGAGTGTACCATCTCCTTTAAATATTCAAGATATTCATATCATCCTTACACGTCTTCTGGGCTTATCTAACACGTGCATGTGATTCAATTTATTGATTGGGCATAACTCTTTAAACATATTTCCGCTGTGCACTTTAAGTTAAATACTTCTCTATTTACTTGTTATTTAGAGTTGAAATTATCAGAGTTATTTATTGCGAAAAAGTTTAAAAAGTCTATACACTTTAAGTCGCCTCTATTTTACAAGCTTTAAATATTTTAAAATTTAGGGGTGTTACAGTTGGTATCAGAGCCTAAGTTCGACCCTAGGATAAGACCCCTAAGATAAGACTTTAGGACATTAAGTTCGGACTCTAGGTTCTTAAGTACGTAGGATCTAGGAAGCTTAGGACGCGCGGTGAGGCTGTGAGTTTATCTATCATTACCTGCTTAATTCTTCCCTAGCTAATCTGTTCTGTGCTTCACTTGAAAGTCCCCCGTAATTTATAACATCGAGGTAAGGATGCGAATCCCTAACTTACTATTACGGTCGACATTGACCATGTAGACACCGGGATGGCGCCAAGAAGAAGTCAGTCAAGAACCCCTGAGCCTTCTGCCCAAGATTCGTTAACTCAGAACCTACAACATTTAACTCAGGTCGCCCAGACGCTGAGCAAAGCCATCCTCCATAGTCCATAACAAAAACCGACCACCATCACCAAACGGGGACTCAGATGTAGCCCGCCAAGTCTCGAGCCATCGCCCACCCATCTTCGCAGGAGTAGAAGATCCCACAACCCTTGAAGAATGGATCCGAACATTCGATAAGATCTTCGAGGTAGTGGAGTGCCCAGAGGGACGCCGTGTGGAACTAGCCTCGTTTTATTTCAGACACGAGGCTGATCTTTGGTGGGTTCACGAAGGACCTGCATGTAGGCAAGAACCGGGATTCAACTGGGAATCCTTGAAGGCACGATTACGGGGACGGTTCTACCCCGCACACGTGAGGGCCTCCATGTACGAAGAATTCCTCCACCTGAAACAGGGAATGACCACGGTGATGGAATACCACAAACGATTCCTTGAGCTAGCTCGTTTCGCACCTGAATTGGCGCATACAGAGACGACTAAAATAGAGAAGTTTGTGGCGGGTCTCAATTTTGAAACTTGGAAGGCCTTGACCATAAGTAGACCCCAAACCCTCAACGAGGCTTACACTAGCGCCGCCGACCTTTACCGGATCCAACTTCTACAACGGGGAGTCCAAGAACAAATCCGAAAAAGGAATAGCAGAAGTGGTGGACCGACTGTAAAGAGAACCAGGAACGACTCTAACACAAGAGCGGTTAACCCACCGAACCAAGGACCGCCTATAAGATACAACGAAGCCAACGTAAGACAATTTCTTTGCAGAAGGTGTAACAAGGACCACAGGGGCAAGGATTGTTTCGGGAACACCCTACGGTGCTTCAACTGCGGGGGAGAAGGACACAAGGCCTTCCAGTGCACCCAACCCCCAAGTGCGAAGACCACGGTCACGGTCGAACAGGGGAACGCGAGCAATCGAGGGAACTACGGGGCACCTAGAAAGGTATTCGTCATCAGTCGTACCCAAGCCGACCTCGAAGCCGAAGCTGGGATCGACGTAGAAAATGTAGCCCTAGGAGACGAGGACCCTACGAATCAATTGGAAGAGAATTCGGAAGAAGAATTCTGTCTAGGATAGATAAACTATGAACCCTAGTAAACTACCTTTTAGTAGAATCGCTTACTTAGTTCGGTTATTTAGAGTTCCCATACTTTTAAATAAAAGCCAAAGTTAATTAGTTCAATCAGCTTAAATTCCTCTTACTCCGCCCCTCGGATTAATTAAAGGATTAAAATTCGTGCCTTCTACAATCTACGAGTCCCGAAACCAACATTCGATGAAACCAAAGGATACGACTAGAAAGCCTAATCGGAACTCTTGCCACCCCGGGTAAAACAAAAAGTAGGAAGTCCTCAAATGTATAAAAAGAGTGCACTAAAAGACCAAAGGTAACCACCAGGAATCAAACACTAGACCTTCCATTTCCAAAACCAAACACTTAACCATTAAACCACACTTGTTTCTTGAAACCTTAAGGGAACACAACCTTCTTAACTCCCTCCAAATCCCCAAAACCCAAAATCCCCAAATCAAAACCCTTCTTCCTCCCTCTTCTTCTTCTCTCTCTCTCACCCACCCCAGCCGAGACCTTCCCCAAGAACCCGTCAACAACCCGGTCACGCCCCACACACCACCAGACCGCCGACCGCTAGCCGTCCACCACCACCGCGTCGCCCTCCGCAACCACCACCGACCGCCTGGACGACCGCAGCACCACCACCAGTCCACCGCGTCGCCCAGTCACGCGACACCGCCACCCCTTCGCCGCAGCACCAATCGGCCGCCACACCACCACCGTAAATGCACCGTACGCGGAGGCCCCGCCGCGGTCGCCGTTCATTGTGCTCGCCGGAGAAGTCACCAGAAAAGCCACCGGAATTCTCGCCAGAAAACCGACCCCTCATCCGTAGCCACCTCCTAAATTCCTACAATGCCGAAGAAGCCCACCAGTGCCCGAGTCCCATAGTGGAATGACGCTGACTACACGGTGATCGGAGGTAAAGCACTTGAACCCGACCAATTCTCTCCGGAGTTGGTTGATATGCTTAAATTCCAAGGCCTTTTGGATACCTACCTCGCGATTAAAGGGGATACATATCCCGGGTTGGTAAAGGAATTCTATTGCCATTTGGTAGCTACCAAACGAGGGGACAAGTTGGAGATCACCTCCAAAGTCCGGGGCAAGGAAATAGTGCTCACTGAGGGCCGCCTGACTAAACTCCTAAAATTCACCGCCACGGGTGTGTCAGACTATGACCGAAAGGCATGGGTTAGCACCCGAGACACGGGGTACAAGGATTATCTCGGTTATTTGTTGGGAAGAGAAGACGGTTTCACTTCGGCAACAAGGCCAATTTAGAAGATGTTAACCGCCAAACAAAAACTGCTAGTTATGATCGTGTCCGACAGCTTGTTACCCACTAACAACAAGAGCAAGGATGTGGAAAGCTTGGAATACTTCTCTAAGTGCTAGGTATTAAGACTTTAGAACATTAAGTTCGGACTCTAGGTGCTTAAGTACGTAGGATCTAGGAAGCTTAGGACGCGCGGTGAGGCTGTGAGTTTATTTTCTATTAATTGGCGTTATTCATGCTTTCTCTTGTTGCCACTTCTGCCAAAAATAAATTCTTGATTTGATCTAGTCTCCTGGTGTGCTTCACTACAATTTTAATACCTTGGCGCAGTGTACCTTCTAAAACATAACCAAATCCTCCTTCCCTCAAAAGACATTGATAATAGGCATTATTTCTTATATGTGTTGAATATATATTGTAAATTAGGTGTACCGTTTAATTAATGCATGTCCAATGCATGATTCTAATTAATTGACCAAAGTTCATGTTAAATTTTATATTATAATTTTGTTTGAAAATAACCATCAAAGCGAACTATTACTGTGAAATCAAATCACAAATACAATGAGGGATATGTGTGTCCCACACCTCCCGACCAGTATACGAGCAAGAAGCTCTAGCTAGAGAGTGAGCAATCACATTGGATGTTATATTTTATTTTTTTAATACAATCTAACATATTCATAGTATATGTTTAACAATTATGTCAATTTTGATTGGGATGTGGTTCGAAACCAAGACTTTCCTTATGAAAATCAATTAGTACGTTAAGAATAATAAATAGTTAACGAAATATTCGGTTACTAAAGTTTACACGGATGGAATACATGGGTATTTAGGAAAAGTAAATGATATAGTAGAGAGTAAAGTAGTAAAAATAATTTTTTAAAAATACTAAAATCAAAATAATATGAACCATTCATTTCAACAAATAATCACACCAACATTTTTTAGTTATCGTTAGGGACTTAACTTTATTGACTCTTATTATATTATATTATATATACTAGTTTTTTTTACGCGTTTTGCGCGAATAGAATAATGGCCAATAATTATTTTTAAACAAGTATTTTAAAGTATATCAATGCAATATTATATTGGAGATGTTCATGCATAGGTAAATAAATATTGAATTTGTTTATTTAAATTGATAATTTAAAGTATATAAATGCAAGATTATATATATGAGAGATTGATTATATTGTCACTAAAATAAATGTTTGCAACTTTGTAATAATGTTAGTCTAAATACTTAGTCTAAAAATGATAGTCTAAATAAATACTACTTTTGGTTTAAATTTTTCTAATTCTTCTTAATTCTCTTTTGGGTAGCATTGTGATTGTCTTCATCTTCAGTACATGTCTTTTTTTTTTATTATTTATTTTTTTTTATTGGTAGTGTATCATGTGCAATTAGGTTACTGGTGGTAATATAGATGGATTCATCGTGCAATGAGATTATGATGTAAGAAGTTTTAGATTTGCCTTGTTGTGTATATGATGGGATCTTAGTTGTACTATGAACTCTTTATCTTACAAGCACCTATTGATATTTGGTAGTGCCGTAGTGGTAGTTTTTCCCCTACATGTTTCATGCGTTGTGAGATGTGTGTCGTAGGTTATCATATGAAAGTGTTGAACAAAATATTAATATTTATTATATTTGTATAAAATAATACTTGGTAAATAAATACTCCGTATATATAACATATTTTGTATTATAACTTTGATATTTAATTACAAGATAACGTAAAAAGAAGACAATGGACAATGTAGTGAATATAATAAATTAATAAATTTGAAGGCAATGAATCTTTGAATTGTAGAAAATAAAGATAATATAACTAATGAAATTATATCTCTTTTTAAAATTTTTAATGAATAATTTTTTTAAATAAAGGCATTATAAACATCTAATTCTAAATTAATTAAATGCATATGTATTTTTTTTTTGTAGCTACTAATTTATTTAATTTAATAAGAGTAATAAAATGGTGTACATACTTTTAATCAAAAATAATGAAATCAATGATTTTTTAAATTTATAATCGTTGTTGAAACAAATTGTTTTGAGAGTTTGTCAATGACAATTGTTAGAATTCCTGTCAATAGAGGGTGATAATAAATAATTCAAAATATATAGTTACGATAGATATTGTTATAATGATATAGTAAAAATTAACTTACAAATTTCTTTAGAAGTTTTTATGCATTGATAAAATTCTGATGTGTAAAAACTTGTTTAATTGGAGCCAATGGGATGTCAATATTGTCAATTCTTTGAAAAATGGTCATACCATTTTAGAGTCTAGGTGTAATTGTATTTATGATCAACAACTTTGTAGTTTGGTCACGCAGGTCTGACAATGGTGTAGGAACAATTTTGTTCGATAAAAAAAAATAATAGTATAATATTTGTAAAGTAATGTACAATTGTACCATTATAAAAATACATTAAAAAAATATTAATACCATAACGACCTAAGTCATACCAATAATGCAAAGAAGATTAATTATACGGGGAAAAAAAAAACTTAACCTATTTTTTTTAGTGTTATACAGACTCTATTACAATGTAGTATCTGTATCTATTCATAAACTACTTTCTCAACCTACTGAAGCACAAAGAGTCATACAGAGAGTCAATGCTGACTCCGCTGAGGCTCGAACCCACAACCTCCCACATAGGGGAGTAACATGGTGCCACTTAACCACATAGGTTTTTTTTTTTTTTTTTTTTTTTTTTTTTTTTTTTTTTTTTTTTTTTTACATAAAAATCAAATGATTTTTAAAATTCTTGATTTATAATCTTTGATGCTTAACTTTGAATGTTATTTATTTAGTCGGACTAATTATTTGACCAAAGTTTATGTTAAATTTTATATTATAAATTTTTTTAATAGATTTTAACATATTCGTAGTATATGTTTAACAATTATGCCAACTCTAATTGGGATCGGATTCGAACCTAAGATCTTTCTTATAGAAATTAATGAGTAAGTTAAAAAATAATAAATAGTTAACGGAATATTCTGTTACTAAAGTTTATGCTAACCGAATTTAGGTTATTTAAGGGAAGAAAATAATATAATAGAGGGTAAATAAGGAAAATCATTAAAAACATACTAAAATCAAAATAATATGAACCATTCATTTTAAGAAACAATACCACCTACATTTTTTTGTTCTAGTTAAGGGCCTAACATTATTGACTCTTGTGGACATTCTCAGTTCTGATTTAATGCATTAAGCTTTTGTTCTAAAAAAAAAACATTATTGACTCTTATTAGAATGGTATGTATATGTATAGATGTAGATGTAGATGTATAATATATAAATAAATGAATAAATAATATATATATATATATATATATATATATATATATATATATATATATATATAACTCATGCACATTAATCACAGATCCGCTCACCTTAATTTTGACTTAGATGCAAAAATTACAAAATTGCCACCGCGTTTTTTTAAAAACTTTGATAATCCTGAACGTTGATTAAAGCGAGATGAATGGCTCAGATTAAACCGCACAACCGCACCTGAAGCCCTCACCCGCACGAGAACCTAAATATATATATATATATATATATATATATATATATATATATATATATATATATATACACACACACACACATTGTGGGTCGAGTGGGGTTCTAAGCGAACTTTATACATAGAACCTGAATCTAACCCGACCACCACGAGTTTACTTCTTTAAGACCCACCCCAACCCACCACTACTATCACACAAAAACCCGACCCATGGGCGGGGGAGGGGGAGGGGGGTGGTTTCCGGTGAATTAAAATTGTCATCTCTAATCAAGGCCCTATCTAAAATTATTATTATTTTTTAATTTGTTTTTTAAAAATATGCCTCATCTTGTTATCTTTAACTTAAAAGTATTTTTAAACAATTTATAATTAATTCATATAACCAAAATAGGCATTTCATGAAAAAACGATGTATGAGTGTATGTATACAATATATATATATATATTTTGAAAGTTACTGGCTCTATTACAGTATAGTATCTGTTCATATACTTTCTCAATCTATTGAAACACAAAAACACAAAAAAACCAATAATGCCTCCACTGAGACTCAAACTCATAATAATCTTTTAAATGGAAATCCAATCCGAATACTATTAAACCACATAGTCCTGATATATGTATACAATATATTTATATATTTTTTTAAAGATATTAGGGATTTAGGGGAGAGGTAGGGCGGGTACTTTCTGTTCCCAATGAAAAGTGAAAATCTCTCCTGTTCCCGCCCCTATTTCCTAAAATTTTCTCCATCAAATCAAATTCCTACTCAGAGACGGAGTGCGATTGACGTACCTAAATATTAGTAGGGTCTTATGGGCAAAAAAATTGTTTAATAATTAAGAAAATTTCATTATTTTCAACATATCAAGGGGTCATAGTGGCAATAACCTAAGGTAATATAATTCCCCTCTTTGCTTTGTTTACTTCCGGCGTCAGGGTTTCAGATATCGAATCGGGGCTCTTCTCGCCGCTTTGATTCCCTCCGTCAAATCCCCCGCCGGTAGGTGACTGTGCTAGCTCCGAGCTATATATTCTTCTCTCTGCATCATATTACAGTTCAATTAACTCTTTGAATATTTAATACCTAGCGATAATACATGCTAACTCGTTTCATTATTAACCACTTGTGTGTAATTTATTGAAATTCTTTCGGTATTGTAGAATTCATATTAAAAAAAAAAACGAAGAAAAATAAGCAAGTCATCGAAAATTAACGTTTTCATGAACTCTATGAGTCATACTTAGTGTCAATCTTGGATTGAGTATTTGAGTATCTCTAGTGCAGCATTTTATAACTTTGTAGATGTCAAGTTGAATCAAAGAAAAGATGAAGGAGGAAATTCAGTGTTTATTTATTTGTATGTCCTTGTTTGGACTTTGGATTGTAGGCTGCATTATAATATTTTTGTTTCTGTGTGAATTAACGTTATATCTGCATTTGCACTAGCAGGCAGAGTAAAATTGGTTTAGTTGGTGTTCTTATATGTTCATTGCTTAGCATATTTGCCTAGAAATCAATCTTAGAAAGAAAAGATTGTCCAATAGTATATGGAGAAGCGAGGTGTTTGTATAGTACATTAAAAGTTAAGGGGTAGTTTCTGAAAAAAGTTGATTTCAAAGTTCTCCACCACCACCTTCTAATTATTTCCATTACTTCCCTTTCTAATCAATCATAGTATGCTTGTTGTTCTACACTGATACTTTCATTTCCTTTCTGCTCAAATCCTTTTAACAACAAATCTTAGCTTTTCTGAATGAAGGCGAGATGGTTCTAAGACTGAAAAAAAATAACCAAGGAATCTTTTGACTCTAGCAGTGCTAATGCAGCTTGGTGTATGGTTATTAGTAAAACTAGCATATGGAGTTGGTCTTTCGGTAGCTTAGATGTTCTTTTGTCAGTTTCATGGGATTTTGGTTACATATTAGATTGCTATGTTAATCTTTGTTATTGACTCCATACATTGCCAAGTTTTCCTCAATCTCGAACAACAAAGTGACTTGAGGGGGTGGGCTTCTGTATCTGTGATAAGTGGATTGGATTGGATTCATCTTCTAATGCTTTAGTTGATCATTGTAAAACAATTTCTAATGCTTACATGTCATCATTTTTACAATGTTCTTTTTTTTCCTCCACTTGTTAGGGTTGACGAGTATACAATAGTTCTAATGGATCCTGAAGGTAGAAAATTTGGAAGAGGTAAGTCAGTTCACATACATACACAAATATGTATGTATATTAATTAATTATTTATGTATTTAATATTTATTCACACCTGCTATGTGATTGTTTGCTTCTTGGATGGTTGTTGACTTCTTGGTAGTAATATCTTCATTGCGAAGTTTATTTTATGCAACTGTATTTGTTTTCTAAATAAATTTGCTGTAGCTGTTACAGAAACTGTTATTTAATGGGTGTCTTATATAGTTATATTCTAATGTTTCCCACTTATTTTGTTTCGGTTTGCATTATTATAGATGCTGGCATGCTGCTTAATCCTAATTTTTTGAACAGTATGCATTTTGTTTAAACCTCAGTTCTTTTGCTGTTAGTCACCTATGAAACTATGCGCCTTTATCAGCTGATTACTACTAGCTAAAAAGTATTCCCTTATTATGTACTACTACACTTTATTTTTTGGCCAATCTGTGCTTTTCTAGTCACTGTTGATTAGAGCTTCACGATGATAGATTGGTTCGTGAGGTTTAAACCAGTGATAAAGTGACATTAGAGCTTCAGTATTGCTTCTGATCTAAAGCTGATCAGTTGATGAAATTTTTAATCATAGATGCTCTAACATCTGCTACCTGTCTTTCTTCTGTATTTTTCTTTTTTCCTTGGCTTTTTTATTACTATTTTTTATTAGTTTTGACTATTTTGTGATCTTTTGCTGTCATGTGATATTAGTCAATAAAAGTGGTTTCCAGAATGTGAGGAATTTATAAACAGTCATTTGACCATGTAAAAAATAAATGCAATTTTGAATTCTAGGTATTGAAGGGCCCTCCCACAAAAAATACCCACATTAACTAATATCACTCTCTAACCTTAAAGCCTCTGATGTAAAGAGCTAAGAACATTCTAAAACATCATTCATCTGAGCCAGTTCCTGTCAGACTTTGCTGCTAGCTTTTGAAGTTGTAGGATGACATCTTTTCACTTCTTACATCAACAGATAATATCCTCTTTCAGTAGAAAAGATGAAATAAGTGGGTTTAATTAGGAGTGTGACGATTTCCTTGGCTGAGGGACCAATTCCTTGAATTAGACTAACTGTAATGATTATTGGTGAAGTGCAATTTTGCCTCATTTCTTAAAAGCAGTATCAGCATAAGTATATATTTATACGACCTTATACTCATAAAGATCTAATTATACATTAATTCCTCATTAATAATTTCAAATATTCAATATTAGTTTGATTTTTTTGGATGTAAATATATGGTTATGGAAGAAGGAATTAACTTCTAATTGGATGTGCTATGATACACATTCCGCATTCCACATGTGCATGTGAGCTTTGACAAAGCTTGATACTATGTTACGAAATTGTGAAAGAAAATTTCCTTCAGGGGTCCGTTACGGAAAGATTTATTACTTTAAAAGTGGTTTATTTATTTTTGTTTTGTAGACCGAGTGAATTAGATAGTTTGTCATAGGAGAAACTTCTCCTTGTTGACTCATAAAGCTATAAATCGAGTTTTCAGGGCCTAGAGAGCTAGGAGGTTCAATTGATCTTCTAAATTATTATAAACTTGAGCGGCATCATGAATTTTTCTGCAAGAGGTCACTACCGTCATCAATTTCCAAGACTCAGTACCTTCACAATGTTGTGGGAGAGACAGAAATTAGGAAAGGAGAAGGAATGGAACTTGATCAGCTGTTCCAAAATTCCACTAGTGTGGGATGCGGACACAAACCGCTGCATCCTTTTCAGTTGGATGTTCTCATGGATGCTTTTCAGCTGCGAGAAGCAACTTCTACCGACCTGCCTTATGTAAGAAATATTCAACCTCTGCCTTTGATCTTCTGTGGTTGATATCTGATTAGTTTTAACAATTGCTGGCTTTGTGTCACTAGACAAAGAAAAGGGCTTCTGGTGGGTCAAATTTGAAAGGTGAAGATAGGGAGGAGAAGCATAAAAAACACAAACACAAAAATAGGGAATCAAAAAAGGACAAACACAAGAATATAGAGACAAAAATGGGTTCTAACATGCAGTCTCAACCCCGCGTTGATGCTAGCAGGAACAAAGATAAAGAGTATAAGAGAACTGTGGATCATAGTTTTGGTTATGACCACTACTTGAAACAAGAAAGGGTGTCAAAAATTTCTACTTTTTTGCCATTATAGTAAATTGCATTTGAAGAACGATGTTGAGCTTGTAGTCTTGTTACTTAACATGTTATTTTTTCACCAAAATACTTGTAGTCTTTTGTTTTCTTGCTGTGATTACCTTATTCATAGTTACACTTAATGTAGTCTTTCTGCTTCAAATCAGAAACTGTGCAGGATTTTTCCTAGCCTTGGCTATAGTGTATCTCACTTGTTAAGTGAACTCTGTTTTATAAATTACATTTTTTAAAGACTGTTAAGTGTGAAGTGATGGAAAATATTTTTCATTTTATGTTTTATTTTCGTTTTTTCTACATTTTTTCAACTGTTTTTATTTTTTATTTTTTATTTTTGTTTTTAAAATTTTTTACTACCTCTGTCTCATTTTATGTGTCGTAGTTCGGTTAATGAGGCTTTGATTGAAATTATTTTTAATTCAATTTTTCATAATATTAAATTTAGTATTAATATACTAAATTTATATATTTAGAAACTAAACTAAAAGTACTATTAAAAGCATGTCATACGCCACATTCTGTCATTTGTTATGCTAACCTCCACATCCACATTGATAGTATAAATTCCACGTAATGCGGTCAAGATACCAAACAAGATCAAGCCAAAACAAATAAAGGCTTTTATTGATCAAGAAAGAACCTAATACAATCTAAATGACTATTCCGAGGGCCGACTGACTGTGGTCGGGCAGCTCTGTAGATAGTCTATCGATCGTTCCAAAAGTCCCTCACACTATAGCTGCCGTGAGTACTTATAGCCGTTAGGCCGAAGACACAGTTCCGGCCAGCCGGCATGTAACCCACGTAGCATCCACGCGTCACCATCCTGTAAGCCTTCTCTGTCAACGTGTAACGCTGCCACGTGCCTCTTCTCGAGATCCTTAACAAGGATAGCTAATCGGGTGAGGAGGGTGCTCGGTCGGGAAGACTATCGGTCGGGTCCGACCGTCTTCTTATAAGAATATCCGACCTGTCAAACCTGCACAAAGAACAAGACAAATCGAGCCATGTCGGTCGGGATATATCCTACCAAAAGCCCCCCCAGCTCGGGCCTTTTTGACCGCTCGGGAAAAAACGGGAAGGGATGAAAAAGTCCAATCACTCGGCCTGCCATCCCGACTAGACAGCTGTCGCTTGTCGTGCCACGTGTCGGCTTCTGCGCGCCTCGGAGTCTGTAACGGTCGCGTCGCGCAAGTGGGCCGTTTTCCCGCCCAAATTTTTCCTATAAATAGGCGCTTCTGAGGTTCATTTGAACTTTTACCACTCTGCAAGTATCAGTCGGAGCATCCCGAGCGAATCAACCGAGGCATCGATCGAGCAAGCAGCTTCCAACTTCCAACTTTCTCAACTAAGACCAACCAATCGGTAAGTTTCTCTTGTCCCTCCTTGTATCTCCTTTTAACTCTTCTTTTACTTTCTTTGTACCAACGACCCCCGTAACTCATTAACCCCGACCGAAATAAAACGACCCCCAACGCTGAAACGACCGTCTCCTTTATGAAGGGGACATGTCAGACTTTGAAAGCTAAAACATCTCGGGCCCGGACTGTGATGATGCGGTCGAGCAACTCAATGAAGAGATAGAAATTGAGGCATCGTCGCCTGAAGTCGTCGAGGTCGTTCAACGTCCGAACAAGACCCCCGAACGCCAAAGCTCCTCTAGCTCAGAGAGCTCCTCGGGGTCAACTGATTCAGACAGCTCGAGCAGCGGCAGCGAGAGCAACAGCGGTACCTCGACAAATGACCGCGAAACCCGGTCGAGGACGTTAGGGAAACGCCCATCCGAACGATAGGGGATGACCCCGGGGCTTCTACTCCTGCCCACGATCGGGAAGTCACGCCCGAGCCAATGGAGGAAGAGCCGGCCGTACCAACCGTCAGACCAGAGCTCGTTTTCCTTAACAGTGAAAGTGTCGAGCAGCAAGAATGCTTGCTGACGATCGGTGAAGCGGCGAGGATCGCCGAAAGGCTGAGCGGTCGAGTTCGATTCGACACGCGGCGTTCCTTAGGCAATATAATGGAACGCCACCAGGGAAAGTGGATCGAGATGCACTATGATTCCCTGATGGCCCCGATCACTTTCCCTCTCTCCGGACTCTTGACCGCGTTCTTGGGCTATTACCGGGTATTACCCGCGCAGATATGCCTGAACGCCCACCGAATCCTGGCGTGTTTTCCTCAAATATGCGCTCGGCATGAGGTTGCCTGCTCGATGGAGCTTTTCAACTTCATCTACCAGGTCAAGACCTTAGCAGCGAAGTACGGGGGCGGTTTTTTAATGATACAGTCCCGACCTGATCTATGTACGATCGACAACCTGCCTGGGAACAACCATGGATGGAAGAACCGCATCTTCTCGGTTGAATACGACCCATGGATCCTCCCGGTCGACCGGACCTGGTCTACGCATTATACGAAACAAGTCCATCCGGTCGAGACCAAGGCTCTCCGGGATGCAGTCTTTCGGATCTCTAGTGAGATCCATGAATACAAGATTTTTCGGTCGAGGGAAAGCTATGAGGCTGCCCGACTGCCGCCACCTCAATACGACCTGGAGGAGAAGTACAAAACCCGACCAACGGGCGTATCGATAGCGATAGCGGTTACTCGGGCCAAACCGACCACGAAAGGTCTAACACCTATCTAACTTTCCCGATTGAAATTGTAATTTGCTTGCTTTAACCGTGTGATCTTTTGCAGATATGGGTCCTTGACGCAACTTCCCGTCGGGCAATGCACCGCGAGCCTCCCGATCCAAAATAGCGCTCGGAAAGAAGAAGGATGATGCCGGATCATCCGACAATAAGGAAGCTGAGGGTGAGGCTATCCCGAGCGGTCGCCCCTTGGGCGCTTCCACGATTACAACGGCTGAAGGGGTCGTGATCGAGGACACGACGACTGATGTCCTGGTCGCCCGGACGGTCGGCCACAAAGGGAAGGAGAGGAGACCGTGGCGGACACGGACGAGGGGGGCGCACTCAAGCGCCGAAGAAAGCAAAATAGCCCCCCGAGCGGGGCTATCATGGGCGACGACTCCATCCTCGCCCGTATAGGCAGCCTCCGACCGATCAAGGAGGACATCAGCAAGATGACGCCTGCACAAGTGGCCGAGTGAAGCGGTCAGGAGCTGGTCGAGGTAAAAATCGATCATCATGCTTATTTCGCCAACTATAGTTGATCGAGCTAACTCGTTCTGTTCTTGCAGCTATCCCGATCGATCCAACACCTTCAACGCCAAGCGATGCTGGCCAACGAGGCCACCGCTCTGAAGAAGGTCGTCGGTCGGCGTGGGAAGGAGATCACCGAGCTCCAAGACAAGCTGAAGTCGACCGAGAAGGCTTTGGTCATTACGGAGAAGGCGGCCGGGGCATCCCTGAAGGAAGTGTCCGACCTCAAGGCCCGATTTGGGAACCTTGGGGACCTTGCGAAATTTCTTTGCCGTGATGAGCCGTCCGGTGAGAAGTTCCTCAAGGAACTGATGAAGACCAAGGTCGGGGATGACCTTATCTGGCAGTTCGGGCATTGGGCCTTCAAGTTCGGGCAACGAACTATGCGGGAGGAGACCCGATCCAACATGGAGGAGGTCTTCGAGGGCGACGACTTGAAGTCTGTGTTGTCGACCCTCCCGGATGAGGTTGGCGACCCCGGCCCGGCGCCCTTCACCGAGCCAACTGAAGAGGATGCAGCCCATCCCAACGGGGCCGTGAAGGATGGGTACAAGGTCGTGTAGTTGCCGACCGTGTAATTTTGTTTTTTGGTTTTTTGTAAGTGGACTCCGTCGGGAGCCCGGTCCCGCTTTGTACCGGGCACCTTTTATTATTTAATAAAAGTCTTTTGCCAAACTTCGTCTGCTCGGTTTTTGCATTTTTATTTAATTGCTTCTTGGTCATCCCTTACTCGACCTTTGGCCTATTAGCCTCTTGATGATTTGTTGGCCTTTTCGTTCGGGACTTGCCCGACCATTTGGCCTCCACCTTAGCCCCCACACTGTGGCGCACACAAGGGACGAGTGAGTGCGACAGTGGAGAGAAGTTAAGCTGATCGGAGATATTTTGGTGTAGCTCTGCCATCCCCGATCGATGGCGTGACCCGAGTGTCCGCCGAAGATGAGCATATAGAGCCGGTCGTTAGAATTCGTCCGGCTAAGATGTAGATGGCTATTAGAGCCAATTAGGTGTATACCCCTATCGGTCGGGACCGAGGCAGAGGTGTGTACCTTGACCAGTTATGATTGAAATCTGACCCCGGTTTAATCGGGTAAGTTTAAACAACATTATGGTCGTGGGTCTGTCACCCCTCTTGTTCGTTGATGCTGAGTCTCGGTCGGGCGTTGCAGGAGCAAGACCATTTTCTGAAGCAGATCTAAACTAACCTACTTCGTACTTAAGCGATAGGAATAAACCGATCGGGCCGCCGTGTGCAAACAGTCGAGCAATCACCGATCGTAGATACATTAATAATTCTCACACGCAAACGGTTAAATATTTACAACATTTACAGAAGCAATTAACGATGAACGGGCTCACTCGCAGGTCGAGCCCCTACTCCATCTACAATTACATAACCAGACTAATGTCTGAATAAAACAAGGTTTTCCGAATTCCACGTACCCTTGATCAGTCTTCCGGTCGTTGTCTCCAACCGGTAAGTTCCCGGGTGCATGACAGCTGTGACAACATAGGGGCCTTACCAATTCTGAGCTAATTTGCCCCCTTCCAACGGCTTGCTCGCCTCTCGACACCGTAGAACGTAATCTCCCACTTGAAAGTAGCGAGGGTTGACCTGGACGTCCTTTGAGCTCTTAACTCTCTTCTGATACTCAGCCATACGCCGAGCGGCAATCTCTCTCTTTTCCTCGACCCCGTCCAGATCTACGGCCATGGAGTGTTCATTTTCTTCGGCATTGTAGGATCGCTCCCTGGCGGTCGGGATCCACGCCTCGATCGGTAGCCGAGCTTCAGCATCGTAAACTAAGGCAAATGGCGTCTCCAACGTTGCCTCCCTCGGGGTCGTGCGGTACGTCCAAAGAACATATGGGAGTTCATCAGCCCAGCTGCGATCGGCCGAGTGCAACTTCTTCTTCAAGCCTTCCAAGATTGTACGGTTAGCGTTCTCGGCTTGACCATTGCCCTGAGGGTAAGCCACTGACGATCGGATGGATGTTGTCCCGATCGTTGCAAGAAAATTCTGAAAGTACTGCTTACGAACTGCCGACCGTTGTCGCTGATGAGATGAACGGGTACGCCGAACTGGGAAATAACATTGCACCATAGAAACCTAGCGCACTGCTAGGAAGTGATCGTGGCTAAGGACTCGGCCTCGATCCACTTGAAAAAATAGTCTATGGCCACGATGACAAAACGTTTCCGACCGGATAGTTGCGGGAAAGGTCCCAAAATGTCCACCGCCAACGAGCAAAAGGAATTGCAGTCGTGACCGGCTGATAGAAGGTGGCCGGTCGTCCAGGCGTCCGAGCAAATAACTGACATGTTTCGCACCCTCTTGCGAGCTTTTCACAATCAAGCTGGATAGAAGGCCAATAGTACCCGATCACCATAATACGGCGAACGAGTGACCGGCCTCCTTGATGCGACGAGCAGATGCACGAGTGCAATTCCTTCATCACCAAATCTGCTTCAACCGAAGTCAAACAGCGCATGAGCGGGCCTCCATACGACCGCCTATACAAACGGCCTTCTTGAACCTGAAACCTTGGAGTTCTTAACTTGGCCTTCCGGGCGCGCTGAGGGTCATCTGGTAACCGACTTTGCTGGAGATATTCCATAAGATCCGAAATCCAAGTTTCCTCCGACGGTTGGATGGGTGCGACCGGTAACCGGTGAATGCTATGTCTCGGGATCATTAAAATCCGAGCGATCTTGGACATGTGTTCCGGGGCGTCTTGCGCCAACTTAGACAGGATATCGGCATCAGCATTGTCTAGTCGTGGAACATGCCGAACGGTGTATCCCTGGAATATAGTGAGCTTCTCCATGGCGAGGTCCCGGTTGGCCTGTAACCGCTCTCCATTAACTTCATAATCACCCAAGACCTGCCCGACCACTAGTGCAGAATCGGTCTGAGCCCGGATATATTCAGCCCCCAAGTCCCGAGCGCATTGTAGGCCATTAAGAAAGTCCTCATACTCGGCTTCATTGTTGGTCGGATGGAACTGATACATTAATGCAAAATAAACCTTGAAACCTTCCGGGCTTGTGACCACGACCCCTCCTCCTGCTCCTTTTTTGCTGCTAGACCCATAGGTCGCCAACGACCACCACTTTGCCTCGGGATCTTCGACCTCCGGGGGTTGTATGTCCCGAGCGGTGCATTCGACCAAGAAATCTGCCAAAGCTTGACCTTTTATAGCTGGTCTTGGTCGGTACTCGATTGCATACTGGGTCAGTATCAACGCCCACTTGACTAGGCGTCCAGAAGAAGAAGCGATACGGAGAACTTCCCGGACCGGCTGATCGGTCAACACATGAATGGGTCGACCCGGGAATACCGGAGCTCGGGACCATGGAGCGCGTGGCTCACATAGTAGATCGGTCGCTGGACTCCCTCCGAATCTGTTCGGCATAGAACCGCACTTACAGCTCGATCGGATACGGCGAGATAAACATCTAGCTCTTCTCCGAGCTCGGGCTTTGACAACACGATCGTTGACATTAGATATTCTTTGAGCTTGTCAAAAGCTCCTCGACACTCATCATCCCATGCGAACCCATTAACTTTGCGCAATACCTTAAAGAATGACAAAGAACGCTCGGCTAGTTTGGAAAGGAAACGGCTCAGTGCTGCTAACCGGCCGGTCAATTGTTGCACCTCCCGAACAGTCGTGGGTGGTTGCATATCAAGAATAGCCTAGACCTTGGCAGGGTTGGGCTCGATTCCTCTCTTGGTCATCATATAGCCGAGGAACTTTCCCGTTTGCACCGCAAACGTGCATTTGTTGGGATTCAATCTCAACTGGTACTTCCTCATGATCTGAAAATATTCCTGGAGATCCCGAGTATGGTCGGCCCGGTCCCGACTCTTTACCAGCATGTCATCTATGTAAGCTTCCATCGTTCGGCCCAACAAGTTCGCAAAGAGCATATTGATCATCCTTTGATAAGTTGCCCCTACATTGTGGAGACCGAACGGCATCACTCAGTAACAATACAACCCATCCGGTGTGACGAAGGCTGTCTTGCTTTCATCTTCATGGTGCATCATAATCTGATGATACCCTTTGAATGCATCCATGAAACTCATGAGCTTGGTCCCGGCCATCTCATCAACCATCTGATGAATACTCGGGAGCGGGTACGGGTCAAACGGGCATGCTTTGTTGAGATCGGTAAAATCGATGCGCATCCTCCAAGATGGAGGCTTGGGAACAAGAACAACTCATTCGGGATAGATGACCGGTCGGATGTGCTCGATCGCCGCCATCTTTTTCACCTCCTCTCTAACAAATTCTCGGCGGTCGGAGGATAGATGCCGAGTCTTCTGAGCGACTGGTTTCGCTGCGAGATCTACAACAAGCTTGTGGCAAATCATGGTACGATCGATCCCGGGCATGTCTTCAGGCCCCCATGCAAAGATGTCGGCAAATTCCCGGAGGATTGCCAGTACTTCACATCTTAGCTCGGGGGTGAGGGCCCGACCAATCTTGATTTTCCTGTCTGGTCGTTCCTCGGACAAGGGAACCTCTTCGATCTCCTCGGAATGCTCGGGTTGCTCGTTCCGATTGCTGGTAGCCTCCTTCACAATGGCCTTCACAATGGTATTCACACGGGACGTACCAGCATCGCGCCGATTGACAGCCCGTGTATAACATTTCCTTGCGGACTGGACATCGCCGCGGACAACTCCAACCCCGGCCGGGGTTCATGCATAAGTGTGGCATGGAAATGATCCCGCCGACCTTCATGATGGCCGGTCGGCCCAAGATAACATTGTGGACGTAATGCAAATTGACCACAACGAACTCTAGCTCGGTTTTCACAGATTTGGGCGGGGTGCCGATTTTGACCGGAAGCATAATTTTCCCTTCGGGGTGTATGAGGGCCCCGGTGAATCCTGACAAGGGTACGCCGACCGGAATCAGCTCCTGCTTGTCCAACTTTAGCTTCTCAAATACGTCCAAATAGAGGACGTTCACACTGCTCCCGGTGTCCACCATCACTCTTTGGACATCGGTCCCCATAATATCAATTGTGACCACGAGGGCTTCCATCCCATGGTTTCCACTCTCCGATTGGTCTTCGAAAGAGAAAGTTATAGACTCCATCTTTTGTCTTTTTCCGGTTTCACGGGAGTTTACGATCGCGACCGGGCAACTTATTCGGGGTCGGGATGCGTCTTCCAAACCGCCGAAGATAACATGGATCGTTGGTTTGGACGCCGGTCGGCTGCTAGATGGAGGGTCGGGGTCTCTGCGGTCTTGGCCCGACCGATCTGAACGCTGATGGGAGCGTCTGTGATCTCTTTGATCATCTTTCTTGCTCTCTTCCCTTTTGCCCACACATTTGTCTAGCTTTCCCAAGCTAAGCAAATCTTCCAGCAGCTGTTTCAAATGTGTGCACTCCTCCGTATCGTGCCCGGCGCAACGATGATAAGCGCAATGCTTGGACTTATCTGGCCCATCCTGTCCAGGGTGGGGTAGACGAATGAGATTGCAGGATTGGGCATACTGCATGGCCTCCGCCGCTGATTGCTATAATCTGCAAGCGCACATAGTCAATCACAGTATAAATTCCTGGAGTATTCCAGGGTCGATCCCACGAAGAACACTATTAACTGTTATCTTAAATAATCAAATTGTTGATAAGGAAATTCGCAAATAAATTGAATTAATGTGATTAAAAGAATATTTATGAATTTAAAGCAAAGGAAAATTCCAATTGAGAGAAGACTAGGGACTTGGGTTCACCTATTAGATAATTAACTAACTCTCCTAAATATTAATTCTTGTAATTATAGTGATGATTGTTCCAATTATATCCTAATACTCCGTCGAGCTACTAGGTTGTATCCAATTAACTGTGATCATCCGTCGATATCTCACCAACATTAATTGAACCCATTAAGCAACAATCAAATATCACCACAAATACCTAAAGCTATGTCTAGTTTAGGTCAATTGTGTTTATCTTACGAGTTCTAGGTTCATAATTCACCTGTCAGTTCTTCTTATGAACCCTGATGTTAGAATTATGCAGTGGCCAGT
The DNA here is from genome assembly GCF_001879475.1 of Ipomoea nil. Taxonomy (NCBI): domain Eukaryota; kingdom Viridiplantae; phylum Streptophyta; class Magnoliopsida; order Solanales; family Convolvulaceae; genus Ipomoea; species Ipomoea nil. Next base: position 197,181 of record NW_017616592.1, on the reverse strand, counting down.
CACACAACTCACAATTAAAATACATAAAATAAATATAATCAAATTCAATTATTAAACTGAAATTGGAAGAATTAACACATGAAAAATAGTCAATTAATCTAATTTAGGCTAATCCAAATCCCTAATTTAAGTTCTAGCCAAGAATCATATTTGAATGCATAAATTGTTCAAGGAACATCATTCTGAAAATTTAAACAAGAAATAAAGTAAGGAAGAAAAACAATTCAAGCCTAAGAGATGATAGCTGCGATTGAAGCTCAGAAATTCCTCGCTGAAGTCGCTGCTACGCACCCAGGCTCTCTGGTTCTTCTCTCCGCCGTTTTCTTGTTACGTTTCGTCTCACCCGAATCAAAACAAAGGAAAGGAAATTTAAAAAGGGCTTTTATCCTTTCTTTTTTCCTTTCCCTAGGCTGCGCAAAAACCCAAGTTAATTTCCCTTTTCTTTTTTCCTTTCTTTTTCGTTAGTTTCCAGTGAATCCCAAAACAAGAAACAAAAATATCTTTCTTTTATTCCCATGATCTCTCTTTATTTCTTCATTCAACACCAAAGCTTTTTAGGTTTGCAAATTGACCCCTGAATTCTTTAATCTCCCTTCAATTGAATCCATCTTCATATCATCAAATAAGCTTACTCACAATTTGACCTTAAAACTTATGATTCTCTTCAATTAAGTCCTACCTGACAAAGAGTGCACAATTAATAAGATTTAACTCAAAATGAATCCCATTTAATAATAATGGACCTAAAATCACAATGGAATAATATATAAAATATGCACATATTCTAGACCTATCAGCCGCCGATCGGTTCAACGCCGTAAAGTCTCCTGGCCGGGTACGGGGTTAGGGATGGTCATCACCTGATCGATGATCCACCCGATCAGAGGGCTTCCGGGATGATGTCCCGACCTATTGAGATCTCTTAACGGCATTAGCCTCACCGGCATTGGCGTAATCCGTCACTCTACGGAGGGCCTCTTCGTACGTGGTTGGCGGATGGAGGATGAAGTCCTGGTACAAGTAACCGGCCCGGAGGAAAATGTGTAGCATGTGGATGGCCGTGAGATCGTCCATCGGCTCAACCTCCCCGACCGCTACTTGACCAAGAACTCGGACAAGCTTTCCCCCTCTAATTGCTTGGCCTTCTCCAAGTACATCTAGGGTTTCCTGATGACCTTGGAGGTCACAAACTTTCGGTTGAATTTCATTGCCAGACTGGTAAAATCAGAAATGGAGTCCGGTTGAAGTGATCGAAACCATTCCGCTGCCCGACCGGTAAGCGTGGAATAGAAAGCCCTACACATCACCGCGTCAGACACGCCCATCATCAACATGTTACCGTAATAGGTGTTCAAGTGAACCTCAGGGTCTGTGCGCCCATCATACTCTTTGCTCCCGGGGACTCGCAAGTCGAGCGGGTAAGGCTGGGCCATAATCTCCGCCGTGAAGGGTGTCCTCAACAGGGAGGCTGATTGATCCGACGGAGGCCTCACAGCGTGCTCGTGTTGCCAACGAGTGAATTTCGCCCGGAGTTCGTTGACCAATCCTCGGGTCTCATCTTGTGCGGCTGTTTGAGCTGGTTCCCGAGCTCGTCGTCGCCGATGAGATTTAGACCCACTATGCACAGACGATCCCTCCTGGCTTGTCGCTCGCATCGGCGAATCGACTGAGCCTCTGTTCGGATCCTGCGGTCCCAATCTTTGCCGCATTGCTGGTCGAAGCCGCTCGAATGCCATCGCCAAGTTAGCTTCTGTCTCAGGGTCTCCAGCTACCTGAGCGTGTACTTCCGGCTGAACGTGCTGAGCCTGCGGTGGTTCCTCCATGGCTTCGGCACCCTGCGACCCCAACCTCGAACGAGCCGAGCGCCTAGCCCGGGAAGTGGGCTGGAGCTCCGGCTCGGTCGGCATAGTCGGGTAAATCGGAGGAGCGGAAGCTGGAGCCGTGTACGCAGGCATATATTGAGGGTATCCAGCCGATGTTGGATAATACATTGGTGTTCCGGGCCAACACCCATATTGTGGTGGAGGGATCGGGTATGGATACTGCCCGGGGAATGGATACTGCGAGCCGGGAGGCGGATATCCCGGTTGGATGTAGTTGACGGGGTTCTAGGCGACCGGGTTATGGGCCACCGGATGAGGTGGTGATAGGTTGAGGTTCAGATCTATGGCCTGACCCTGGTACTGAGTGCGTTGGTGGTCGGATGAACTGGCTACATCGGCTTGCTCATCCTAGGCCATTTGGTACATATATGGATACATTGTGATATAAGAAACCGGTACTCGTCGAACGTTAGCTTTCGTACTCGGGTCCCCACAGACGGCGCCAAAATGATAGTATAAATTCCACGTAATGCGGTCAAGATATCAAACAAGATCAAGCCAAAGCAAATAAAGACTTTTATTGATCAAGAAAGGACCTAATACAATCTAAATGACTATCCCGAGGGCCGACTGACTGTGATCGGGCAGCTCTGTAGATAGTCTATTGATCGTTCCAAAAGTCCCTCACACTATAGCTGCCGTGGGTACTTATAGCCGCTAGGCCGAAGACACAGCTCCGGCCGGCCGACATGTAACCCACGTAGCATCCACGCGTCACCATCCCGCAAGCCTTCTCTGTCAACGTGTAACGCTGCCACGTGCCTCTTATAAGAATATCCAACCTGTCAAACCTGCACAAAGAACAAGACAAACCGAGCCATGTCGGTCGGGATATATCCTACTACACATGATTCTTGGAGAAACTCAACAGCCTAGCGGTATTATTTTTCCTCCATAACAGTGACAGGCCATCACTCAAACCAACACTGTCCACGTAAAATAATCCTTCAAAACCAATCTTAGTACAAAGACGATCTGCATATATCCGCCCTACTTTAGTTTCTATTGAGTACACGAAATCAAGCTTCTTACGAGACATCAGGTCCACTATTTCTCGAACTGTTCGTGGATTGCCCAAGCCACGACAGTTCCAGCTTATCGTACTCATGATGAAGGGCGGACCTGAGCACTTGGACCTGATGTATTTCAAGTTTTTTTGCACCTCTATCATTGTTACATAACCACTACCAGCCCTTGCAAATCTACCACCCATGCTCGAAGTCTCCCTCCGCCTTTTGGACACCGCCACCACCACCCCCTCTTCCTCCCGCCTACCCACCGTCCTCACGGCATCGACTGCCGTGGCCATACCACCCTCCATCACTGCCGAATCCCCCACTCCTTTCCCCTTCCCCTCCAACGGAATCAACCAGGGCTCCCCAATAGCCCTCGGCCCTCGATTACCCCCGACACGCAGGTCCGCACTGAACGGAAACTGCTCGATCGAAGCCCCGACCTCCTCGCTAGTTTACAGAACTTGTAGGAGTGTCTCAAAAATCCACAGTAGAAGCAAAAATTATGTAAATGCTCGTATTTAAAATTTACCCAACAACTCGACTTATCTCGTTTGATGAGTTTCATACGACGTTTGAGTGGCTCCTCGATCGAAATTGAGACCCGCACACGGTGAAACGCTTACCATGGCGCCCCGACATACCTAACATCAACCTTGACAAATGAACAAATAAAATTAGCAGCCTGCTCAAGAACCACATCCGATGTATAGCCCAACGGTAAATCATGTAATTGAACCCACATGTCCACCGACTTGAGTTCCACATCCGCTGGCCGAATTCCTGCATCAACCTGTCGGCATACTAGGGTACTATTATCAAACGACCAATGCCCCTCGTCAAGTACCCTCTGCATATCCGTTTGGTCGTAGAAGATGAACATAAACAACCCCGATTGAATCTCCGTGACTTGCATTCCACACACGGGCTGCCAAATCGAAGCCATAACCTGCTTCATGAACTTTTGGGCGGGAAGTTAAAATGAAAGAATTTGTTTTTATTTATAGTATAGATAGATTTTCTTCATACCTAAACTTTGCCGATTTTCTCTCTCTCCTAAACATTACAATCTTCCTCTAAAAATACGAAATAATATTATTTTTACTTCGTTATTGCTTGTTTATTTTTTATTTTTATATTTTTTATGTTTATATTCGTAATATTCGTAGTATATATATATATATATATATATATATATATATATATATATATATATATATATATATATATATACATATATATATATATATAACAACATGTTATTACAAATGGCGAACTACTGTTCGCAACAACAATTTGGGGCTGCAAACAGTCAGTGGCGGAGCCACATTAAACTTGTAGGGGTCCGTGCCCCCCCCCCCCCCCCCCCCCCCCCCCCCTACATTTTTTTTTAATTTTATAATTAGTATTGTAGTTTATTTTTTGGCCCCCCTCACTAAATATTTGTTATTTTTTCCCCTTCCAAGCAAGCTTTTAGGATAACTTTGTCGATTGCTAATTTGCTATCTAGTTAGTTTTTTAATTTGTAAATGAAATACATTGCAGTTGTGTTTATTATAATAATAAATTGTCATTTTGCTACCAAAATCTTTAAATTTCTGCGACTTTAATCTTTGTCTTTTTAATTTGCAAATGAAATACATTGCAATTGTGTTTATTATAATAATAAATTGTCATTTTACTACCAAAATCTTTAAATTTCTACTACTTTTTTTTTTTTTTTTTTTTTTTGAGAAGGTAAACTTAATCCATTAGATCAGATAGGAGAACGTTTACAAGAAAAGATGGAGGGGAGTCAAGCCACTCCCCGCAACCTGACAAAGAAAAGGACCCCCTAGCAACACAGTGAGCGGCACGATTCGCAGATCGCTTAACAAAATAGAATTCAACATCCTCAATTTCAGATGCTAAATCCTTTACATCATCCACTAAATAATCAAAAGTCGAATTAAAAGACATAGAACGAATAACATTATACACAAGTTGCGAGTCCACTTCCACATCCACGCGTCCCAACCCTGTACTCTTCCACACTTCCATAGCATTCTTGCATTTTCGGATTCTGGGAAACAGGGAATCATCCAGAGAGTTATAGAGAATATTTCTTGCTACATTGTCCAGATTTGCTCTAGTCCTTTCTTCTGAGGAGTACTGGTCTTTTGGTTTCGGTATCATTTGAGGAGCTCCTGCTCCCTGTGCTGCTGCTTGAGCATTTGCCATCATGATTGTGATTGGTCCGGTGGTTATGATGTCCCACATTTCGTCATGAGTGGAGCATAGGAGAGCCTGCATTCTTAACTTCCAGTCATCAAATTTAGCAAGACTAAATGCAAGTTGTTTGGAGCGATGAGCATGTTCCTTTTCCATTTTTTTTTAAAAAAAAAACGTGCAAAGAAAATATGCAAGATTTTCAAGAGAATTTTTGAATAGGGATCTACCAGGCAGTAAATGCAAAGCCTTTACCGATCAAGGTATCGGCTCTGATACCACTTGTTGGTCCCGATAGAATGAGATGAGAGTCTAGAGGGGGGGGGGGGGGGGGTGAATAGACTCTTTTCGTTAGAAGCCCTAAACTTCACCTTTCGGTGTCTTGGCGCAGCGGATAAGATAGATTTGTTTTAGATGCTTTGCACGAGTTTGCGTATTTAGACAAAATTTCGGTAACGATGATATATGAAAGATACGAAAGCAAAAAGAAAAGCGTAAGTAAAGAGATAGAAAGGACACGAGATTTTATAGTGGTTCAGCCAATGATGCCTACTCCACTCTTCTTCCACAACTGTTGGAAGGATTGCACTATCACTCTTAGTACAAATACACAAAGACTTCCTTGATCACTAAGCCGGACAGCCTTCGTAGGTTTTTCAACTCCTCGAGTTTACTCCGCCTCTATCAACTTCTTCTCCTGAGTTGAGGTTGGTAGAAAATGATTTCTTGAATTCTCCAACGATGAGGTCTTGACTCTGAGATATGATTGCTTCAAACAAATGTCAAGACTTCCTTGAGGTGCAAGACAAAAGATTCTTCAAGTAGCTTAGCACCTCAAAACTGGTTCACAAAAGCTTTTAGTAAATTGTAAACTTTTCAAGAGCTTTTGTAAGTGAGTAAGTTGAGTGATAATGAACCAGCACCTTCTTAGTTGATGAAGGTGAGTTTATATAGGTGATGAAAATTCATCCGTTGGAGGGAGATGAAATTTTCGAACCTTTTAACCAGTGGACAAGGACCGGGGAGCTTCATGCATTAAATGCTCCATTGATGAGGTTGTACCATGTAGCCGTTGTGGGTATGGGAAGCATAGGGATTTCGTCCTTTAGCTCCAAGAGGTGGTACATCTTCATTTAATGCTTCTTGAAAAGTGTGTCCCAAAAGGTGAAGTCCTTATTGTCCTAGGATGTTGTCAAATCAGACAGGTGAAACATTCTTGTCGTTGTTGAAGAGAGGTAATGCTTGATAAAGATCGTCTTTCACCAACACTGTCCTTTCGTGCTTGTTGACAACTCCTGTTTGATTCTTGTTGCTGTTCTCGTGTCTTCTTTTCGCCTTGGAGATCCTAACATCTAGTCATAACTCATTTTCGTGTGTTTGTCTAGCTTAACACGAATTACAAGGGAGTTATGGCAACTTTCGTCTAGGACGAAAGCAGCAATTGGAAAAGCTAAAGGTTAGGGGTTTACTTTTCTACATTACATTGGTATCATCAAAATCCTAATACAATGTTCCTAACAGAAGGTAGTTCCATTTACCTTCGAAGAGATTATAAGTTAGGAGATGTGAACTGGGAAAAAGTGAAGTCTAAGACTATGGGTGTTGACTTTGGACTTTGGAGTGATATGAACGTGGGAAGGAAGCTATAACACCCCCGATTTCTAAACATAAAATGGCAATAAACTGGCAAGATAGATAACAACTAAGTCTGAATTAAAAATTGCGGAAGCTAATTCAAAGTAATCGGGAATGCTATGCCACATTTAGGCCACACAGAACCCAAATGCTAAGGCTAGTCTAAAATCCTTAACAAAACAACATAACAAATACTAGTCTCAACAATATAAGTCTAGCATAGGCTCACAAGCCAATAAATAGAGTCAAACTAGGGAATCTAACTATAAGGCAGAAGCTAGTCTCGAACTAACGCGCTCTCAAAGCTGGACTACTCCAAACCTGAAAACATGTTTTTAAAAGATTAGCGAGAGATGGTAAGTAACTCCACTCCATAATGTAAAACTATATAGATAAACTTTTATATTTCAAAATAGGTTTTGCAACGGTATGACTACATACATATGCCATACCAACAAACTTAGCTGAAGGAAGTCAACAAGTGATACTCAATCAACAATATACAATTCTAGGGGCGCTAGACCCGTTATCAACAAATACGAGGTTCAATACTCAACTCAAGATAGATAATCCAAGCAATGACTCAATTCCAACAATCAAGCTCAACTCAAGATAAGGTAGATTATAATCAACGCAATAGAATGATTCAATCAACAAGATAGATTCCAAAAGAGTATCAACAGGAGATAGAGTTCAATAGATAGGTAATACAACTGTACAATTCAAGTATGGTTCAATTCTCATCTCAAGCATATCATCAACAATATCAATCTCAAGTTCAAGTCCACACAGGGACATCAACAATATCAATAATCACAATCAATCTCAAATATACCAACAATTAATAACAGTGGATCATTGTGGAGAGCTTCCAGACAGCTCAAGTCCTCTCAAGGACACCATATCTCAATCAATCAAATCAAATGGAGGAAGTTCTAATTCCTTAAGTGTATACACCCCTATTGGGATATCCAGGCCCCAATAGGTAGAATTAGATCTGACACCCAGAATACGTTTTGACCGGGTGCCTAAATAAATCAATATCAATCCAATTCAATTCAAATAAGCCCCACACTGTCCACTATACTAGCAAATCAATTTCAACATCAAGAATCAAGGTTTCAATTCAACAAGAGAGCCATACGAGACAAAGACAATAGAATAGACTCTCGAAGACCAATAATCAATATCAAGATCATAGGAATAGCTCAACAAAGATGGATTCCAAGAATATAACATCAACAATTAAGCTTAGAAACCATTCCAGAATGCAAAACTCAAGTCCAATAGCTCAAAATCAAGGATTATCATGCCATAACTTATCAAGGAAATATAGAATACAAGATTGGCATAATAACACAACAAGATACTCGAGATTTAACATCAAGATCAAGCAAATAAACAAGAAATATGCTCAGAGAATCACCACAACACAGTGAACTTCATATATGGAGGGAAAATAGGTTTTAAGGACATGGAGTTACTTCTTATCCAGCAAAACCCTTCCCATACCTCATTAGATCATCCTAGCAAGCCATCCCTAACTTGATCTTCGTAAAACCCCCAAAACCCAACATGGAAAAGAGGAGAAGATTCATAAGAGTAAGGAAATAGAGAAGGGAAAATGGTTTAGGAGTCAAGATCTTACAAATTTGAATGATATAAAGAGGACCAATGTGGCAAGAAGCTGCAAAAGTGAAGTAGATTCTATCTTAGAGAATCATTCTTGGAACTGGTTGTTCTTCCTGCTGGTTGTAAAACCTTTGGATCTTAATGGATCACATATCTGAAGATAAAAATTGGTTGGTTATATTGAAGTAAATCACCGTACTTGTAATTGTGGAATACATGCAACGGGAGTGTCACGATTTCTTCGATATATATTCTCTTGTGACGATAATGAAATCCATTAGTATGATACTTGCCATAGTCGTTTAGCGAGACTTGGAATTTCATCAAATGGATGTGTAAAACCGCTTTCTTAATGGACATGGAACGACCTGAGGGTTTTGTTGTTCCACGATGTGGAAAGAAAGTGTGTAATTGGTTAGATCATTGTATGGTTCGAAACAATTGCCTTAGTATTTGCCATGTGAGGTTTGATCATACAATGATGACCAACGAGTTTAGTATAAACGAAAGTGACAAGTGTGTCTACGTAAGGCATATATAGACGGTGATATCACTATTTGTTTATACACGATAAACTCATTATGGTAGCAACGATCAAATGATCAAATCTACCAAGAACATGTTAAATTTGAGATTTGACATGAAGTGCATGGTTTTGCAGATTTAATCTGCAGGTTTAAAATCGTGAGAAGACCGGATGGTCTGTGGTAAGCCAATCTCATTGTGTTGATTGAATCCTTCCAAGGATGATAATCAAGTGGCTTGGACACCGTTAGATACTAACGTACAACTAGCCAATTATCATGAAGATTGTATTTCTCACGGAGAATACATTCAGATTATTTGTAGTTTAATTGTATCTAATGGGTTGTACTACGCCGGATATTGCCTTTGCGGTTAACGAATTCTGTAGACATACTAGTAACCCTAGTGATGTGCACTAGCAGGCAATAGTGAGAGTTATGAGATACTTAAGGTATACTCGTGACTTTGGACTGCACTACGTGGGATATCTAGCTGTACTTGGAAAGTATAGCACGTTAACCTGATATCAAATGATGCTAAGTCCATTAAAGGCTACGTGTTTACGTAGGCCAGTGCAGTTGGTTTTATGGAAATTCTCGAAACGGCTTGTGATATCTAAGATCCATGACGAAATCTAAGCTGAAAACCTTCGACATGTGTCGCGAAAAGGCTGAATGGTTACGCCATTTGTTCGAGGATATTCCTAATTGGGAAAACTCGTACCTCCAATTTGTGTGCATTGCGATAGTTAAGCCAAAATAGATTAAGTACAGAGTTAGATGTGCAATGCTAAGTCTAGACTTATAAGTCGTAGACATAATACCATTAAATAATTTCTCACAACAGGTGTTATGTCTATTGACTACGTGATGTCAAAAGATAACGTAGCGGCTGCTAACTTGCTAACCTGAGGGTAAGCAAATGGTTGTTGAGAAGTTGAAATGATGAATGAGTCTAAAGCCCTTGGTATAAAAGTTCCATAGTGGATACCCAACCTAGATGGCACCTAGGTTCAATGGGACAACTAAATTATGGAACGGAGTGTGTCACAGTGGGGGTCTCGGACTCCCGACCACTCCTCATTAGAATAGTGACTCTCGCACGAGTCTAGCACGTTGATGCTTTAATGATTCGAATGTCAGTAGACATGTGTGAGTATGCAGGATACTCGGAAAAGAATCACATATGTAAGAGAGAAGTGAGGGTCGCTTCAAAGGAGAATTGATGGGCACAATTCTTTAGAAACTCTCGCAGAACCAGGAACAGTGACCCACGACCAAAACGGACACAGTCATGAGAACAGAGCATGGTTAGGAGGTTCTTGTGTGAGATATGTCATCGTCTACACAAACGGCAGTCGGTTCAAAGACATCGCGTTCTACTGTACAGCCAGTAGAGTAAACATATCTTCACAAGGGAAGGTTCAAAGGGTAACACCTACCTATCCTATGCAGGGATCGACCGTTGAACACAGTTGTTTCCGATTTTAAAATACCCTGAAAATCAATTTTTCATTCATGTGAGGGATTGTTGGTAAAATAGCATTAAAATGGCATTTTAAGTGGCTATTTTGTGGTACAATTATCAGTGGGGTCCGCTTCTGATTTGGGTGGAAAGACAGTAGTTTTGGGTGGCGATTTTAGACAGATTCTTCGCATTATTCCAAAAGCAACGAGACCAATAGTTGTCAGAGCCACTATTAACTTTTCCTACACCTGGACAAATTGCAAGGTATTGAGACTCACGAATAACTTGAGACTACGGAGCTTAGCTTAAGAGGAAGATAGACAGACGGTTGATTGCTTTTCAAAATGTACTGTAAACATCGGAGATGGGATTACAGGGGTTATAAACGACGGTTTGAATGAGATCGATATTCTAGCAATGTTTCTATTGAAGTGTGGACCCGATCCAATAGCAACTATAGTGGAAAGCACCTTCCCAAGCACGAGATATGGCATGCTGACGAGTCGCGCCTAGAAGGCCGAGCGATCCTCTCACTGACTTTAGATGTCGTTGATGAAATTAATCAGTACATGTGCGACATGAACACTGCAGAAAGACCGAACATATTTAAGTTGTGACTCTTTGTGTAAGGCAGAATCAAACAGTGAAAATCTATCAGAAGTACACACTCATGAATTCTTAAATAGTTTGAGATTGTTTGGAATTCCTAATCATTCATTGACATTAAAGGTTGGTGCACATGTTATGTTATTGCAGAACATAGAGCACTCTCTTGATCTTTGCAATGGTACACGACTCATCGTCACAAGATTGGCAGATCACATTGTCGAACCAAGAATAGTTAATAAGACACATCAATGGACCAAAGTTCTTATCCCCCGAATGTCTCTCACCCTTTCTGATACGAGATTGCCCTTCAGGTGTACGTGTCTTTTCCCAAGTTACCCATCCTGATGGCCTGAAGGTTTTAGCTCTAAAGAGGTTTTCAATAATTTGTAATTTAAACCAGAGATATGATGTTTTTTTTTTATATACAAAGATGACAAAATTGCTATATATCTACATAGAAAATATATATCTCACGTACAAATAATTTCTATAATTGAATTGCTAGACAACGAGCTAATTAGCCTAATTAATACAAATCCTAAATACTGATATATAAGAGTTCTAAAGTTTCAGCACCGAATGCGTATATCTACACATTAGCTATTAATTGGATAATTATTTACTCGAATTTAAGCAATGATAACATCAGAAAACATAATTGATCCAACTCAATTTATCACTATATAATATTCGGTGTTATAATTTATACAATTGTATATCGATCTAAATATTCTTAAAATATTATAACAAATTTATTCCGTGCAACACATGGGTGAAAATACTAGTGTTTATAAAACATATTATATATTAGATTAATATAATAAATAAATTTTATTTCACTTAGATTTTAATTAGTAAAAATTTGTTAGTTATTGTAAAAAAATATAAATATTGGGCATATGTTTTTGCGCATCGGACATAGAAAAGACCAGTCTAAAGACATAATAAGTCTCAATCAAAGTTATATCTCTCATTTATGTCCATATTTTTAATGCTAATCATTTTGTACATTATGCTTTTAGAGTTGTACTATATAAATTTTTGGACAAAAATACCCCTATCGTTATCTTTTCCATTATTGTTATCGGCCATGCACATGCATCCACCATATATTTTCTTATATTCTTTAATGACCAGGGATCAAGTCTTACCTGCAGCATGGATAGCTCAACTGGTCACAGAGGTGAAAGTTTGAAAGAATGAACAGGGATCAAGTCTCACCAGCGGCAGTGTGGGAGACCTCTAAAAGTGAAAGGGGGTAGCAGGAAAAAGTCATTTTCCTTTTATGTGTTTGGCTGCACAATGGAAAACTGTCTTTTGGTGTTTGGCTCATCTTCCAGAAATGAAGTAGAATTGTATAATTAAACATTTTATATAATTAATTATTTTGTTTAAAATATATAAAATTTACAATAATATTATAAATAATAATATTTATTTTTAAAATCAAATAATATTATTTATTAAAAAAAAACATAATATTCATAGTTTCCGGCGAAAACCATGTCATGGTTTCCGCGCAGGAAACCATCTGGTTTTCGCGCCGGAAACCAAGATTTGGTTTCTGTGCGGAAACCAGATGGGTTGTTTACTATATATATATATATATATATATATATATATATATATATATATATATATATATATATATATATATATATATATATATTTTTTTTTTTTTTTTTTTTTTCTTTTTTTAAACCTTTGGTTTCCGGCGGAAACCAGATTTCCGCCGGAAACCAAAGTTTAGGAAACCAGTGCTCAGGTTTCCGGCGAAAACCTGCCGGAAACCAGTGAGCCCAAAAGCCAAAGGATGAAGAAGCCAATGAAGATGAAGAAAGTCAACTACTCTTGAAGTGAAGAAATGAAGAAGTCAACATCAGGAAAATGACTTCCTCTTTTTTAAAGGGGAAGTTGTTTTCCTTTAAAATAGGCTCATTTTCCATTGACCTGTACCTCATTTTTAGTTGACTTCAAATTTTCCTTCTTTCCAAACATTGAAAACTCGGAAAATGATTTCCAGAAATCATTTTCCGGGTTTCCAAACACACCCTAAATAAATTTGATTTTATATATCTTTTAATTAGTAGGGATTTGTTAATTATTTTAAAAGATATAAATATTGGGCATATGTTTTTGCGCATCGCGCATAGAAAAGACTAGTATTATATATATGTGTTAACATGTTCGTAGTATACAAATTGTGAATTTTAAAAAATAAATGGTGTTAGCCATTTTGTCCCATACTTGACTCAGAACCCTAGATGGTGTACTGGTATTTTCTGAGTAGTATGAATACCATAACTTTAATGCTATATAATGAATATATCATGTATCCCATCAATACAGGCTTTATATAGGCATATTGGTGATATACATACTTAAACCTAATGTCTAGCCAGTCGTTATATCGTGGACCGCGGCGCACGTGCACCACGGTCAAAACGGCATCGTTTCTTTAAGTAATGAAACGACGCGTCGTTACTGTTAACAGAGCGCGTATTTTTTTGTGTGTTAATTACCAATTAAAATTACAGTGTATCTAAACCGACACTGCCTCACGTACTATTTTATATATTATCAAATGATACTGTAGTTGTTGTGAAATGAAACTGCAGTGTATATAAAATGAAACTGAATAACATTTCACATATTTGAGTGTTATTGTGCAATGAAGCTGTAGTTATATCGGAATGATCATGCAGTTGTGTTTTAATGAAACTATAGTGTATATAAAATAAAATTAAATAACATTTTCACATATTTGAGTGTGTAAATGTCGAATGAAACTGTAGTTATATCGAAATGAAACTGTAGTGTGTTGAACTGATGAAATTGCAGTGTATACAAAATTAAACTGAATAACATAGTTACTTTTTGTGAAACGACGCGAAATGGGTGCCGTTTCTTTTCATTAAACAAAACGACGTCATTTTGAAGCTCAGTGCATAATCGATTATGCACCGCAGTGCACGATATAATTTGTCATGTCCAGTCCAACCAATCACTTAATGGGCCTAGTCCACTTGCACCACATAATTAAGGTTGATATATAATATATAATATATATTATATAGAAAAATCTTACAGTCTCCCACTTGGTGCAAGTACTAGCAAACTCTCATCAAAGAACAAAACACACGAATCATAGTAATATGTCCTCTACTGAAAAAGTGAGTAATATCTTCTATGATCACATGCATTTTGATTCCCCAACTTGAATTCTTTATGAACAAACCCAACGTTTATTCTTGGTACCTTAAGGATGTTTCTCAAAATAAAATATATATGCACAACTTAAGAGAGAAAACCATCCAAATTGTACAACACTGTATGATCTCTAAGATCCTTAAAAGCATGCCTTAAGTAGAGATATCTTAATGTTTGCATAATGATAACTATATTCCATGACTTGTTTATAATTTAACTTAAGCACTATCTCTAACAGCTAAGAGCTTGGAGTTGACACGTCTGTCACTCCCACTCATCAAAATAGCCAAAAGATAGTTTAATCATAGAAGCATTCCAACAACTTAGACAACAAACCAAAACTCTAAGTCCATAAATTTGGAATGTTAAACATACACCATAACTTCCCAAATAATCTCAAGGTCCACCTTAAAATGAATTGAACATTATGAATCTTACTTTTATGCCTCGTAAAATTGTCTTGAGCCTTACAAACCAAAATGGCCTAGGATCAATTTTGAAGAAACTAAAGACTATTAAATGCTAAAGAATTTATTAAATAACAGTGTAGCACAAGTTAAATGTTTTTGTTCTAATAAATTCTTTAATATTGTTACAACATTTTCATAAATATGTTGCACAACCAAAATGTTCAATAATTGAACTTATGAATTTATATGAACAAATACAAGATTAATACTTGTGGAATCCTTTGGACTTATTGTTTGACATACAATCCAATTTGAGATGTATGGAGCCAATTAAATTCAAAATCTTTAGTGGAGTATCTTAATGATCCTTTTCTAAATGACTACTCCCACTGATTAAAATATTCTTTAGTAATGATCCTTTTCTAAATGACCACTCCAACTGATTAAGATATTCTTCAGCAAAATTAATTATATACGTACTCATAATTGATTTGACCAACTAAATAATGAAGATATAATTCTCCATCATTAGTTGGGCATACTAAATAATCAATATTTGGTTCCAATTATAGTCTAACTAAAGGAATAACCAATGAGGATATAACTCCCCTACCATAGTTGGACATACTAAAATAATAAAATACATGATGAAAAACTCAGCACATCATCTCTATGCAAGAAGGAAACAGAAGACTGAAGTTGAAAGGAAGAAAGTGAATTGTATTGAAGATGAGAGAATGAGAAAATCAACCCGCCAAGACTTGTAATGCTACTGTTATATAGCTCCTATTGTCAGTTATAACAGAAACTAAAGAGTGTATTTACATGAGAGCCCTTGGGCTTATTTCTTCAGTTTGCAACATGTTTTGTCACCCCCCCCCCCCCCCTAACTGGAGCATGAATTTCTTGAAGGCCCAGCTTAGAATGGAAGTTATCAAAGCTCAGTTTAGGCAATGCCTTAGTGAAACCATCAGCAACCTGCTTCTGTGAAGGTATAGACATTAACTTGATTATCTTTTAATTTACCTTCTGCTTCACTATGTGGCAGTATATCTCAATGTGCTTAATGCGTTCATGGAACACATAATTTTCTCCTATTGCAATGGCAGACTGATTGTTACAGAATAGGGTAGTTAGATAATCATGTCTTACTCCAAAATTTGCTAGTAAATAAAGAAGCCATTGGATTTCACAAGTTGTGGATGCTAGAGCCATGTATTCTGGTTCAAAAGATGATCTAGATACAGTGGCCTGTTTCTTTGTTTTCCATGAGATTAGGGACTGCCCAAGGTAGATACAATAGCCAGTAATTGATTTCCTTATTTCTGTACAAGTTTCCCAGTCTGAATCAGAAAACCCTTGCAATATAAGTTGAGAGTATGCTGGAAAGAATAATCCTTTTCCAGGAGATCCTTTGAGAAACCTTAGTACCCTGTGAGCAGCCATTAGATGTGTGCATCTAGGCTTGTCCACAAATTAGCTTAACTGTCATACAACATAGGAGATCTCTGGTCTGGTGTTTGTTAAGTAGAGAAGCTTGCCAACCAACCTTCTATACTCCTTAGGCTTGTCAGAGGAATTCTTTCCACATTGTTAAGTTTTTGTCCAGCAACTTTTGGTGTTTGTGCAGGTTTAGCATTCGGCAAACCATTCTCTTCCAAAATTTCGATGATATACTTTCTTTAGCATAGATTAAGTCTATTAGAAGTTCTGAAGGCCTCCATCCCCAGGAAATAGTTCAATTGACCAAGGTCCTTTATTCTAAAGCCTTATCCAGAGTCTATTTCAGCTGAGTAATCTGTTTGAGATCGGTTCCTGTAACCAGAATATCATCAACATATATAAGTAGGGCAATGAATGAATTACTTGAGGTTTTAGTGAATAGGGATGGATCTGCTGAGGATTGCTGAAAGCCATTATCTTGTAGGGCCCTTGTTAACTCGGCATTCCATTGCCTACTAGCTTGTTTCAGTCCATATAAAGATCTCAACAATCTGCATACTTGCTTTGGCTTTTCATTCTAAAATCCAAGGGGTAGGACCATGTACACTTCCGCTTCTAGATCTCCATGTAAAAATGCATTGTTGATGTCTAGTTGTTGGATATCCCATCTTCTTGCAACAGCTATGGCCAAGAATGTCCTGATAGTTGTCATCCTAGCCACAGGGGAGAATGTCTCTATGTAATCCATCCCTAGCTGTTGAGTATAGCCCTTGACAACCAATCTGGCTTTATGTCTCTCTATGGATCCATCAGCTTTATGTCTCACTTTGTATAGCCATTTGCATCCCATTGGAGTTTTTCCTGTTGGTAGTAGATCTGTGAGAACCCAACTCTTGTTTTCAACTAGAGCTT
The DNA here is from genome assembly GCF_001879475.1 of Ipomoea nil. NCBI lineage: Eukaryota > Viridiplantae > Streptophyta > Magnoliopsida > Solanales > Convolvulaceae > Ipomoea > Ipomoea nil. The sequence goes on along the minus strand of NW_017616592.1, from coordinate 180,234 downwards.
CTATTTCAGATTGCATTGCCTTCTTCCAAGCTTCATGTTTAACTGCTTCATTATAGGATTGAGGCTCATGTGTGGAGATGATGGATGAAGCACATGCCCTATGGCCAGGGGGAAACATTCATAGTATATAACCTTGCTGATATGATATGGGGAGGTTCTGACATGAGACTTGCTTACTGAGTGACAGTGGTAATCCTGCAGTCTGGCAGGAACATATTTAGTCCTTTCTGACCTCCTAGAGGTTGAATAGAATTTTCATCCACTGCATCTTCAATTCTTCTGGAATTAGGTCATTATGTATTCCATAATCCACTTCATCACCTGTCCTAGCACCATCTGCCATGGTTTCAGCATTGTCAATGTTATCATTGTTCTGCAAAGGTGTGATATCTATCTCAGTAGAGATAGGGACTAAAGGCAGTGTAGGGTTGAACATCTCAATTTCAGGTGCCCTTGGAATATCTGTTGAGTGGCTTTCTTTAAGGGGTTATACTTGTTCATAAAATTGGACATCTCTGGAAACAAACACCTCTTTGTTAGCCAAATCACATAGAATGTAGCCTTTTATATTTGTAGGGATTCCCAAAAAAATGCACTTCTTGGCTCTAGGCTGCATTTTATTTCTCCCTTGTGAGATAGTAGACCCATAACATAGGCATCCAAAAGCCTTAAGCTTATCATAATTCACATTTTTCCCAAATAACATCTCAAATGGAGTTTTGTCACCAGCTGTGGCAGTAGGCAGTCTGTTGATCAAATAAGAAGCATGCAAGACACAATGACCCCAATATTCCATTGGCAAACTAGATTGGAATCTAAGAGCCCTAGCTACATTTAGAATGTGTTGATGTTTTCTTTCTGCAATACCATTCTGCTGAGGGGTATATACACAGAATCTTTGATGTACAATCCCTTTGTCATTGCAAAAGCTATTCATCATAAATTCACTCCCATTGTCTGTCATTATGACTTTGATCTTTGTGGCAAACTGAGTGTCAACATAGCTATAAAAGTTCTGAAATAGGGACTTCTGATCACCTCTGATTTGTTCTTCATTAGATGTAACCATGTAAACCTACTATGATCATCAATTATTGTCAAAAAGTAGTGTTCTCCTTTTATATATAGATGCAACAGCCAGGGGCCCCAAACATCCATATGTATTAAGTCAAAACAATTTGCAGCTCTAGAAATACTAACATGGATAGTAGATATTTTGTGCTTAGCAAAATGGCATGCATCACAAACAAACTCAGAGGATTTGCAGAATTATAAATCTTTTATTTCATTCAAGAGATGTATCTTATTCACAGGGTAATACCCTAGCCTACAATGCTACAATTCTAAAGATAGACTATTACAATCAATAGTCCTATCAATCTAAGCGTGTTTTCTTCTAGTAGGGGGATGAGTGATCAAGTACAAACCATTCCTTTCTTTAGCAAAATCATCCACTATCCCATGAGGACACTGAATGGTGTAAGAATCAGTATTCATGATGATTTCACATGATCCTTGTTTTGTCAACTAGCTAGCAGAAACAATATTAAATGTGAATGAGGGGATGTGTAACACATTGCTTAACAACAGACTTAAGTGCAGTCTAATATTCCCTACATGTGTGACACTCACATTCTCTCCATTGGGTAGTTTAACAGATATTCCAATTACTTTGTGATATGTGGCATCTGAATCCAAAATTCATATAGCATCTACTGCACAGTTAATATGAAGGTTAGAAATGAACTTGCCATCATTGGACACCAATTTGAGATTTGGCTCAAAAGATACATTTTATTCTTGGAATCCAAAGAGGTATATCATATCACATAACTTACTATAGTTGATCCAAATAACCAAGTAAGCTTAGTAAAACAATTAATAAAGGTGGTAAATTTTGGGAAGTAACTTAATACATGTTTTGCCAATTGCAAACCATGAAACTTAGAATTATAATTGAACTAAATTTATAAATTCTAAGAAATTGTGATAAAATTATTATCTAGTAGGTTGAGAGATTTACTGACATCAAACTTGCCAGTAGGCTAAATTTTTAATTCTAAATAAATCCAATTAAACCCTTATGATAATATTTTAACTCAATTACTAAATGGACAGAAGATCCTAGTGACACAAAACTTGCATTTGGGCTAAAGTTTTACTCAATTAGATCCAACTGAAATTTTATGATGAAACAATTATCAAATGAGTTGAAGAATCAAGTGACATAAAACTTGCATGTGGGATAAAATTTTACTCAATAAGATTCATTACAACTATTATGATAAAACTTAAAAATCATGTTCCTTTTCTTAATCCCTGTGGGTAAATTAAGAAATATGACCTAAAGTTTACATCAGAAAATTAAACCTTATGATAGTGATCGAAATTATTTACAAATAACCATAAAGTAAATAAAATTGATTTATTTATATCATCACTTACAAAACTACTAAACTACATTCCGATACATAATTGCCTGTGGGCTAAATTATGATCATTAGATCATTGTTCAGTATTTCATCCTAATTAATCATACAAATATAACGAAATTGCATGTGGGCTAAATTCCATCATATTACATACAATTATTCACAACTTATATGGCTAAAACTTTATGTGACCCAACAACTCAATATATAATTTTTATTGATTAAGGATGTTGTGACTACTCCCCAACTAATTAAAATTATAGGATCACTAGACAATTATCATTGCCATCATGTAATTTAAACTTTAGACAATTTTAGTAAATTAAAGATGATGTGGCTACTCTTTAATCAATCTAAAAATTGTAATTACTCGGCAAAAGGAGAATTTAAAGCCTAACAAACAAATTAAACCAACATATGATAGACAATTATTAGGTATACTCCTAAGATAGTTGGTCGAGACGAAACTCGGTTAAATACCAACTACTTAGACAGAGTAGCATCGCAAGGGTCTAGTATCAACAAGACTTTTAAGTCAGGGCCATAGAACTAGTATTCCTCCCCAAGAAAGTTTCCTAAGTCATGCGTTCTCATGTTTGAAGTAAAATCGTTTGGAAGATCTAAAGATTGTAGATTCACCTATGGATAAGGCTTTAAATTGATGAACTAAATTAACGGACTAAATGTGCTTAAATTCAGGCACTACCGCAACTAAAGTGGTCAAAGTACATGTGAGGTCCCTGTACTATAGTGTTTTGTTCAATTTAGTCCTTCTACCTTAATTTTGTTCAATTTAGTCCCTGTACTTAAAAAAGTGAAACAATTAAAGACAATAGCTGATATTTATGTATTTATTTTAGACATATTAATGTAATATATTTTTGGTAAAACTAATTAATTTTAACTAATTTTAAAATAATATATGAGTTGGCATGTAAGTATGATGATGTGGCATATATGATGCCAACACCAAATCACCTATTGTCCTTAATTGTTTCACTAAGTACAGGGACTAAATTGAACACAATTAAGGTAGGAGGACTAAATTGAACAAAACACTATAGTACAGGAACCTCATAGATACTTTGACCAACTAAAGTTTATGCATAAGTCTAACTTAATAAAGGAACTAATATAATTCCATCCTAAAGTATGCATTGCTAAAGGCATAATAAAAATTGCATAATTTAAAACAGAATATTATGCTTAGGAAAAAAATGCATAAAATTAAACATTAAACCCATATATCCAAACAAATTGCATAACTTAAAGCAATTTACAATATGAGATTTCAATCATCTTTGAAATTTTAAACTGTAAGTCCATGACAAAATGTAGGTTTTAATGCATAAAGATCAAATTTATGAGAAATAGCTGAATTCACAAATTATAACAATATCAAGCCAAAATGATATGTTGTCATTTGTAAAACAAAATCTCACAAAACCTAATTGCATAATTAAACTCAATATTATGCACTTAATGTGATCAAATGCATAAAACAATCTAAAGAGTATGAAAATATACAAAATATTCATTTATTCATACTTAACCAAATATGGGCAAAAACATTAACCATAATTCAAAGACTGAATGAATTATGGAATAAATGTACAGTAATGACAATAGTCAGTTGCCTAAAAAAAAAAAAATTCTTATCTGAAGCATTGCCACATAAACATAATTGGAAACAATTCAGGATTCATAAATAAAATAATAATAATAATGTTATCATTAAAGTATTAATGGTAATAAGTAACCTTATAATCACCATTAACATTTAATAATAACAATCAAAGTATGGTAATACACATTCTTAATGTTTCCATTTTTCTTAAAGAATCCAAATTAAATGTGACAATTTCAAAATATAGCGGTCAAACTATAATTGTAACACTAATTATAAAAAAAATTAATGATAAAAACTTAGTAACCTTAATGACGCAAACCGCATCTCCCATAGTGCTAAAATTCTTCCATCTTCACTGTAAGTAACCTCAATGCAACGCCCAATGGTACGTAACAATAAACACCAAATAGGTAATCTTTCCAAACATAATAGATTACCAAGCAATAATAATTATTATGAAAAGGTAATAAACGAGATTAGTCCCAAAACTTAATAACAGTAATTAATAATGTCAATTATTAACTATAACAAAAGGTAAAACTGTAATTTTAAGGGGATATTGAATGCCGATCTCATATTACCATATAATAATTAATCAAGACTATAATGTCTTTTAGGGAGACTAAAATTAGAGTAATAATCAAATTACCATTGTAAAAGCAATATACCGACTATATTGTTTAGTATATTATTAAAGGAATTAATACTATTATTAAGGTATGAAAACTATTGATAGGTTAAAAATAGGCAAAAGTGTCAAATATGTCCATCTACTACTGCGAAGTGCTCAATTCCCACCACGAACTAAATTAAGTGTCAAATAGACCCATCTACCAACTAAATTTGTTCAATTGACTTTTTTTACAGGTTGTCTATTTAATTATTAAAATAAATAAATAAAATTAAAAAAAAATTACAAAAATTACAAAAACGGCGGCGTGTACGTGGAACTCCCGGCAAACACGGTAAACCACTCGTCGTCAATGTCAAGCCAGGATCACATTTCATTTACCGATACGCCGCCACGGAAGATCAACTCCACGACGACCCTAACGTCGCCATTTTCTTCAAGCCCACCGCCTTGCACAAAGGCACCACCATGACCTTACACTTCATCAAAACAGCAAACGACGCCACTTTCTTGCCCCGCTCCGAAGCTGAAAAAATCCCATTTTCCTCCCAGAAGATATCCCAGATTCTCAACCAATTCTCCATAGCCCCCGACTCAGAAGAAGCCCAAGTAATGAAACAAACCATCACAGAATGCGAAGAGCCAGTAATCAAGGGAGAAGAGAAACAATATGCCACTTCATTAGAATCCATGGTTGATTTCTCCAAATCCAAGCTGGGGAAGAAGGTCCGGGCAATATCCACCGCGGCCGGTGGCCAAACATCCATGCAAAAATACACCATTTTCGGTGTCGAAAAGATTCAAAACAACGACAAAGCTGTTGTCTGCCACAAGCAAAACTATACATACGTTGTTTTCTACTGCCACAAGACACAGACCACCGAGGCTTACACGGTTTCTCTGGTCAGAGCTAATGGGGCTAAGGTTAAAGCCGCGATCGTTTGTCACAAAGATACTTCGGCTTGGAATCCTAAGCATTTGGCCTTCCAAGTGCTTAAGGTTAAGCCCGGAACTGTGCCCATCTGCCATTTCCTTCCAGAGGATCATATTGTCTGGATTGCTAACTAAGCTAGATCGTCTCGGCTTTCTTGAATGCTTTAGCCATTTTAATGTTTCAAGATGCTCTTTTTTTTTTTTTTTTTTTTTTTTTTTTTTTTTAATTTTATTTATTTATTTTTTAATAATTAAATAGGCAACCTGTAAAAAAAGTCAATTGAACAAATTTAGTTGGTAGATGGGTCAATTTGACACTTAATTTAGTTCATGGTGGGAATTGAGCACTTTGCAGTAGTAGATGTGCCTATTTGACAATTGTGTCTTAAAAATATATAATCAACTTAAACAATAGTTGTAATTCTTAATGGCCAAAATAACAATTGTAATCCTTAAATTCTTAATGGCTCATAAATAGGACCAAGAGTATAATTATAGCACTTAATCACTCAAATTAGACCCATAAACCTCAATGGCCAAAGTGAGTTATGACATGGATATAAAATGATCTAGTACTGAAATATATCCAAACTTAATATTATTACCAACAATGAATATCATTAACAAAATATAGTAGTTAGTAATAATTAAGACTTAATGAACATATTATGCATAATAATCAATATTATTACCATAATAAACATGTTATAAGTCAAATAAAAGAGCTACAAATATTATTAAAAATATCAATCAAAATAGTGGGATCTATACTTTAATGACCCAGATAGGTGCTAAATACCTTGTTCAAATTAGGTTTTAAAGTCCCAAGTGAAAAAATAGGACTAAAGTATGCTCAAAATTAAATGAGAAACCAAACAAGATGTCTTAATAGGCTATAATGTCCAAAATTAGCATAAGGATCCAAATTGAATAATATTTAATATAAAGACTATGAGTTAATAATATGCTATATCCAATGTAAATATATGCTTTTCTAAATGTACAATTATAATAAAATAATTTATGAATATACAAAGCAAGCTTGAATTTTTGCATGTTAATATATTATTAACCCATAAATCCTAAATAAATTGCGAGTAATTTAATATGCACCTCAATATTAAATTAAAATTCAAGTAGCAAATTCAAAACTTAATATTTGGTCAAAATTGAATAATAATTTAATTATGAATTTAATGCCAAAATTAATAAGAAACTAAAGGACATTAATATTTCAAAACAAGCAATTACCATATATATTTATCATTTGCCAAAATGATGTACAATATTAATTAAAGTAATATTAATATTATAATATTAAACTAAATAATTAACATTTACCAAAATTAATATATATAATATTAAATAAGGCAAATATTAATATGCTAAATAAATATAAATGATAATGGTAATTAACCTAGTGGCACAAACATATTTTAATAATGCACCAGGAGCGCAGATTGCCACATGATAATGTTAAGCAAATATTAAACACATGGACTGCGTCTATTACCATTCCATTTTTCTTCTTTCTCAAATAAGGGGGGAGCACAGACTGTCTCATCAGTGCGGCGCCGAGAAAAACAGAAGCAGCATCGCCGGACGAGACCAACCTGAAGGAGGAAGAGAGAGAATAGCGATGGTCGCCGGGAAGCCAGCCACTCCACCGTCTCGCCTCACTGCGCGTTGCCGCCGTCTTGTAGTAGGGCCCAAGCTCCTCGCTTTAACTCCATCCACCGCCATCGTCCACCGTTCGCAACACCAAGTCGCTGTCTCGACAGCGACCGGAGGGGAAAGCCACCGGAAAAAACTGAGAACAGTGAAACCGATCGCCAACGAGTTGCATCTGAAACCAGTGTCTCGACCCTTTTAGTTTTTTTTTTTTGGTCGCCGGCAGAGAGAAAAAAAAAGAAAAACGAGAAAAGAAAATAATCGAAATTAAAATTGATTAGTGCTAAAAGTAATAAATTTCAACAGTCAAAAAAATCATATACAAAAATCTTGATGTATATGAAATTAATGCTGATTTGTAGGCAATACAATCAACCAGACAAAGATTGATAAATTAAAGGCTCTTATATCAAATGTTAGATCTAAATATGATTTAACCATACTGAACAATAATCTACGAAAAACCTAACCCCGTAGTAGCGGAAGCAGAAGTCGTATTGATCTCCAGTCATAGTTGATATCCTGCTGTGTTTGTTAGGAACAAGTGTAATTAGATTTTGATGATACCAATCTTGTTAGGATTGTAGACCCCTCTTTTCAATTTCCTCTTCCTAGAACTTTCATGTTATACGAAAGCAATAACAACTCATTGTGTGATTCGGTCAAGTGGCATACATACACGAATCTGAGTTGTGTTTATTAGTTTAGATCTACGAGAAGAAGTGAAGAAGAAGAGAAGACTGAGAGAACGACACAGACCGAAAGATGGAAGGGTCTTGCACTCGTGTAAATATTAAATGATAAGGAAAATCATTTGATCATTAAAGACAATGAATGAAAAAGACAATATTTCGTGTGACACTCCTGAGACCGATAAGTCTAAGTCAGACTTAAATAGACAAATTTAATACATGAGCAAAGAGAATGTTGTCTATGTCTCACAGTTGGACAATCATTCTAGACAAAAGAAGTCCTAGGAATGATATTCACAAAATCAAAGAGCATTAAATGACTAGTACTTCTTGTCAGAAGAAAAGGACAAAAGCTACAATGTTTTTGACACCAACGGCTACACAGTACAGCCGCATTAAATGCTCCATGCCTAATGGTTTTTACACACGGGTCAATAGGTTTGAAATCCATCTCCCTCCAACGGATGAATTTCTCCTTACCTACAAATACCCCTCTTCATCACTGAAGGAGGCTTGCTGGTTGTTCAACTGATTTCATCAAAAGAAAAGCTCTTCAAATAAGATTATTCAAAAGATTTTCATAAACCAGTGTGTGTGATTGTGAAGTTTTCAAAGAAGCTCATTCAGATTTATTCTTCACAATCATCAAGGAAGTCTTGCATCATTTTTAAGAAGATTCATCCGATCATCAAATCAAGACTTCAAGCAGTTGGAGAAATACATCAAATTCATCCAACACTCAACTCTGAAGAAGAAGTGGATAGAGGCGGAGTAAACTCTAGGAGTTGAGAAACCTTTCAAGTAGCTGTCCGGCTTAGTGACCAAGGAAGCTAGTATAGCTTGAGTAGTTTGTACTAGGAGTGATAGTGCAAGCCCTTTCACAAGTTGTGAAAGAAGAGTGGAGTAGGCTTTGTTGATAGCCGAACCACTATAAAAATCTTTCTCTCCATCTCTCTTTACTTTCATGCAATTATTTATCTGGCATTGCATGCATATTGATCATACAACCTTCGTAACTAACTCGTGCAAAGCTTGTCTTAAAAACATATAAACAATTTTCGTTGTGCATAACTCCGAAAGAAGTTAATCTGAAAAATTGATTAGAGTCTATTCACCCCTCCCTCTCTCTAGACTCTCTTTCAACCCTACCGGGACCAACAATGTTGCCTCTTGAACGGTAGACCTGCAGGTGTTAGCCGTTTTGTCCCATACTTGACTCAGAACCCTAGATGGTGTACTGGTATTTTCTGAGTAGTATGAATACCATAACTTTAATGCTATATAATGAATATATCCTGTATCCCATCAATACAGGCTTTATATAGGCATATTGGTGAAATACAGACTTAAACCTAATGTCCAGTCCAACCAATCACTTAATAGGCATAGTCCACTTGCACCACATAATTAAGGCCCATAATATATAATATATTATACGGGAAAATTTTACAAATAGTACATGATAAGTGCTTATTTGTCTATATTTTTCCTCCTTTCACTAAGCCATTTTGCTTATAGATTATTCCAAATTTCATGAGATTATGATTAAATTGTGTTATTTTGCAAGGAATTCTGTTTGGAAACAATGATGAATATTTTCTGGCATTTTGGTGGACATTGGAGTCAAATGGAGCGTTTTGGATGCATTAAGAGTCCATAGGAGCTAAGGAGAAGCTAAGAGGATGGACAACATACTTCCAAGGGAGCCTAAGAGTGGTGTATTCAATGGTCTACTCATTTCTTTCATATTTTTGTGTTAGATTAGATTTAGAATTAGGTTTCTAAACACATTTCAAGCTTGTAATCAAGGATTCAACACTTGGATTTCAAGATTTACCATCAATTTCTTAGTGAAGTTCTCTTTCCCTTATCTCTTTTCATTTGCAATGTTTATGCTTTACACTTATGTTTTTGTGTTCTTTATGCTATTAAATCATGTGTAATTAGTTTATAGACTTCAGTTAGGGTTGTATTATCTATTTTGATGCTTGATTTGTGATTATTGCAAAAAGGGGAATAACTCTAACCTAGGGTTCATGTGTTTATGAGGATGTTGTGTTTATATCTTGTTAATATTTGATGTACACATTCATTGGCATAGACCCGATTTCTTCCTACGAAAATAGTGGAAATTGGGAGCTTTAGATGCTTTGTGTGTTTGGTGGACTTGGAATTGATGCACCAAGAGAGTAGGGGAATTCCGTGTTCTAATCCTTGATTATCAATCACGAGACACTACTGAAAATTATGAAATTTCCGACCACCTGAAAGTGATATTAAATCAAGTCAAAAGCCTTGTTCCGACCACTTTTGATATCCGGAAAAACCTTTGTTGCTATTTCCGATCACTTTTTGGTATCAACTTGATTTAAGATCACTTTCAGGTGGTCGGAAATTCCATAATTTCCACTAGTGAGAGTGGTTCGTAGACTAGGATACCTACGTGCATTCCCACTTGATTTCTTGGCTTTTTGTTCTCCCTAATCCCATAGGTTGTTGAAGCATCTAGATGATAATGCTCCCTAACTTGAGTCCTATTTCTTTATTTCGTATTTACCTCTTGTTCATATGTATTTTTGGTATTTTGTTTAGTTACCTTAGCCTTACAACTTGTTACAGATTGCTTAGCTTCTTGTGTATTTCCTAGTGTTAGTGCCTAGTTACTTTTGGTTATATACTACGTGTCATAACCTCAATCCCCTGAGAACGACATTGTACCCCGTACACTCACTATCATTCATTTTTGCTACAACAGTACAAAATTACAAATTTGTATAAGGGTCACGTATAATGGGGTCACTACAAGGTTTCAGCTTTTCGCAATCCTTGTTGTTAGGTCATAGAAAGTTAAGAATTCGAAAACCTTTTTTCATAAAAAGATCACATATTTTTTTAAAGAAAGGGTATCCGCAACCCTTTCTAAGCTGAAAAGGTCGTGAATAATATAAATGTTTTTAAAAAATACATAAATTAATTTTAAGACCCCTTAATGTTTTTTTATTTAAAATCCTGTACCAAATTTTGCAAAACCAACACAACAAACTATACAATATACTCTTCAAAATAACACAATAATATACGCCGATTATTTTGGGCATATGGTGTCTGTTATTTTTTGATATAGTTCTGGCTAAATAATAGATAAATGATACGACGTTAGTTTTTTTATTTTATTTAAATCTATGTCATATATTATTTTTAAAATTTTAAAAAGTACATACAATGTCGGTTTTTATGATACTTCGTTTATGATGTTACATGTTTAATCTTTTTATGTATATAAAATGACATTTCAGTCAAAAGATCGATTGAAGCTAAGCATGATTTTATATTGATAATCCTAGTAAGAGTTTAATGGATACTTTTGGGTTGGATTGTCATTGTAATCACACTATTCCATTTGCACCACTGCAGTGGAAATCCGTCACCGTATATATCTGTATTGTCATTGTCACCGTATATATCTGTATTGTTGTTTTTGAAGTGTTGTGTATTCAAGTGTGCTAAAAGATAACACACAAACAACAATGATTAAATAAAATTATTACCTTTAAAAAATGACGTGTAAAGACAGCAGTTTTAAAAATCCGTTGTCTTTGTAGTGTTGTGTATTCAAGTGCGCTTAAAGACAACACACAAACGACAACGGTTAAATAATACCATTGTCTTTCATAAAAACAAAATGCACATAGACAATGATTTTTAAAAATCGTTGTCTTTGAAATGTTGTGTATTAAAGTGCGATTAAACATAACACACCAACGACAACAGTTAAATAAAATCGCTGTCTTTAAATAAAAAAATACCAGTGCACAAAGACAACGGTTGCAATAAACTATTGTCTTTGAAGTGTTGTGTATTCAAGAGAGCTTAAAGACACACACAAACGACAACCTTTTCTATAAAAACGCGCGCAAATGAAGACAACAGTTTTAAAAACCGTTGTCTTTGTAGTGTTGTGTATATATTCAAATGCATTTAAAGACAACACATCAACGACAACGGTTACATAAAATCGTTGTCTTTTATTTAAAAAATGCACATAGACAATGATTTTTAAAAAACGTTGTCTATGTGGTGTTGTCTTATGACAAAATGCAGAAAGACAACACACTAAAGACAACGGTTCATTAAAACCGTTATCTTTGACAAAAGTGTTGTGTCAATGACAACGATTTTGGATAAAACTGTTGTCTTTTACACAAACGGCAACACTTTTGCCAAAAACTATTGTTTTTGTAGTGTTGTCTTTGTGCATTTTTCTTGTAGTGTAAGCACTTGAACCCCAAAAATCCCACTCTTACTCATATTGTTTTCATCAACTTGCTTACTTTGTTCTTTTTAATTACTTATACCTTTACCATCAATCAATCACCCTTTTCGTTAGAATTAGCTTCTCGTGAATAGATTAGTAGCTAGTGTTTGATAATCCGATACTCTAGGTATTTGTTTGTTAAATTATGCTACAATCATAATGGGAAGAAAAGCTTTTGAGTGGATCTTCCTTCTGCAACAACGTGGGTTTTGGGAGGAATTTAAAAATAAAAATAAATGTGAGACACGCAATTGCATCTCACGGGAGTCCAAGCGGGTAATAATGTAATAATGTAAGTATTTTAGTTCTTCACAATGATTAACTTAATGTATTAAATTTATGAACTCAATTTGTCCATCTTAACAACAAGCTAAATTTTACATTATTAATCTTAAATTTAATGTTTATTAAATAGATATTTAATTGAAGGATCAAATTTAGAATAAAATCAATATAGTTGAAGCACCAATTCAAAGAAAATTTCTCTTGTTCTTAGCTAGCTAGCTACAAACCTCGCAATATAATATATATATTTTTGGGCAGATCAGAATACCTTAAAATGGGTAGCCTCAAGCCCTCAAGAACGGGCACGCTAAGGTTGAGGTTGATGATCACCCCTTCAACACCCCAAGTAGTCTACTTTTGGATCCTGAAGAGTTCAGGAGACAAGCCCACATGGTAATTACGTTGTTGAATTCGTCAACTCTCCTCATCTACATAGATGATAGATGCTTAAAGTTCTTGTGTGATCAAGCATTACAGAGAGCAGATCATACTACTACCGACTAATCAATGCCATAAAGATGGTAATTGGTGGTTGAAGCATTTATGCTCATAAATGTCACAAACACAACTCAAAAACAGGAAGAAGCTTAAAAGTTTGTAAAAAACAAGAAGGATCGGAGGCTTGTTAACTAGAACAAGAGGAAGGGGCTCATTGAAATGTGAATTTCAGTAATCCTAGGGTTCGTTTCTTAAATTATTGAAATTGAGGGCAGCCAAAAATTACCCATGCTCAACCATCTTCAATTTGCCACAAAAAAAATTCATTGTTTCTTATTAATGGGTGCCGTTAACACTCAACAACCACGCCCTGAACTTCATGATAACCACCTATTCAGCACCACAAGCTAGTCTTCTTTCTAAAAAAAGAAAAAAAAAAAAAAAAAAAAAAACACCACAAGTCTTTTAGATCCTAAAGAGTTCAGGAGACAAGGCCACATGATTTCTCCTCAACCATTATTCCATGGATCATGGTCATACATTTTTATGAATTATAAATAAAAATTACATTTTTAATATATTAAAAGTACATTATATTATTTGTATACGTAAAGTACATTATTTGAGAGGACATGATTTTTTATATTTTATCAAATAATGTAGTTTTAGTATATTAAAAATGTATATTACATTCATGGTCTACACAGTTATGTGGATCATGATCCACACAATAATTTGTCATTTGCCCTCAAGGAAGTCCACACAATAATTTGTTATTTCTCAGGTTCCTAAGGTCACGGTCAAGTCTACACAACTCTGTCTAGTCATTAACGATTTAGTAGATAGTATTTGTGAGAAAAGATCAATGTTCGAAACTCGATAGTGACAGTGTGAGGATTGTGTCTAAAGTTGATAGATCTCTTCTGCCCATTGACATTTAGCCATGTTTGCTGAGTCACTGAGTTATCCTAATTTACCTCCTCCCATATCCTCTCTCGGACCGGATCCTTTAGGCTAGAGAATTTAACCTTTTAGGAAAAAAATTGTAAAGAGTAGAAGTGAGAAATTTTAGAGTGATATAAATACTCATTAGGTGAAATGACCATTTAGTGTCCCAAACCTACCACTTTGATTGATACTCTAACATTGCGGCGGCAAATTATTTTATGGATCGTGGACCATAACAGAACGTGTTTTTTTGGGGGGAGGGGGGGTGGGGACAAAACGTATTCTGGGGGGAACAAAACGTATAGTTTTAATATATAAAAATACATTATTTGGGTAGGGAATGTATATTAAATAATATACTTTCTCTAAGAATATCATTTATGTAATAAGTGCATATTATTTGATAATATAGTCCAATGAAACCATGGTCTACACAATAATGAGCTTGGGCTCTCAACGAGTTCATATAGATGAGCTCCTCATGCTCAATTGCTCACCATCTTCGAGCACCCAATAAAATATATTTCATTTGTTCTTGGCTACTACACAAACCGCGTGTTATATATATATTTTCTGCAAAAAATACCTTAATGGGTACCGTCAAGAACAACCAAGCTGAGCTTGATGATGCGCACCTCTTCAACACCACAAGTCTTTTGGATCCTGAAGAGTTCAGGAGACAAGCCCACATGGTTGTTGATTTCCTCGCTGATTACTTTCACAACGTCGGCAAGTATCCGGTCCGTAGCCAAGTTGAACCGGGTTATCTCCGGAAAACTCTACCGGAAGCTGCCCCCAATACGCCGGAACCCCTTGAAAACATCCTCCGGGATGTCTACAACCATATACTTCCGGGGATTACCCATTGGCAAAGTCCTAATTTCTTTGCTTACTTTCCTTGCATCTCTAGCACCCCCGGCATTCTCGGCGAAATCCTTAGTTCTGGCCTCAACGTCGTCGGCTTTAACTGGATAGCATCGCCGGCGGCCACCGAGCTCGAGAGCATTGTGATGGATTGGTTTGGGAAGTTGCTAAGACTTCCCACTTCTTTCATTTTCTCCGGCGGCGGTGGAGGGGTACTCCAAGGTACCACATGCGAAGCCTGGTGTGCACTATTATGGCCGCCAGGGAAAAAATGTTGGGCAAGATTGGGAGAGACAAATTTGGGAAGCTTGTTGTCTATTCATCCGATCAAACACATTTTTCACTAAAAAAGGCCGCACAGATTGCGGGCATAAACCCCGACAACATTCGTGTCATCGAGACTATTAAAGCCGACTTGTTTGTTTTATCCCCAGAAGCACTTCAATCCTCTATTCTTGGTGACATAGAACAAGGCCTAATCCCGTTGTATTTATGCGCGACGCTAGGGACAACAGCAACCACCGCGTCGACCCAATACGGCGGCTGTGCGAAACCGCCGGAAAACACGACATATGGGTGCACGTAGACGGGGCGTATGCAGGAAGCGCATGTATTTGCCCAGAATATCAGCATTTTCTTGACGGCCTCGAAAACGCAGATTCTTTCAGCCTTAACGCACACAAATGGTTCTTTTCAACGTTGGATTGTTGTTGTCTCTGGGTAAAGCATCCAACTGCTCTCACAAACGCCTTGTCTACCAATCCTGAATACTTAAGGAACAGTGCCACCGATACCAACCAAGTGGTGGATTATAAAGACTGGCAAATCGCATTGAGCCGACGCTTTAGAGCTCTGAAGTTGTGGATTATTTTCAGGAGTTATGGCGTGGCAAATCTCAGAAAGTTCATTCGTGGCGCGGTGAAAATGGCGAAAGGTTTTGAAGGGCTTGTTGCCAAGGACGACAGGTTTGAGATTATGGTTCCAAGGAATTTTTCTTTGGTTTGCTTTAGAGTGTCGCCAACAGCAATTGAGAAGCATCTCAAGTGGGATGAAGAAGTGAATGAGTTCAATGCGAAGGTGTTGGAGAGCATAAATTCAAGTGGGAAAATTTTCATGACTCATGCAGTGGTGGGAGGAGTGTATATGATGAGGTTCGCCGTCGGGGGAGCATTAACCGAATTCCGGCATGTGGAGATGGCTTGGAAGGTGATTCAAGACCATGCAACTTCTATGCTCAATAATGCAGCTTAATGAGTTAGGAATTGAATTAAATTTGTTTGTTTGTATGTTTGTGTGGGGCGCTTTGTTTTTATTTTTTATTTTTTTTATTTTTTGCCATTTATGAAGGTCATTTATTTCAGTTCTACGTATGGAGTATAATCCTATATATAATAAAGCTATATGGTCTTGTGAAAATTGAATGTTGCATTTAATTTTCACAAGACCATATGACTTTAAGATGTGAAAGTCTTGTGAAAATTAAATGGGCTTTAAGATGTAAAAATTATTTTAAGATGTGTCACATCTTAAAGCCATATAGCTTTAAGAAGCATGCATGCAACCCCAAAGTCCATAAGTTTGAAATTAATATATAGCATAGCTATGTGGCTTAATATTTAAGATTGTTGATGTGCATATTGAGGACTACGGAGACAAAGATGCGTTATTCGTGGATTCATCGGATACTATCCAACAACACTCTCCAACTTAATTGACGTGAAGTAGGCTTAGTAACATTAAGATTATATTCTCGAATTATTAGTTCTCATCTTTTATTGATTACACACTTAATTTAATAGTATTTGGAAGAAAAAAAAATCAATGTTCTAACTAAGATTGTGATTTTGGTCTTTAAAGGTCAATTGTATGATGCTACATCTAGAGTTAGAAATCTCAAAGGTCTAAAAATTGTGATCCGTGGTGACTCTAAAATTGTAACTCAATTACTATTGTAGTTTACTAAGTTCTTAAAAATTTATAATATTAAATACTATGTACTAAATTTTTAATATAGTTTAAGATTTGTAGTAATCACCCACTGCACCTCAAATATTATTTTAATTGTAAATATATTTATGTTCATAATTTTATCATAGGAATTCACACATAATAATTATTAAATAACAAAAATTTTATATATTAAGTTGGGGACCGATTCAAAGAAATTGGGAGCTAGTTCGAAGCAATTGAAATTGGGAGCTAGTTTCAGAGAAATTCTGAAATTGAAATTGATTTCCAATGTAGAATTGAAATTGGGAGCCAATTGAGGTGGTAGTATGGGATGCAATTTCAAAGTTGGGGACCGATTCAAAGAAGACATAGGAGATCAAATTGAATTGAGATGAAATTCAATACCAGGAGAAGTCACAATTCAAATTGGGAAGCAATTGAAAGCACCAGGAGTAGTTTGGGAGCAAATTGCAAGTCAAAGTCAATTGGGAGCCAATTACAATGGAGAAATTCAAATTGGGTGCCAATTACAAGCCAATTGAAATTGAGTGTCAATTACAAAGGAGAAATTCAAATTGGGTGGAAGTTCAAAGCCAGTTTGAAGTCTGAGAACACCCAGACGTGAGAATGAAGAAGATGAAGATGAACTTACATTGAAAATATTCTCACAAGGAAAAATACTAGTTTTAACTAGTATGGGATTAAATTAATGAATATTTTTAAATCCCAAAGATACAAGGACCACTCCAGAGCTGATCAGAGAAGCCATTCTACACCAAAACTGAGACCCAGATATTCTCACTCAAACGTTGAACCAGAGGAATATCAGATGAAGTTTGGGAGCTCATTTACATGGAGATGAAGATCCATCAACGGCTAGCTTATCCTTTCTGACATCTTCGCAGAAGATAAGATAAGATCTCTGACAAAAAGATACAAGATTTCAAAAATGAGAGCGTCTCTTTCCAACGGACAGATTCTCATTACCATCTATAAAATGATGAAGATATGAAGACTTGAAGATGGGGAACTCACGAACAAGAGAGTAGAAAATTCGAATCCATAAAAGGGAACGAATAGAGCAATTAAGCTTGAAAGAGCATAGAGCAAAAATCTCATTTGGTACAGAGCATACCAAAAATCTTCAAGTGAGAAGTGAGAAAAGAAAAAGAACTCAGAGAGCTTCAAAGAAAAATATTCAGAGAGTTCTTAAACAGAGCAAAGCAGAGCAAAAATATCAAGTGCTTTACTTGATATATTCAAAGAGAGAAAACACTCAGAGCTATCAAGAGAAATCATTCCAGATTGTTTATCTTCATCAAAGAGACCTGCGCATCATTGAAGATCATCTACAGAGTCTCAGAAGTTGGAAGCAAGACAACACTTGTTTTGGAGCAAAACAAAAGAAGGGAGGAAAGTAGCACGGAGCTGTGAAATCCTGGATTGTCACACGGAGCTGTGAGATCCGAAGCAGCAGTGTCGGAGGCACTAGGCGTGATTAGTGCGGGCTTTGTGATCAAGGCACTAGATCACGGGATACGTTTCTACCGGAGTGTGGAAGACGGGGGGAAAGTAACGCGGAGTCTTGAAATCCTGGGATAGTAGCGCGGCGACGTGAAACCCGAAGCAGCAGTGTGGTGTCACTGGGCGTGATTAGTGCGGGCTTTGTGATCAAAGCACTAGATCACGGAAATTCATTGTATCTTGGAACCAAGGAGTGGTAGATATAGTGAATTGCTCTTGGAGATAAGAGCAAGTGGAGTAGGAGGATTACACTACCTCGCGAACCACTATAATTGTCTTGTGTTCTTTACTGCTTTCTTTACTTACTGCTCTTTACATATTCGCTCTACACGAGATATACTGCTCACACAATCTCACACACACTTTATGTTTATTTATTTCCGCTGTGCACCATACTCTAACAATTTAGTTAAGAGTTTTGGTTTATCTCTGGCTTAGCAATTGTTGTGCTGTGCGAAAAA
The DNA here is from genome assembly GCF_001879475.1 of Ipomoea nil. Lineage (NCBI taxonomy): Eukaryota > Viridiplantae > Streptophyta > Magnoliopsida > Solanales > Convolvulaceae > Ipomoea > Ipomoea nil. The sequence goes on along the minus strand of NW_017616592.1, from coordinate 161,460 downwards.
AGTTTGAAAGTCTATTCACCCCCCCCTCTAGACTTTCACCTTACCTGTTTTGGGACCAACAATTGGTATCAGAGCAGGCTGTCTATTTAGGCCAAATTGCTATCTAAGCACGTGCCTAACTGGGTCAACCGTTTCTGACTGCTAGACAGATCCATTCTACAAAGTGTGTGAATTGGATTAATCTTTCATATCTCTCGTGATGATGAAGAAGAAAGATTTAGCTCAAAATCTATTATTCTCACTTGATAAATTTGATGATTGGAAAGTTCGTATGCAGGTACACTTATCGGCTTTACACGATGAAATGTGGGAAGTTATTTCCACTGGCCCTATCGAAATATTAAAAGTCAATACGGCGTTTGTCCTATCCCCGGATGCTCCACAGTACGTACAAAAGCCAAAACCGGAATGGACATCGGACGATAGAACGCGGAATAAGCTTGACAATATTGCCAAGGATATTCTATTCAAAGCCGTTGATGATACAATATTTCCGAAGATCCGAAAGTGCGCCACTGCCAAAGAAATATGGGAAACTCTCATCAAGATTCGCGAAGGAGATGAACAAGAAAAAGACAATAAGCTCACAATCGCCATGAAGAAGTTTGAAGATTTCAAAATGCTCTCAAATGAAAGTATTGCAGATATGGAAGCTCGAATGATCAAAGTTCTTGGAGAGATTAGTGATCTTGGCAAAAATATTAGCCAAAAAGAAATTAATCTCAAAATCCTACGAGGCTTACCATCTGCATGGGATATGAAAGTTACGGCTATGCGCGATCACCGAGATCTAAGAATGTTGTCAACAGACAAATTATTTAGTGATCTAAAAGCATATGAGTTCGAAATGAAGGCCAAAGATGATGATGTTCATGAAGCTCGAAATTCTGCTCTAATGGCCGAACAACCGTCAACCTCCAGGTCAGTAGAAAATAATGTTGATTTTATGACTGACGAACAGTTTGCTCTTTTTGTGAAAAGATTTAAAAGGTTTATGCGAAAAGGAGACAACAAAAATTTTGCTCGTGGAAAATTCATCTCTCGCATAACACAAGAAGAAAAAGTCGAAGAAAACAAGGATTTATGCTACAATTGCCGCAAACCCGGCATTTTAAAATAAATTGTCCGTATCCGATCGTTAGCAAGTATCAAGGCAAAAATGTTGAATCTACGCCGAACAAATCCGAAAGCAAAAGGTTCAAGCACGACGAAAGAAAAGCTCTCGTTAGCAACGAACCAAACGAAAATGATGATTCGGAGGATTCATCATCAAGCGATGAAAGTTCATGTTCGGAGGATGATACGGCGCTAATATGCAAGTCAATTAAGTTGAGTACAAGTGAAGATTGTCTTATGGCTCTTGAAGCAGAGGAAGAAGAGGTAACATTTAATTCTTTCAATTCTGTTAATTCTTCTTTTTCTCGTGAATCTATTGACAATTTAATGCGAAAATGTCAAGAGATTATGCTCACTCATCCTCAACTCAAGGAGCGCAATAATATTCTAATTCTTGAAAAATAAGAAATGAATAAAAAATTGCAAGATGCTTTACTTGAAGTGAGTAAATTGAAGTATGAAAATATTCATCTTCAAGAAGAGTGTAAAGCAAGAGAGGTTAGAGAACATAATCTTAGAGCTACTATTGCTACGTTCACTAATTCGTCTAAAATTATAGATAAAATGGTGAGCATGCAAAAGCCATCAGGAGATAGAACCGGAATTGGTTATGACTCCACATGTTCTCAAACCCCTCAAAATCTGACTAATTCTACTACTACTTTAAATAATAAAGTTCAAGTGGTAAAATTTGTTAAAAGTCAGAATAGCACAATGAGACAAGGACTTGGCTATCAAACAAATGCAAAGATGAATGTTGAAAGGCCGAAACAATTTAATTATACGGCAAAACAACAAAATTTCTTCAAGCAAAGATATGCCAAAGAGTCAAGTGCAAAAAGATTTCATAGAAAAGAGGGAAGCTTTTCTAGAAATAAAGTTGGGAGATTTCATCCCACTCAAAAAGATTGGTTGTGCAATAGATGTAATATTTTTTATAGACCAAAGCAACCATTCTCTTCCCATGTGCCAAAATATAAAAATAATTTTCAAAACCCGGCGCCAAAAATATTTTCTCAAGTGAGTTATGATTATCGTATCTCAAATGGTTACAAATCGCCTCATCTTAATTCAATAAGATCAAGGTGGGTTTGGTTACCAAAAATCACTAACAGTAAAGGACCCAAGCAAGTATGGGTACCTAAAGTTAATTAATCTTTTTTGCAGGATGTTTGGTACATCGATAGTGGTTGCTCACGCCACATGACTAGAAATAAATCATATCTAGTAAATTTCAAAGAAATCGATGGACCAAAAGTTATATTCGGAGGAAATCAAAATTATGGAATCACAAAAGGAGTTGGCACGATCAAGAAAAATGGTCTGAAGATTGAAGATGTTTCTTTCGTTGAAGGATTAAAATTTAATTTGTTGAGCACTAGTCAATTTTGTGATAAAGGCTATCTTGTAGAATTTTCTAAAGATAATTGCCTAATAAAAAATGAGCTCACAAATGAAATTATTTTATCTGGAAAACGGCGAAAGAATATGTATATTGTTGATTGGAGCACAAGCAAAGATTCAGTGTGCTTAATGGCCAGAAATTCAAATGAAGCTAATTGGGAATGGCACAGAAAGCTCAACCACTTAAACTTCAAGACTATCAATCAGCTTGCAAAGAAGAATCTAGTAGAAGGCTTGCCAGATATTATTTTCAAGAAGGACCAAGTGTGTGATGCATGCCAACGCGGAAAGCAAATCAAATCATCCTTCAAATCAAAGACACACGAGTCAACGTCAAGACCGCTAAGCTTACTACATATGGACTTATTTGAACCGGTTGATCCAATAAGTATGAAGGAATTTTTCTAGGATATTCAGCTACCAGCAAGGCATTCAGAGTTTTGAATAAAAGATCAATGGTGGTTGAAGAATCCATACACGTGGTATTTGATGAAAAATCACAGATCAAAAATGATGCACTGGACGAAGAAATTGCACAAAATGGAACCAAATGGGTCTTCCGGAACAAAGCAAACGAAGAAGGCGTGATTGTTAGGAATAAAGCAAGGCTCGTTGCAAAAGGATACTCTCAAAAAGAAGGAATAGATTTTGATGAAACTTTTGCACCGGTGACCCGACTTGAAGCAATCAGAATTTTCCTAGCCTACGCCGCACACAAAGATTTCACCGTTTATCAAATGGACGTGAAAAGCGCATTCTTGAATGGTCTACTCGAAGAAGAAGTTTATGTCGAACAACCCCCAGGTTTTGAGGTAAAAGGCGAAGGTGATAAAGTCTACAAACTTAAAAAGGCATTGTATGGGTTGAAACAAGCACCTAGAGCTTCGTATGATACTTTGTCAATGTTCTTAATAAGCTGTGGATTCACCAAAGACCTTGTTGACACAACTCTATTTAGAATTCAAGATGGTGATCATATTTTATTAGTGCAAATATATGTTGATGATATTATTTTTGGAAGCACTAACAATTCTTTGTGTGAGAAATTTTCGAAGCTTATGCAGAATAAATTCGAAATAAGCATGATGGGTGAATTGAATTACTTCTTGGGCTTACAAGTCAAACAACTGAAAGAAGGAGTATTCATCAATGAAGTAAAGTACACCCGCGACTTGATAAACAAGTTTGGCCTTGATGGAAAATCATCGATCAAAATTCCAATGAGCACATCAATAAGGCTAGACAAAGATGAAGATTGAAAGGATATCGATCAAACAAAATATAGAGGAATGATTGGTTCACTTCTATATCTTACTGCAAGCAGGCCGAACATTTCTTATGCTGTGGGCGTGTGTGCAAGATTCCAAGCAAATCCAAAAGAAAGCCACCTCACCGCAACAAAGAAGATCATACGATATTTGAAAGGCACAATCAATGTTGGATTATGGTATCCAAAAGGTACAGATTTTACTCTAACGGGTTTTTCAGATGCGGATTTTGCAGGTTGCAAAATAGACAGAAAAAGCACTTCCGGGACATGCCAGTTCTTGGGGGGAAGGCTTGTTTCTTGGTTCAGCAAAAAGCAAAATTCCATTGCAACTAGTACCGTCGAGGCCGAATATATTGCTGCAGGAAGTTGTTGTGCGCAAATTTTGTGGATGAAGCAACAATTGAAGAATTACGGAGTTAATTGTGATGACGTTAGTATTTATTGTGATAATACTAGTGCAATCGCTATAACTCACAATCCGGTGCTTCACTCAAGAACCAAACATATCGACATTCGACATCATTTTATAAGGGATCACGTTGAAAAGAAAAATCTGAAGATCGAATATATCCCTACGGAAAACCAAGTTGCTGATATTCTCACGAAGCCTTTATGCGAAACGAGATTTTCTACCTTAAGGCACGAGTTGGGAATGATCGAAATGAGCTAAGTATCACTGGACTTAATCTCTCTATTTAAATTGATACTTGTGCTCAAAATAAATTGTTTTATATGAATAAATTGTTTTATGTGTTTATATGCATGTTTTTATTCGAAATTTTTATATGATAAAATTGCAATATGTGTTAGGAATTTATTTGTATATTTGCATGTGTTATTTAACGTGAGATCATATGCCATGCAAATTAATTTGATGAAATATGCAATTCGTGATTTATTTGATAATTTGTATAAAATTGCATGTTTTAATGTGTTAATCAGTTTTTGAGTATGTGTTCATGTTACTGTAAATTAACTAACTTGTTTGCATGAACAATTTGCTCTAAAACTGATTTACCGTGTTTGTTTAATAATATATATGTGTTATGTGCAAAATGTGATTTAAAGTGTTAATTGTACATGTGTTTCGTATATATGCAGTATATGTGATATAATTTGCAATAAAATGTTTTAGAAATCTAGAAGTTAGTATTTTTGTTAGTTTCTAAATTTTTTTTTTGGAATCTGATTAATGTGCTTTTTATATAAAGTTGTTTCTAATTATAATTTAGGAATATGAAAGTTAATTTTGTTAGTTTCCAAAATGTGTTTAATTTTTGATTGGAAATTACCGTGTATGAGTTTAATATAATTGGTATGTGTGATTAATTATTTGTGGAGTAATTTTTGCTACTAATGAGATGTTTGAGTGTTATTATGTTTGTGGTACACGAATTTGAAAAGGAAATCAGGAGATAAAAGGAGGAAAATTAGAGTTTAATTAGGCATCAAACCTCCACCCATAAACTCCTACCCTTTCTAAACCTCCACCCAACCTAAACCTCCCCCCATAATCCTCTCCTAGATCAAATCTTTCCAAACTGATATTCTCTCTCTCTCAAATCGGCACCCTATACTTTCTCTCAGCTTAATAATGTCAATCGTCTCCCACAGAGCAATTAAAACCTAACCCCTCATTAAACTCTCCCCTCTAAACCGTTGCCCATCAAATCTCTTCCCATCCACCGCCATCTTAGCCAATGAGAAGTCTTGCCGCTATCCATCACATCCGTAAACTCTAAACAACGGCAAGAAGAATTAACTCTCCATCGGCAAGTGAACCGATTACACTCCTGACCACCCTATATATTGGGAGACAGCCGAGACATACCTGTTGTGGAAGATTTTGTTGTTTGAATTTTTGCAGGTGCAAGATGGTGTCCAGCGAGTCTCAGGAAAACGAGATAAGGAAGCTAAGTCAGAGAACCTGGGAGAAAGTTCTCAAACAACCCCGAAGGGCAACACGCACGGACGGACGAAAAATGGCAGGAGAAATACCAAGCAACCCTCTGGTGTTAATATCTGATGAAAGGGAGCAAGAAAAGGAGTCGCCACAAATTCAAGCAGTTGCAGAATCACCACCGCGTGAACCGGGCTTTATCTATGAAGAAGATGATGGTGCCAAGAAACCATTGGCAGAACAAGACCTAGTGGAAGGGTCTGAGCCTCCATTCATGAAATTCTCTCCAGTTGTTCAACCTGATATGTATGCTGAAATTCTGAATATGAGCAATTCAGAATATCTCCAGTATTTAAAACAACTGACTTTTGGACCAGTTCTACCTCCTCCCGGTTTCGGTTTTGATGGGCTCTATCAACCTCCTCCTCCACCAGAGCCTCTCCCGAAGTTTTCACCAAGTCTGCCAGTTCTTGCACCACTGCCACAAGAAATCCCTGCTCCTCCACCGCCTCCTCAGCAGATGCCACTCAACCCGTTCATCCGTCCTCGAGTGGACTATACTAGGTTTTTTAATCAAACCTATTCATCTTCAAGCTCAAACGGATCGATGTTCGAGGAAAGTGAGTCCAGTGGTGACTCAGGACCGGGATATGCTCCTTCACCACCAGGAGGCTATGACTCAGAAGATTGCATGAGTACTGGCTTCTCTGCTTGTTGAAGAAAGTGTTATGTTATCTCTCTCTCTCTCCTTCTCCCTAAGAAGGAGATGAATAAAATTATGGTTATTTTGTGCTTCTGGTTATCTCTATTTTCTCTCTGTCTCTCTCTCCTACAAAATGAAAAATCCCTACGTATATAAAAAGATCAAAAGTTTCGTAGCCAAAAAGACACACAAAAAATATATGAATAAAAATAAAATAAAAAATAAAAATATATATATATATTATGGCTACAAAAGGGATAAGAGAAGAAAAGAATTAAGAGGAGAAGTGTCAGTACGAGAAGAAATAAGAGAACAAGTGTCAGAAGAAAGAAGAAGAGATATACCAGTTGAAGTTGCAGTAGAAGTTGCTACTGAGAGTAGACTGCAAATCACAGAGGATTTATCCAGTGTATTGCCGGTACACCATACCGAGTCTACCATGCCTACCATGGACCCTGTTCTAGAAAATGAAGAATTATTTGCAGACAATTACACGAGAACAGAAGTCCTAGAAGAACAAGTTGGTGATCTAAATCAAGAAGCCGAATCACCTGAAGAAGAAGGGATGCAACTTATTGATACAGTTGTTCTCACAGATCCGAATAGAAGTCCATTCGGATCCCCTCAAAACTTTGTGCAGATGAATGATCAAGATGATGGCATATTTTCATCCTTATTTGCTAAAGTAGCCGAATCCAGTGATGTTGTTTGTCAAACAATTGGAGAAAAGTTAGTTGAACAAAATCAAAAGATGGATCAACAACACACGGATACACGAGTCAATCTGAAGGAATTAATGGAGCATCAAAATATTTTGAAGACCCAGATTGACAAAGCAGAAAGAATTTTGGAAGGAGAATTGACAAAAGGCTTACTTGAAGTGATTCAGCTCATGAAGAAGGAACGAGAAGCAGCTGAAAAGATTAACAACGAACGTCACTTGAGACAGATCAAAGCAATTCAAGACCAAGAAAGCCAAATCAACAAACTTGAAGCTGAACTCGCAGTTACAACAAACAAGCTGGACAACGTACAAACCGTTTCCATTGAAACGCACAATAATGTTGAAACTGTAAAGGCAAACCAAGACCGAGATTTTAAGACCCTTGCATTTTTGGTTGATAACGCCAAAAGGGGGGAAGAAACTCTCATTCACTTGGCTTTGCAACAACAAGAATTTATTCTTGGAAGTCAACAACAGCCAGTAATGTCTACTCAAGGTAAAGGCCGAAGCCGCGGACAACCCTCACAAGGACCATCTCAGATTGGTTTTGCTCAGTTCGCGAATCCTAGTCTTGGTACGAGTACATCGAAGGTTGCTGAACAGCGTGGCTGGTTCGAATGCTCTAAGGGTACCGCCACTCAGACAACAATATGGACTAAGGAAAATCTACCAAGCATGATCAAGAAATGGCCTGCAGCTGATCAAGCCCAATGGATCTCGGAAAAGAATAAAGAAGAAGAAGGCAAAAGGAAAAGAACCGAGATGTGGTATGAACTAAGAGATTTCACCGGAAATATGGGCATGAATCTTGGAGAAGAAAGAAGCTTCGAAGAATGTGTCTTATGGTGGGAAAACGGAGTTTTTCCGGGCAACAATATCAAAGAAGCTTTTGGACACTACATGGCCGGACAGCTTACAAAGAAATTTCAGAATGCAAAGTTCAAAGATGATTTCTTCAAGCTCAGATAACATGTCAAGGAAATTTTGAAGAAAGACTCTGGTGTGAAGAAACCCAGAAGGTAATCTGAAAACTCTCTTAAGCTGATATTTTCTATTTTCGAACCTCTGTTGCGTTTTTCTCAATATTTTTGAAGTATATCAATAATAATTTCCCATGGTCTATTTTGAGTCTTTAATTTTATTTGTTTAATGTAATTAGACTTTCGTGAATTAAAAGACAAGAAATATGTCAAACGCACGACAAAATTAAAAATTGATGATGATCAAAATAAAAATAATTCAAGATGCGTTTAGGAGCTTGTCTAAAAATTTAATTCACAAATTTCTTTTGATTGTGTCTAGAAAACCATTGTTAAACTCATCTTGGCTTTGTCAAATAAAATTGAGCAAAAAGATTATTTTTCAAAGACTTAAAGCCAATGACTGAGTATATGTTTTGGCATTATCAAAAGGGGGAAATTGTTAGGAATAAAGTGTAATGGTTTTGATATGCCAAATTTGTATTTGTAGATCCCCCAATTTTATTTATAGGTCTAGTAGAGTCTTAGACCATGATCGGGAAATTATTTAAATATGAAAAGAGAAAAACAGAGGAAGATGGATGAAAATAGTAGAAGAAGATATCAAGCCGAAAATCAAGAATTTGTCTGGAGAAAATGACAAATTGAAGAAGAAGATGAATGATATGAAATCACGTCAATGCTACTCAAAGAAGATATCCCAGAAGAATTTTCGTGAAGAAAATTAATATTGGAAGAATGCATGAAATTGACTTGGAGATCAAGCATCTATGAAAAGAAAGGAGTACATCAAATGTGATTGGAGATTTAATCAAAAGTTGTACGGATGAAGTGGATAATGCTTGATATATTATGTAAAATGGCTCAAGTTCAAAACTCACCATTAACAATTTTACAAGGTAAAATTTGAGAAGCCAAATTAAATTAATCTGATGGAGTTGGGCGCCGATTACAAGTGGAAATTATAGTAATTGAAATTGGGAGCTAGTTCGAAGAAATTGAAATTGGGAGCCAGTTTCAGAGAAATTGAAATAATGGGAATCAATTCAAATAATGGGAATCAATTCAAGATGGGGGGAGTCAATGTAGAATTGAAATTGGGAGCCAATTGATGTTGTAGTATGGGATGCAATTTCAAAGTTGGGCCCAATTGAAAGCACCAGGAGTAGTTTGGGAGCCAATACAATTGGCTTGAGGTTGTAGTATGGGATGCAATTTCAAAGTTGGGTAAAGCACCGAGAGTAGTTTGGGAGCCAATTGTATTGGAAGCCAATTACAATGGAGAAATTGAAATTGGGTGCCAATTCAAAGTTGGGCCCAATACAATGGAGAAATTGAAATTGGGTGCCAATTCAAAGTTGGGCCCAATTGAAAGCTTGGGTGGAAGTTCAAAGCCAGTTTGGGTGGAAGTTCAAAGCCAGTTTGAAGTCTGAGAACACCCAGACAAGCCAGTTTGAAGTCTGAGAACACCCAGACAAGCCAGAACACCCAGACGTGAGCCAGTTTGAAGTCTGAGAACACCCAGACAAGCAAGTTTGAAGTCTGAGAACACCCAGACGTGAGAATGAAGAAGATGAAGATGAACTTACAGTGAAAATATCCTCACAAGGAAAAATACTAGTTTTAACTAGTATGGGATTAAATTAATGAATATTTTTAAATCCCAAAGATACAAGGACTACTCCAGAGCTGATCAGAGAAGCCATTCTACACCAAAACTGAGACCCAGATATTCTCACTCAAACGTTGAACCAGAGGAATATCATATGAAGTTTGGGAGCTCATTTACATGGAGATGAAGATCCATCAACGGCTAGATTATCCTTTCTGACATCTTCGCAGAAGATAAGATAAGATCTCTGACAAAAAGATACAAGATTTCAAAAATGAGAGCGTCTCTTTCCAACGGACAGATTCTCATTACCAGCTATAAAATGATGAAGATATGAAGACTTGAAGATGGGGAACTCACGAACAAGAGAGCAGAAAATTCGAATCCATAAAAGGGAACGAATAGAGCAATTAAGCTTGAAAGAGCATAGAGCAAAAATCTCATTTGGTACAGAGCATACCAAAAATCTTCAAGTGAGAAGTGAGAAAAGAAAAAGAACTCAGAGAGCTTCAAAGAAAAATATTCAGAGAGTTCTTGAACAGAGCAAAACAGAGCAAAAATATCAAGTGCTTTACTTGATATATTCAAAGAGAGAAAACACTCAGAGCTATCAAGAGAAATCATTCCAGAGTGTTTATCTTCATCAAAGAGACCTGCGCATCATTGAAGATCATCTACAGAGTCTCAGAAGTTGGAAGCAAGACAACACTTGTTTTGGAGCAAAACAAGAGAAGGGAGGAAAGTAGCACGGAGCTGTGAAATCCTGGATTGTCACACGGAGCTGTGAGATCCGAAGCAGCAGTGTCGGAGGCACTAGGCGTGATTAGTGCGGGCTTTGTGATCAAAGCACTAGATCACGGGATACGTTTCTACCGGAGTGTGGAAGACGGGGGGAAAGTAACGCGGAGTCGTGAAATCCTGGGATAGTAGCGCCGCGACGTGAAACCCGAAGCAGCAGTGTGGTGTCACTGGGCGTGATTAGTGCGGGCTTTGTGATCAAAGCACTAGATCACAGAAATTCATTGTATCTTGGAACCAAGGAATGGTAGATATAGTGAATTGCTCTTGGAGATAAGAGCAAGTGGAGTAGGAGGATTACACCACCTCGCGAACCACTATAATTGTCTTGTGTTCTTTACTCCTTTCTTTACTTACTGCTCTTTACATATTCGCTCTACACGAGATATACTGCTCACAAAATCTCACACACACTTTGTGTTTATTTATTTCCGCTGTGCACCATACTCTAACAATCTAGTTAAGAGTTTTGGTTTATCTCTGGCTTAGCAATTGTTGTGCTGTGCGAAAAAAGTTTGAAAGTTTATTCACCCCCCCTCTAGACTTTCACCTTACCTCTTTTGGGACCAACATTGGCCTTAATGAAAATTTCAATAACACTAAGCATCAGATCATGCTGATGAAACCCCTACCTGATGTTGGGGAAGCATTTGCAATGGCCTCTCAGCAAGAAAGACAAATGGTTGTTGGCCCTAACACCCTGGGAGACAGTTTAGGGAATGCAAGTGCCTTCTTCACAAGGTCTGATAATAATGGCAAAATGACCTTCCCAAACCAGAAACAGAAACCAGATTGTAGTTATTGTGACTACACAGGGCATACCATTGAGAAGTGTTACAAGAAACATGGCTATTCTCCTGGTTGGAAGCCAAGATACAAGTGTGTGGGATCAGCTAATCAAACTCAGATTTCTGTGCAAGAGGTTGGCAGTCCAGTTCCTTGTTTAATCAAGGTGATTATAAAAGGTTCTTGGAGATTATGCAACAAGGGAAGGCCAACAGTAATCCTATTGAAACCACCCCTCATGTTAATGCCAAAGCAGCCAACTTCATCCCAGATGGCACATTGGAAGGTAAATGTTCTGACTCTAACAGTTTGGCAAACATAAGGTCGGCATGGATACTTGACAGTGGTGCCACACACCACATTGTTTGCAATGTGCATTTGTTGCAAACTCCCAAGAGAGTGCAGGGAATATTAGTTGATTTACTAAATGGACATCATGCCCAAGTGTTTCATATTAGAAGTATCCAATTGTCTGCTGATTTAATCTTGCAGAATGTGCTATGTGTACCTATATTTCAGTATAATCTAATCTCATTGGGGGAACTCATAAGAGGATCAAATTGCAGCATACTATTCCATTCTAATAAGTGCATTGTACAGGATCAATACCATGGGAGGATGATTGGTATGGCTGAGCCAAGGATAGGACATTATCAGCTTATTTTTCCAGTTATTGTTGATTGTAAACCTATTGTTAATGCTTGTAGTTGTTGGCATGCTAAGCTGGGACATGCCTCTGAAGGAAAAATAAGATTTCTACATACATTAGACAACAAATTTGTAATGATACACCTACTCTATGTGTTCACTGTCATTTTGCTAAGCAAAAGAGATTGCCCTTCCAATCCAGTATTTCTATTTCTGATGCTTGTTTTGATCTTGTTCATGCTGACATTTGGGGACCATATCATGTTCCTACCATATATGGTCATCAATACTTTCTAACTTTGGTTGATGACTACAGTAGGGCCACTTGGATCTATCTTATGAGAAGCAAATTAAAAGTGAGACTAGGCAGCTGATTCAGTCATTCTATGAACTGACCAATACTCAGTTTGGGAAATGCATCAAAATCATAAGGTCTGACAATGGAAAGGAGTTCCTCATGGAGGAGTTCTATCAAAGTAAGGGTATTCTCCATCAGAAATCATGTGTATACACTCCTCAACAAAATAGTGTAGTTGAAAGGAAGCATGGTCACATACTATCCATGGCTAGAGTTCTATGGTTCCAAGCCAACCTCCCTGAAGAGTTTTGGGGGGATTGCATTCTCCCTGCTGTTTACATAATAAACAGACTCCCATCTGCAGCCTTAAACAACAAGATTCCATACCAAATTCTCTTTAACAAAATGCCACAGTATCAACACCTTAGGGTGTTTGGCTGCTTAACCTTTGCTACTATTCCAGTTGTCAAAGAGATAAGATTTCACCAAGAGCTAAGAAATGCATTTTCTTGGATTTTGCTAATGGTGTGAAGGGATACAAATTGTTTGATATTCAGACAAGAGATGTTTTCATATCCACGGATGTATCTTTCTATGAGAATGCCTTCCCATTACAGAATTCACAGGCTAAGCAGCCTGCCAACATGGTGATATCAGAAGCAAGAGCATATTCAGAGAATGATGAGCAAGTTGTTGCACCTTCTACTGACTATAACTCACCTAGAGCTCAACCTATGACACAAGAACATGTGGATGAGCCTACCTCAGGCAATGCAAAACCCAATCCCATGCCTCAACCAAGAAGGTTAGCCAGAACTAGGACAACAGTACACTTGTCTATCTCAGTGACTATTCTTGTCAAAATGTGGCTGAAAGAACCTCTCCTCATGACATTTATAAGTTCATATCTCATGAAAATTTGTCACAGAGTTATAAAGTCTTTACTGTAAACTTGTTGGATGCCAAAGAACGAAAGAGCTATAATGAAGCCATTAAAAGGGACTGCTGGAAGAAAGCTATGGAAGCTAAAATTAATGCTTAGCAAACCAATAACACCTGGGTATTCACTGATCTCCCCTCGGGGAAGGAACCAATAGGTTGTAAATGGGTATACAAAACCAAACTTAAGGCTGATGGAAGCATTGAAAGGCACAAGGCTAGGCTTGTTGTAAAAGGGTATACTCAGACCCCTGGACTGGATTACTAGGATACATTTAGTCCTGTGGCAAAAATAACTACTGTGAGAATGTTGCTAGCTGTGGCTGGTATCAAGGGTTGGGTTCTCCATCAGTTAGATGTGAATAATGCATTCTTACATGGAGATCTAAATGAAGAGGTGTATATGAAACTACCCCTGGTTTCACTCCTAGCAAGCCTGGTCAAGTATGCAGGTTGGTAAAGTCCCTCTATGGTCTACAGCAAGCTAGTAGACAATTGAATGTCAAGTTAACACATGAGCTGGTAAACATGGGTTTTAAACAGGTTATCTCTGATTCATCTTTGTTCACCAGAGGCACAGCTGATAATTTTGTAGCCTTGCTAATCTATGTAGATGATGTGATTGTTGCAAGACCTAATCTGAGTCAAGTTCAACAGATTAAAAGGAACCTGGATACTGTGTTCCAGATCAAAGATCTAGGAACCTTAAGGTTCTTTCTGGGGTTGGAAATTGCAAGAAACAGCAAAGGCATCTCAATGACACAAAGAAAGTATACACTAGAATTACTTGAAGAAGCAGTTTTTTTACAGTGCAAGCCAGCCAAGACTCCAATGGTTACATCTATTAAGTTAAGCAAAACAAGTGGCAACAAACTTCAGGATGTTACTCAGTACAGAAGACTTGTGGGAAAGCTGCTCTATCTCACTAGTACTAGACCTGATATAAGCTATGCAACACAGTAATTGTCTCAATGTTTAGATTGTCCTACTGACATACATATGCAGGCAACTCAAAGGGTGTTGAGGTACATTAAAGCAGCTCCAGGACAAGGTCTTTTCTTATCTGCAACATCTTCATTACACCTCAAAATATTCATTGACTCTGACTGGGCTGCATGTCCAGACATAAGGAGATCTGTCATAGGGTTCTGTATGTTCTTAGATATCACATTGGTGTCTTGGAAGTCTAAGAAGCAAGTAACCATTTCCAGAACCTCATCAGAGGCAAAATATAGGGCTTTAGCCACAACAGCCTGTGAAATCCAATGGCTAGTTTATCTTCTACAAGACTTGGGTATAACCAAGAATCCTCCAGCTACCCTATATTGTGACAACAAATCAGCCATAGCTATAGCAGAGAATCATGTATTCCATGGAAGGACCAAGCATATTGAGATTGATTGTCATCTAGTAAGGGAGAAACTACACAACAAAGTCCTAAAGTGTTGTTGCATGTTACTACTGGAAATCAGCTAGCTGATGTCTTCACAAAACCCCATGCTCCTACCACTTTCTACAGTTTAATAGCCATGCTGGGTCTCCATAAGATGCATCCTCCAGCTTGCGGGGGGTATCAACACATACATGCTCCAAGTCAACTCCAAGCCATCATGCTCCAATGATCAGCACAAATAACCACCAAGTGAACAGTGCACCAACTTAACTGTTTGTAATATAATTAGTTAGCTGAGCTCTAGCTAAAGTAGAGAATCATGTATTCCATGAAAGGACCAAGCATATTGAGATTGATTGTTATCTAGTAAGGGAGAAACTACACAACGAAGTCCTAAAGTTGCTGCATGTTACTATTGGAAATCAGCTAGCTGATGTCTTCACAAAACTCCATGCTCCTACCACTTTCTGCAGTTTAATAGCCAAGCTGGGTCTGTATAAGATGTATCCTCCAGCTTGCGGGGGGTATCAACACATACATGCTCCAAGTCAACTCCAAGCCATCATGCTCTAATGATCAGCACAAATAACCACCAAGTGAATAATGTACCAACTTAACTGCTTGTAATAGAATTAGTTAGCTTAGCTCTCTCCTCTGTCTTCTCCCCTTCTGTTTAGATAATGTGTCTTCCCATCCTTTTATATAATAGAGTAGGAGCTTCTTGTAACAAATTTGAATGATCAGTTTTTCAGTTCATCTTCCCCTTTCACTTTCTATCTCAGTTCTGTATGCAGAAGCTCTCTGTGCTTCTTGATAGTATACGATTTGTGTAAACGAGGAGCTTAGCTCAATGCAAATTATATTTTAGAAAAATAATTTTACAAATTTGATGTTTAAATAGGTGATGGACATAGTTTAGTAAATCATTTGAACTTTGTAAGGGTGTGTTTGGTTGATGGGTTTTGCCCATAGGAATGGGTATGAAAGTGATTGTTATTGTTTGGTTGATAGGTTTTTAGAACACTACTATGGGTTTCAAATACCCCATCAATTGCAAAACCCATACCCAAATAAAATAAGAGTTTCATTCTCTTATTCATTCTCAAGCACTATTATTAGTAACCATTCCCATTCCACCCTATTACCAAACATGTTAAATACTTTCACCAAAACCCATTATCATTACCAAGTATTTGATACCCATTCCGATTCAGATTCCCATGTGCGAACCAAACACACCCTAAGTGTAAAGACATATGTTAATCTTTATTGAAAAATTTTTGTGCATTGCCTTAGCTTGCAGATCAATTTCTGGTGTTTATAATTGTTCTGTTAGTCTTGATTTAAATTGAAATAGTAAATAGAATAACTACTCGAGCGGATACTCCAAAAAAAAAAAAAAAAAAAATGATCTTGTTATCCGGCTTGCATTATAAACTACGCCCTGGCCCTGAAACTACTTAATACATGTTAAATTTCAACTTGTATGAAGATGTAAAGATTCAAATTTAAAAAGATTTAACTTATGAGAAAATTAAAAAAACGAAGTTCATCTTGTACTCACACTATCTTTTATTATTCATTAAATATGTAATGTTTAGTTTATTTATGTTTTCTAGGAAAATGCATTACAAAAATAGTGCTTTGTGCAGAGAAATTGTAGTAGGGGTCACATGATGTTTAGATATCGATCTACATCTGAAGAATAAATTAAATGTGATACTTTAATTTATCGGCAGTAGTGTAATTAACTACATTAGTTCATGTCATTTTCTCCTTAGTTAACCTTCACCCAAAAGGTTGAATCTCTATTTGACCGTACAAAACATTTAAGAGGATGTAAATCACAATGACTCGATCGTCAAGGTTCAACTTTGGTCTCTTCTTCTAATACTGTCTACTAAATCATTGGGCTACATACTTAACCTTAGTCTCTTCTCCCTACTTAACCTATTCGGTGCAACCGAAGTTTTAAATCTTGCAAGATAAAATTTTTAGCTAAGTTTATTTCACGTAAAAGTGTGTGTAGAGTATAGGGTTAGTGACACAAAATAAATAGCAATGAAATGTAAAGAGCCAGAGAGAGATTTATAGTGATTCAGAATAAACTTTGTACTCAACTATATATTCTCCTTAAATTTCAAGGAGGATTTCTACTATGTATTTTGGATTACACAAATACAAGTGCGATAGAAGGCTGCAGCTTCTTCTGGATGGCAATCCTTGAGACAATCACGAACTTCTCGTCGACTTGTCATTCACTGTCTGATCAAGTCTAGTCAAGGATCGATTACAAAGTCGCATTGGAAAGTTGATCTTCCAACTTCTCTAGCTTGAAAGATGGTGTTTTTTGTGCTCTGGACTTTGAAAGAATCATAACGATTCTTCTTTTGTCTTAGAAGGCTAGATTTTGCAATATAGCAATTTCTCTTGAAGTTATGCTACGTACTGCTTTGTATTCAAATCAGATTTAAATTAATGAAGTTATTCTCGTTTGCTTTTAAAAAAGCAATTTCTCTTGATAACTTTTAACAATAGATTGCAACAGTCGATTTTCAACTTCTTTTCTTCTAAGCTTAGAGTCTTCCTTTTATAGACAAAGAAAGGTGACCGTCAATTTGAATTGCCCGTTATCACTCAACAAGTAGTAGCCCTCCAAAAAGTGTCACAATCCTCGAAAATTCCCTGCCATATCCCTTTTTAAGTTTCAATTATGGTGTCCACGCCTCAATCCAATTTATTTCGTGATAATTCAGAAAGTAAAAAAACACACATCATAAATAATTCATAAAGCAAAAAACATTGGACAATCTAGTCAAATTGTTCAAGTTTTGACTTCAGAATCCCAAGCTTTAAAGTTTACTTCTACTAAGAGTCACATATTGATCAACTATGAACAAGAGTTAGGTATTGATCGACTATGAACGATTTAAACTACTTGTGCCAAAATCATACTTTTTAATTAAAAACGACATTATTGAAAAAGATGAGAGTGAATTGTCCGCCGGAACATGAAATGAAGTTACTTTGGTGGGAAGATGCATAGAGTGGAATTCATGGCACTAAAACCTCCATCAACGACCAGGTTATGCCCGTTCACATACTTGGACTCGTCGGCGGCCAAGTACAGCACCGCCTCCGCCACGTCTTCCGCCTTCAGCACCGCCCCTTTGAGGTTGTTGTAAAGCTTCTTGAGATCCTCATCGCATGTCAACCCCAGAGCCTTCATCCCCACCGGGTTGGACAGGATGAACGGAGAAACGCAGTTGACCCGAATCCCGCACCGTCCCAGCTCCACCGCCGTGTTTTTCGTCAGCCCCACCACCGCGTGCTTGGAGCAGGTGTAGGAGTGGGGCGTGGTCCCCGCCATGGTGGACGCCACGCTGCTGAGGTTGATGATGGAGCCGGCGCCGTTGGGGATCATCGCCCGCGCGGCGTGCTTCGTCCCGAGGAAAGTGCCCACCACGTTCACACTCATCACCTGTTAGATATTAATGTAGTCTAACGTTAATGAATACAGAAGCGATGTTGATCTTCAGCCATAATTGATATCACTCAGTTAATCGTGTTGCTTCTGATTGACCAATAAATAGTAAGTAGCGTTGAACATATAACCAATGTGCAATCTAATTATGAGCTTAGACTTTTAGTTGAACAGATAAAATGGCACAGAAAGAGTCAGGAAAATCCAACATCACCTGCTCAAAGTCGGACTTGTCGTTCTGGAGGATGCTGGGCATCGTCACTCCCAGCATCGCCGCTGCGTTCACCATGATATCCAGCTTCCCGAACTTGGCCATGGTGGCGTCCACCGCACTTTCAACGTCGGATTCCTCTACAACGTCGCAGTGGAAGTAGACGGCGGCGGCAGGGTCCAAATCCTGGCAAAGTTTCTCGCCGAGCTCGTCGTCGATGTCCGCAAACGCAACCTTTGCTCCATGTTTCAAGAAGTGCTTTACAATTGGCTCGCCAATTATATTAGTGCCGCCCGTTACAAGGGCAACCTTTCCTTCAAGTCTAAACAAGCAAATAACACATTAATAACTAGTCAACTAAGACAACACAATATAGTTTAATCTAGCTAGATACATTTCCAAGTCTCAAATTTCATATTTCTGATTAAATTAGATGAGATCTTTGTTATTTTATCCACACTCCATAATAAGAACATCCAAATATTGAGTTTGACTAAGAGCAGACACCAAGAAGTATTTCTTCAACTAGTAGAAACGTAGTGATATTTGATCACTTGAAAATTTAGAGTTTGTAGTTCATATTTTAGTTTCTCAAAACTTAAAAAAAAAAAAAAAAACACTCGTCACCACTTTTAACTACTCATCCAAAGTGATTAATAACATTTTTCACCAACAAAATTACTCAAAAAAGATTGACCGATTAGATAAACAATGTCAAGCAATGGCTGCAAGCATACTTTCGGAGTATACATTATCCGAAAGGAAAATTGGGAGGGGGGCAAAGTATGAAATAAATTTACATACCTTCTATCTGCAGAAGTTGAGGCCATTGAGAGATTTTAGGTTGGTTGATAATAAGATGATATCAAAATGTACTTGCACCATTGCCATTTAAGTACTCATCCACTGCTGCTGATTAACAATTTGTTATGCCTTATCGCGTAGCACGAGGGAATTAAAAAAGTAAAAAGTAAAAAACAATACTATTCTTAATCTGGGTTGGTTGTACGAGGATATATACTACTTATCAAAAACTCATTATGACAGATCATAAAAAATTATGAGTTATGTTTACTAGTTCAATTTGGATTATTAATTATTATTATTATTAAGTATAAAATAATAATGTAAATTTTATATATATATATATATATATATATATATATATATATATATATATATATATATATATATATATATATATAGTGAAAGGTTCCAGTGCGGTTGAGTGTTTCCCGTGCGGTTGTGCGGTTGATTAATGTGTGACTTTTGTACTTAATGTGCGTGAGTGTGTAATGTTAATGTGCGTGAGTTTTGTACTTAATGTGCTTGAGTCTTGTGTTTAATGTGCCTGAGATTTGTACTTAATGTGCGTGAGTGTGTAATGTTAATGTGCTTCTGTTGCTCCTATACATATACGTCTTCGTCTTCGTCTTCTCTTTCTCTCTTTTCCCTTAATCCTCTCTTCCTCTCTCTCTGTTATTCTTCATATACGTCTTCGTATTCTCTTCCTATTCCCTTAATCCTCTCTTTCCCTATCTCTGTTCTTCATCATATACGTCTTCGTCTACTCTTCCTATTCCCTTAATCCTCTCTTCCCCTCTCTCTGTTCTTCATCATATACGTTTTCGTCTTCGTCTTCGTCTGACTTTTGTGTTTAATGTGTGTGAGGTTGTGGTCTGAATGTATTTTGTTTATAGCTTCCTATGCGATTGTGTTAAAAGTCAGCACATTACGCACAAGCTGGCAGGGTTGTCGAAGCCCTACAAATTTAATACTGGCTCACTCCACTAATTTGTAGTAGTGGCAAGACCAGGTCGAATCCCAAGAGAACTAATGAGTTTGTTTCTTAAATTAAAATGACTCAAAGCAGGGAAATTAAAGTGATTCGCGAGAAATGAATAAAATCAATAATAATTGTAAACAAGTTCAAGGATATTGAGTTCTGATTCAAGGTAAAAGGAATGTTAAAGATGCGACTCAGATCATCGGCTCTTAAAAATTAAAGTTAGATTCAAGTACTTAGCCAAAGACTAATTAGGATAGCCATAACTAGCCTTTGATCTCCCTGAATTAACTGATTCAAACCAAGCATTCGAGCCAACTACTATTATTGAATGAACTGGGAACGATAGCGTTCCATATTCAGCCAATAACGTCATTACACTTTAATGGAAAATAACTAAGCCTAAATCACAGATTGAGATAGCTACAACCTGCAACTTAGTCTTCATGTCCTTTATAAGCTACTGGGTCTAATTGTTTATGACAATTACGGATCATAAATTCATAGATAGTAGTAGGAAAATCAATAACAAGCTAAGTTGTCAATTTAATTCATTATCAACATTCCCGGGGAATTTTAACTTCAAAAGAACAGAAAATACAAGAATCTAGCAATGTAATTAAAATAAAACCTCCCTAAGATCATAACTAGAACTTCAATCCCTTGAATCAGAATTGAGATAATTAGCCAGACATAAAGCAAACTATTCTAAAATACTAAAAATATGAAAGGAACAATCTGCCCAAAATACATCAGAATAGCTCTCCTTTTATAGGGTTTCAAGTCAACAATCTTCCTAAAATTACTACTCTTACCGCATCTTTCTCTATCAGCCTTCATCTTCAAATTCAACAAATTGTTTAATTCTCCACAAATCCTCTGCGAATGAATCGTTGTCGCTGACCCAAGCCCTGCGCTGCGCCATCTTCGTCTCGCGTCTGAAACCTGTGGTAAAGCTTTCAGCCCTTCCGCTTCGCTGGTGCGATGTTCGTAAACAAAACAAAAATAAAAATAATAAAAAGTAGTAAATATACGCACATCAGTGCAAGAGAACAAATTTGACTTTAACAAATACTCTAGTTAATTACCTACTGGACTCACCCAACTTACTTATTTATATTATTAACTAGTATAAACTTAATTATACTTTAAAATTTATTAACTAAGTTATCTAATCCTAATATAACAAAATATACTAAATTGATAAAATATAAAATATAAATAGTAAAACTAACCTATAAAATGTTATTTAAATCAAGGCATAAAATATGCTCATCAAAATTCCCCCACACTAAAACTATGCTTGCCCTCAAGCATATCTTTATCATTCTAACATAAACTTCTCCAACTCCTTTCAAAGCCACCTAGAAATATCTCAAAAATTATTATATATTTAGGGGTTAGAAGTGAAACACACTCAAGAGAACAAACATGGTTTATTGATAATACTTAATAATAATAAAATAAAATAACTCACTAGTTTTATCAAAAGTCAATGAACAAGACTTAACACCCTCACAAGGATTCGAAATTCACTCATTGCACTCATAGTGTTTAAGGTGTGGTGTATCAAACTCTCCAATCAAAACATAGCAAGTAATCCCATAAGCTTGCAAGTAAATCAAATCTCCACCACTGACAAACATGAGTTAAACCATGAATCAGAGGGTCTTTATTGAAGGTTGTAACTTGGCTAGGGACAAGGGATATGGTAAAAGAAATTTTTAGGCTTATCAAGTTGAAGGAATCACATAAGCCTTTAACACAAAATTTCACCCTAAGCAAATCACAAAACTCTGAACAAACCTTCATTTCTCCATTGCCTTCCCAATTCATGTTTGTGTTTTTTTCTTTTCATCAATCAAACCATTTTGCTGCCTCTAGTATACAACTTTATTCAAACTCTTCTTTTCTCTTCTTCTTGTTTTGTTTTTTTTTTTTTTCTCATTTTTCGATTTTTTTTTTTTTTTTTTTTTTTTTTTTTTGTGTTTTTCTTTTTCTCTCAACACTTTTTCCTCAATCCTCCTCATTCTTTCCCTTTTGCAAACTTCCCAATTTCACTTAAAAAGAATCATCACTTGGCTCCCAATAAGAGCTACACTTTTCACTTTTCAGTTTTCAATTGTATCTTGAACTCACAGTAAACAATTTATTGTCAATAACAACAAGCAAAATTTTGTGTAGATAGACCAATATGATTCCTTCAATTCAAGGGTTCAAAATTCATTGGGGGAAATTAACAAAGAAAGGAAAAAATAGCTTGTAATATGGTAATTAAAAGAAAAGAAAGGCTAAAAGCTCAAAGTGGCTCACTAAGAGTTAAAATGTAAGGTAGGCTTAAAGTGACTCAACCTAAGTGCCCTCTTCATCCTCATGTTCTAACCCACTTGAATGTGGTCTTAAAATGCATTTAAGAGCAAGTTCTAGCATAAACAAGCCATGCTTGATATCACACAACAAAGAAAATTGAGCAAAGTGTTGCTCTTTAGGCTCAAAAACTCACAAAAAGGGTCAAATTGCATCAAGTCTTGCTCATTTTCATTCAATAAATCTAACAAGAATTTTTAAAATATAATTTTTTTGTATAAAAGAAAAATAAAATCATGCTTGCTTCTCTCATGTGTTAAAACTCTAAACCAAAAATATATCCTAACTTAAGACATATCCCTAAATAGCAAGAAAGTAATCAAAACAAGTCATCAAGTCCTATTTACTCATCAGGAAAATTTTCAGAAATAGGAAGCATATCCTCATCTCTTACCAATCTACTTAGATGATCCGCTACCGGATTTTCAGCTCCCTTTCGATCCTTTATTGTCAAATCAAACTCCTGAAGTAATAAAACGCATCTTATCAGCCTGGGCTTAGATTCTTTTTTTCCCAAAAGATACTAATGCCGCATGGTCAGAAAAAACTATGACTTTAGAACCAAGCAAATAAGATCTAAATTTATCTAAAGCAAAAATAACAGCTAAAAGTTCTTTTTCAGTTGTGGAGTAACTGCATTGTGCAGCATTCAATGTTCTTGAAGCATAGTATATGACACGGCTTTGCTTCCCAACTCTTTGGCCCAAAACAGCTCCAACTGCATAGTTGCTGGCATCGCACATAATCTCAAAGGGGAGTTCCCAGTTTGGAGGTTGAATAATAGGAGCACTTGTCAGCAGTGCCTTAAGCTTGTCAAAAGCTTCTTGACATTCCTTTCCGAACTCAAAAGTAACATCCTTTTACAATAGTTTAGACAAGGGGACAGCAATCCTTGAGAAATCCTTAATAAACCTGCGATAAAATCCTGCATGTCCAAGAAAAGAACGAACTTCCCTAACATTAGTAGGGTAGGGTAAGTTCACAATCAAATCTACTTTAGCTTTATCAACTTCTATCCCCTTAGCTGAAATTACATGCCCTAACACAATTCCTTGACTAACCATAAAATGACATTTTTCATAATTCAGAACTAAATTCGCATCAATACATCTTTTTAAAACTTTAGACAAATTATTTAAACACACTTCAAAGGAATCACCATAAACAGTAAAGTTATCCATAAACACTTCTATATGCAACTCTCAATAAATTCAGAAAAAATACTCATCATGCATCTTTGGAATGTTCCTGGTGCATTACACAAGCCAAACGGCATCCGCCTGAACGCAAATGTTCCAAATGGGCAGGTAAAAGTAGTTTTTTCTTGGTCTTCTTGAGCAATGGCTATCTGATAGTAACCTGAAAATCCATCCAAAAAGCAAAAACAAGATTTTCCAGCTAACCTTTCTAACATTTGATCAACAAAAGGTAAAGGAAAATGATCCTTTCTTGTAGCTAAGTTCAGTTTTCTAAAATCTATGCACATTCTCCAACCATTTTGTACTCTCATGGGTACCAATTCATTCTTTTGATTTCTTACCACCGTTATACCTGTTTTCTTTGGAACCACATGCACTGGACTTACCCATTCACTATCAGAAATCGGGTAAATTATACCTGCATCCAAGAGTTTAAGAACTTCTTTAAATACCACATCCTTCAATGTTGGGTTGAGTCTTCTCTGTGGCTCCCTTACTGGTCTGGCATCTTCTTCTAAATGGATTCTATGCATACAAACAGCTGGACTTATACCTTTTATATCAGCTAAAGTCCAACCCATTGCAGTTTTGTGTTCTTTCAACAGTGAAACCAGCTTATCTTCTTGTTCCTGTAACAACTTATTTGAGATAATGACGGGTAATGTCTCTCCCTCACCTAAGTATACATACTTGAGGTGATCAGGCAGAGTTTTCAACTCTAAAGTTGGAGCCCGCAACACAGATGGCAACATTTTTTCATGAGTTAAAGAAAAATCAGCATTTGCAGAATTTAAACCAGATATTACAGCTGATAAAACTTCACAAGAAGAATCAACAAACTCATCTAAATCAAATTCAGCTTCTAAATCAAACAAATTTTCAGCAAAACTATCTTAAAAAACATCTTGCACTATTGAATCAATTACATCCACGTGATAAAGAGAATGGTAATCATCAGGATACTTCATTGCATCAGAAATATTAAATTCAGCAATTTCTCCATTAAACTCAACAGAAAGAATACCTTTATCAACATCTATCTTTGTTTTAGCAGTTTTCATAAATGGTCTACCTAACAAAATTGGAGTTGATTGATCTATTGCATCATCATTCATTTTCAAAACATAAAAATCAACAGGGAAAACCAGTCCATTAACTTGCACTAAAACATCCTCTACGATTCCAACTGGATGCACACAAGAACGATCAGCTAATTGAACAACTATTTTGGTTTCTTGCAAAGAATTTATATTTAAAGCTTGATAAATGGAAAATGGCATGACATTTATTGATGCACCTAAATCTAACATGGCACGCTTAATCTCTTTATTACCAATTATACAGGGTAGGGTGAACATACCTGGATCCTTGCACTTTTTAGGTAGATCATTACTTATCATGGCTGAAACATGCTTACCCAATATGATGGTCTCCTTACTCATCTACTTCCTCTTATTGGTACAAAGTTCCTTTAGAAACTTTGCATACTTAGGAATTTGCTTTATGGCTTCTAGTAAGGGGATGTTGACTTCTACCTTCCTAAAGGTTTCTAAAATCTGATTTTCATGTTCTTCTTTTGATTTTGCTAACCTTGAAGGAAAAGGGGGTAGAGATGAATCATATTGACCAAAAGAAGATTCAGAACTTACCTTGGATTTTTCATTAGCCGTAGACTCACTTTCCTCCTTTGATTTTTCCTCTTTTTCCTCTTCCACTGATAATGGAGATTCAGGCTGAAGTTGCTTACCACTCCTCAATGTGATTGCATTTACATTTTCTTTAGGGTTTACCTCCGTTTGTGATGGTAGTTTCCCCGAAGCTTGGGCTTCCAACTTGCTAACAGATGTGGCTAATTGAGAAACTTGATTGCCCAATTGTTGAATACTTGCTCTTGTTTCTCGTTGAAACTGTTGAGTGTTATTAGCAAGTGCTTTAACAATTTCATCTAAAGACATACCTAAATTTGAAGCTTGGGATTGAGGTTGCTGAGGTGTTTGGAATTGTCTAAAATTCTGATTTTGAAACCTTGGTTGCGCCCCTTGATTCCCATAGCTCAAGTTTGGATGATCTCTCCATCCGGGATTATACTGGTTTGAAAAGGGATCATATTTTCGGTTGGGTTGACCAGGAAATCCCCCTATTGCATTCAACTCTTGATTTGGATTTTGCAATGTTGGGCACATGTCTGTGGGATGCCCAACAAATGAACATATTCCACATGCTCCCGTAGATTGCATTTGTCCTACAGCCATTTGACGCACAAGAGTAGTCAAATCTGAAATTTTATTTTCAAGTTGAGAAGTACTTACCTCGTTAACTCTACGAATAGATCCATTCACACGTGTCCCATATTGTTGAGAATTTTCTGCCATGGTTGATATTAATTGTCTAGCATCCGTGGGTGTCTTGTCAGCCAAAGAACCACCACTAGCTGCATCTACCATACTTCTATCTGTAGGTAACAGCCCTTCATAAAAGTATTGTATCAAGTGTTGGTCTGAGATTTGATGGTGTGGACAGCTAGAACACAACTCCTTGAATCTTTCCCAATACTCATACAATGTTTCACCTGTACATTGCCTTATCCCATATATTTCCTTCCTAATATTAGTTGCCCTAGATGCAGGGAAGAATTTTTCTAGAAATAATTTTTTCACATCATTCCACGTGTTAACTGAATTAGGGGAAAGATTATAGAGCCAATCTTTTGCTTTATCTTTTAATGAAAATGGAAATGCTCTAAGACTTATATGCTCATCAGTCACCCCACGTGGTTTCATACCTGCACAAACTACTTGAAACTCTTTCAAGTGTTTATGTGGGTCTTCACCAGCCAAACCTCGAAAAATAGGGAGTAAATGAATCAAACCATATTTTAAAGCAAAATCAACCTCAAGATTTGGTATTGTTATGCATAGAGGTTGTTGGTTTAGATCCGGTGCAGCTAACTCCCTAAGTGTTCTATTATTTGGTTCAGCCATTTTACTTGCAACCTCCTCGTTTACTGGATCACAGGTTGAATTTACCTCTTCAGAACTCGAGGAGCTATTTCTTTGCTTTGTTTCTTTCCTTAGTTGCCTTGCGACTTTCTCAATCTCAGGGATATATTGTAATTCTCCTGAATGAGAGGAACGAGTCATGCAACACTAAGGACAACAGAAACAATCACAAAGAAAGAAAGAAAGAAAGCCAAAAAATAACAAATTCAAGAAACGATATTAGTTCCCCGGCAACGGCGCCAAAATTTGGCAGGGTTGTCGAAGCCCTACAAACTTAATACTGGCTCACTCCACTAATTTGTAGTAGTGGCAAGACCAGGTCGAATCCCAAGAGAACTAATGAGTTTGTTTCTTAAATTAAAATGACTCAAAGCAGGGAAATTAAAGTGATTCGCGAGAAATAAATAAAATCAATAATAATTGTAAACAAGTTCAAGGATATTGAGTTCTGATTCAAGGTAAAAGGAATGTTAAAGATGTGACTCAGATCATCAGCTCTTAAAAATTAAAGTTAGATTCAAGTACTTAGCCAAAGACTAATTAGGATAGCCATAACTAGCCTTTGATCTCCCTGAATTAACTGATTCAAACCAAGCATTCGAACCAACTACTATTATTGAATGAACTGGGAACGATAGCGTTCCATATTCAGCCAATAACGTCATTACACTTTAATGGAAAATAACTAAGCCTAAATCACAGATTGAGATAGCTACAACCTGCAACTTAGTCTTCATGTCCTTTATAAGCTACTGGGTCTAATTGTTTATGACAATTACGGATCATAAATTCATAGATAGTAGTAGGAAAATCAATAACAAGCTAAGTTGTCAATTTAATTCATTATCAACATTCCCTGGGAATTTTAACTTCAAAAGAACAGAAAATACAAGAATCTAGCAATGTAATTAAAATAAAACCTCCCTAAGATCACAACTAGAACTTCAATCCCTTGAATCAGAATTGAGATAATTAGCCAGACATAAAGCAAACTATTCTAAAATACTAAAAATATGAAAGGAACAATCTGCCCAAAATACATCAGAATAGCTCTCCTTTTATAGGGTTTCAAGTCAACAATCTTCCCTAAAATTACTACTCTTACCGCATCTTTCTCTATCAGCCTTCATCTTCAAATTCAACAAATTGTTTAATTCTCCACAAATCCTCCGCAAATGAATCGTTGTCGCTGACCCAAGCCCTGCGCTGCGCCATCTTCGTCTCGCGTCTGAAACCTGTGGTAAAGCTTTCAGCCCTTCCGCTTCGCTGGTGCGATGTTCGTAAACAAAACAAAAATAAAAATAATAAAAAGTAGTAAATATACGCACATCAGTGCAAGAGAACAAATTTGACTTTAACAAATACTCTAGTTAATTACCTACTGGACTCACCCAACATACTTATTTATATTATTAACTAGTATAAACTTAATTATACTTTAAAATTTATTAACTAAGTTATCTAATCCTAATATAACAAAATATACCAAATTGATAAAATATAAAATATAAATAGTAAAACTAACCTATAAAATGTTATTTAAATCAAGGCATAAAATATGCTCATCACAAGCCTCTCGCACATTAAGCACAATACTCTGACACATTAAGCATAAAACTCACGCAGATTAACATTACACACTCACGCACATTAAGTACAAATCTCAGACACAATAAGAACAAGACTCACGCACATCAAGTATAAAACTCACGCACATTAATCAACCGCACAATCGCACGGAAAGCCACAAATGCACCTTATCCCTTCCCAATATATATATATATATATATATATATATATATATATATATATATATATATATATATATATATATATATATATATATATATAGGGTAGGGTTTCAATGAGAACACGTGCTTAGGTGAGAGCGTGAGAACACATCATGTGCATCAATTTAATATTTTTTAATGGTCTAGAGATTAAGTGTGTGCGAACGTGCATTAAATGTGTGCAAACACACTAAATCGCGTTTGCACACACTTAATCTAATCTAGACCATTTAAAAATATTAGATGGATACACATGATGTGTTCTCACGTTCTCACCTAAACACATGTTCTCATATGATCTTTTATATATATATATATATATATATATATATATATATATATATATATATATATATATATATATATATATATGGTTGAGTTCAAATGAGGACAACAATATATAGAGGACTGTGAGGACAAATAATGGGTACACAACAAATTAATATCAGGCACACAACTTAATATATAATGGCACACAAGAATAAATGTAAACATCAAGTTTCGAACTCAGGCTCTATAAATTAACAAATCTAGCACACGACATACAAACTGTGGCACACAACTACATTCGTCCATGCACACGACATACTGGCTAATGGCACACACTACATCTGTCCTCACAATCCTCTATAATATACTTGTCCTCATTTGAATACACATCTATATATATATATATATATATATATAAATAGAGAGAGAGAGAGAGAGAGAGAGAGAGTTAGGTTCAGGTGCGACGGTGCGGCGTCACCAATAGTTCAACAAATATACACCATCAACGTTAGAAAAATACACTACAAAAATACACACAAATTAGGCACACATCACCAAAAACACATCATTAGGCGTGAGTAAAAACACCATACAGTGTTCGGAAATACACCATTGGGGTGTGGTGAGTTATATGCTGTAGTTTTTGGGTCTGTTGTGTATTCGGTGATGTTTTTTGCATTTCATTGTGGTGCGTTTCCCTTACACTGTTGGTGCATGTTGATAACACTGTTGGTGTATTCTGTAACCCCGCTGCACTGCGGCACAGGAACTTTTTCATATATATATATATATATATATATATATATATATGCGCGTTCAGGTGAGAACTGACGCATAGGAAAGAACTATGAACCAATCGCAACCGTCTAGTTGTCTAGATTTAACGAATCAGATTTAATTTAAAAAAATGACGCGGTGATATTTTCGTAAATAACTCGAACTTTGGTGCAAGTAATATGTGTTAAAAGTGCAAGTAACTGGTGCAAGTGTGCCACTAAAAAATGCAAGTAAAATCACTTAAAAGTGCAACCATTTTCACTAGATAGTGCAAGAAATTTACCGTTTTAACATTAGTGCACCTAATGATAACGTCTTTGACGTTAGTGCATTTAGTGATAACATTTGGTGCAACTAATGATAATGTTAGGTGCACTTAATTAATATTGATGTTCATTTTACATTGTTTGTTGCACTTTTAATACATTTTACTTGCACTTAGGTGCACTATATGAAACTGTTGCTTGCACTTTTAACACAATTTACTTACATTTCAAAGTTCAATTATTTACGAAAATGTCACAACATTTAAAAAAGACAGTGTTTCTGATCCATTAGATCTGAACGCACGGACGACTGTGATTGGTTCTCAATTCTCTCTTGGACACTTGGTTCTCACCTGATCCGTCTCATATAGGATCGCGTTCAAGTGCGAACTGCCCGCCCAGGAGAGAAGTGAGAACCATTTAGCGTCGTCCCTGTGTCCAGATCTAAGGGATAAGAAACACTGATTTTTTTTTTAAAAAAAAAAACATGGTGACATTTTCGTAAATAATTGAACATCGACGTGCAAGTAAAATGTATTACAAGTGCAAGTAAAATATATTACAAGTGCATGTAGCAATTTCATATAGTGCACCTTAGTGCATGTAAAATGTATTACAAGTACAATGCAGGTAAAATTTATTACAGATGCAGTAAATTTTGCACTGAGCATCAAAACTAAGTGCACCCAACTTTATAACTTGGTGCATGAATATTTACAAAGTAAAATTACATGCACTTATAAGTTAATGTAGGTGCACTTGTAAGTAAAATTACAACTCTTCTTTGGACCCGGAATCTCATTTACTTGCAACTGATCTGACTCACAACTTGGAGATATCTTGGCCACAAAAAGGCATCAAATCTCAAAAACTTACCATAGTTTACTCTGTCCTCCTGCGTCTTGCAACCACCAATTGGCTTCCGACTGTGCACACTCACTATGTCTCACACAAGCTTGCCCTCCTGCTTTACAAAATTCGTCACGGTATGAACTTTGATCTTGTTGCTATTATATTTTCTCATCTTAAGACATTTGTGAAGAAAAATGAAGCAAAAGTCCATCTCCCTTTTCCAAGTCTCATCTTTGGTGTCTTACAAGAACAAGGGTTTAAGCCGTACAAGGATGAAGTAATAGCTGAAAATAAGAATACTTATTTGATGATCGGTTAGAACAAGGACAACACTTTGATGATCGAGCACAGCTTCACTGGTTAGACCAAGCGTTGCAACAACCCCCACTTTGACTACTTCTGCTCCAGTATCCACTTCTAAGTCTGCATCCTCCCAGGCTCCAGTTTCTCTAGTTCGGCCAAAGGAGCCTGTTACTCTACTTGCCCGTCGTCAGATCGTCGCCACTGGCAAGGCGACCATTGCTCACCTCCGTAGCTCGGTTGCATCTTAGCAAACCACAATTGCATGTTTAGAAAGAATTTTGGATGATGAGCTTCGTGAGATATCCCGATTGGATAATATCCATGCACGTATTCTTGCTACTCGCAGGGGCGATGGCTCCAGGTCTACTGCATCTGTCGATAGTGATGATGATGTTTCAGTGTACACAATTCTCAACCAAAACCACCCAGAAACTAAACGAGTGCACATATATCACCACATCAGTGCACACGTATCACCAAACGAGTGCGCACTTATCGAGATGCTCCGGTGCGGTTAGAAGTCGAACATGGAGCCATTTATGTTCTTGATGTTGTAGACGATCAGGGGAACGAGGTTGTAGGATTTGAGGACGAAGACGAAGATATTTATCCCCGATGGGAGGTCGATGATGGGGTGCCTCGATGAAACGGGAACACTAGATTACGGTGAGGTGTTTATTAAGTACTCCGGCGCGGGACGCCGACATCCCCATTATGACACCCCGAAAATTCATTCCTTAAACCCGAATTAATTTCTTAATTAATTCCTTCTTGTCTTGCAATTCCTTAATCAATAGTCGGAGGACCTAAATTGACTAGACTCTTTAGTCAATTGGCTTGGTCAACAAGTGGTACCTTGTGCCTTATGCCTTGTACCTAGCCCTTGGGTTCTTCCTAACAAATTTTGAAGACAAGGAAGGTTATTCTAGACATTTCACAACATATCTTGCTACCCAAGATATCCCCCTTAACCCTCCACTACTTGTCTTCCCACAGTAGACAAGAAAGATCTTTCTCTCCATCTTCTCACTACAATTGCTCGACCTTCTCTCTAAAAAGAAAACCTAGCTTACTCTCCAAGATAAGAAGAACCCACCTTTTTCCTTGCAAAAGAACCTCCCAAGATCCTACCTTTTCACCATCCAAGCTTTAGGAAGGGTAAGATCTAGGATTAGTTGGTGTTTTTGTTTAGTTTTGCTTAGCCTTCATCTAAGTTTAGTGTTTTCCTTATGGTTTTGGTTGTGTAAGAAGATTTAGTTGAAGAGGAGCTTCAAGGAGAAGCTTAGGAGGGTAAAGAAAGAAGTGTTTTGGTCTACAAAGGTAACCCATGCTATACAAAACCTATTTTCTACTTGCTATTGATGATTCTTGACTTCTATTGATGATTCTTGATGTTGTGAGTGATTTGATGCATGATCTTGTGATAATGCATGTTTAGAGCTTGTATCTAAGCTTTTTAAATGCTATCTTTTGATCTATTGTTGTGTTCAAGTCATTTTCTTGTTGTATGTGAGATTTGGGGTGTTTTGGACTTGAACTTGACCTTGTTGATGAAATTCCCCGAAGGGAACTTTTGTGTACAGGTATGTTCCCCGTGGGTGGAACGGTGGGCGGTTGTCCACCCGCCGCCCCACCCGCGGGTGGTGAAGTGTACCCGGCGGGCAGAGCCGCGGGCAGGTACCCACACGTAGTCCCACCCGCGGGGTACATGTGTGGGATTGTGGTGGGGGTTGTTTCCCCGTGGTTCCACCCTTTGGTTTGTGATGTTTTAGCCTCCCTTTGTTGGATTGTTGCGCTTTTGTGTGTCTCCTTGATGTTTCGTATGTTTAGAACGATGTCCTAAGTATCCGTGATAGGATTTGGTGGCTTGAATCATGCTAATAGTCCAACTTTGTGATTCGTTGGATTTATGTGAGTCTTTGAGATTCGTTGGAATCGTTTTGGTTTACCCGTTTGATGAGCATGCTAGATATGATGTCGTTGATGCTAGTATGTGTTGTTTGTCCATCCTAATGAGGATTGGCAACTTGTGTTGCCAATCATGTTGATCTTGGATTGAAGTCTATTGTTGTTGCCCGTTGTTGAGTATCGTTTCATGTCTTTCATTGAAACCTCTCGAGTGAATCCCTTGATGTGATCTTGTACAAATGTTGTACTTTGTTGATTGTTCTCTGACTAAGCTATTGTTGGGCTTATCCATTGTTGTACACACTTCGTGTGGAATATATGTTTTGTTGTATCTCTAGATTTCGTGTGTATTGACTCTTGTTGAGATGTTGGATTTGATGTGATGAGATGATTGAGCTGGTAAAGTGGACAGTGTGGGGACTTATGTGTGAACTGATCTGGTAGTGGGTTTAAAGCTCCGAATTGCCGTTTGGATACTTATGATTTGTGGGCAACTTGGGAAACTCATTCAAGTTGCCAGAGATAGTAGCTAACACGTTGAGCTTGGAATCTCAATAGGGGGTGTATACACTTAAAGTTGCTATATCTGTTTCCATTGGGCTGCGGTCCTAGTCGTTGTGATGACTCTATAATATGTGATTGATGATTTGGAGCCCTCCACACTAGTCCACTATGATTTGGGTCTTGAGATGACTCTACGATGAATGCTTCGGTTTGTCTATGTCCTATGTGGGCTTGGAACATGATGTTGAGTATGAATCTCATCCTCTTGCTTATGAGCATGTCTATTGTGAACTCTACCTTGATTATGGTAGGTTGCATCTAGTGTTGAGTATGTTGCTTGTTGTCCTTATTGACTTGTTGATTGTTGTTGACGGTTGGTCTTTGTTGAGAAGTGTTATAATGAGTCTCTTGGTGTTTCCTCTCTTGGTTTAAAATGATATATACTATATTCCTCTGTATCAAATGGTTTTGAATATATCTATATATTATGATACTCAACGCGTAATGGTGGGTTACCAGCATCTTTCGCTGACGGTTGTTATCCCTATGTTTTTACAGGTTATGAGTAGCTTTTGGAGAGCGCGCTAGTGTACCGTTAGATAGTGTAGCTCTTTACGTTTTCCCTTGTTTAGACTTCTGGCCTGTATGCCTTATTTCCTACGACTTTGTTATTGAGGTTTTGGTTTAGACTTAGCCTGTGCACCTATGTTTGAGATAGGTGCGGCATAGCACCTCCGTACTTAGACTTTGCTTCCGCTTTATCTGAATGGATGTTTACCTTGTTTTTTCCTTAAATTAAGCTTTTAAATTTTGGTAAAATCAGAAGTGTTACACCCATCTTACTGTCGTCTCTAGATACAACTTCGACGATATTATTTTGGGAACCGTTATCGTCTCTAAAAACCCATGCTATCATCTCAGCGTTGTCTGTGTTTTTAAAGATGTCGATGTCCGTGTTTTTAAAGCTGTTGATGTCCGTGCTTTGCACCACTTGGTTGACTGCATTGAATTTCCTATTCACCGTCGGCGCCAAAATCCCTACCCAGATTGGTTTTACTCCTTTCTTCAATCTTGTTTCTAATCAAACACTAGACGTCACCCCGCATCTATATCCCTAAATATATACATAACATACCTAAAATATAATAACTACAATTATAACTCCATATAAATTGTCAGAAATACCCTTATTACATAAAAGAAAGAATAAGAAAAGGAATAAAAAAAATACAACCATCAGATAAAGGGAAATAAATGGCCAAGATTAGTCCTAATTGTCCTCCTTTTAAGCTGTGTCCTCATTTTGTTTATTTATTTATTTATTTATTGATTATTGAAATTAAGTGGTTAAATCGTTTATATTTATAATATTGTAAATTTGTGTAATTTTTACAATCAAAACTCAAATGTACACATTTTATACCATAAAATACATGCGTATTGATTAGATAAATTGCACATTTTGTATTGTTGCACGGGAAGTAATTTTCACACTCGATCTCAGTCATTAGTTTTCCTTATGAGAAATTTGCTAGAATTAATATGAATCACATGTGTTAGGAATATATTGTATTAGATTTTGATATGCCAAATTGTATTTTAGAATCCCTAATTTTATTTGTTAAATCTAGTTTTGTCATAGACCATGAAAGGAAAATTAAAAAAATATTGAGAAAGGGAAAAATACGAAGAAGAAGAAGAAGAAGAAGAAGAAGAAGAAGAAGAAGAAGAAGAAGAAGAAGAAGAAAGAAGAAGATGTATGCATATGATATGTATACTTGAATATGCCCGCACGCCCAACTCAAAGAAGAAGTTATACTGGAAAATCTCATATGAAGAAATGAGAAGCAAACAAGATTGCATGAACTTATCTTGGAGATCAAGTATCTGTGGAAAGAAAGAAGTACATCAAGGAGAATGATACAATAACCAATAATCCGTACATATGAAATGGTTAGAAACTTGATAAATTAATTCCAAGGACTCAGGTTCAAAACTCATAATTAGTTTTAAATTGGTCGTGATCATGAGATGAAATATGAGGTGAAGTTCACAAGTCAAAGAATGATCCAAATCCAAGTTAAGTGCAGAAGCGGCCAAAGGGGGAAAGTAGAAAGGGGGGTAGTAACACGGAGCTAGTCTCAAAGTAACACGGAAGAAAGGGGGAAAGTAACACGGAGCTGTGAAATCCTGGGAAAGTAGCACGGAGTTGTGAAATTCGAAGTAGCAGTGTTGCAGGCACTGGGCGTGAAAGTAGCACGGAGTTGTGAAATCCGAAGTAGCAGTGTTGCAGGCACTGGGCGTGAAAGTAGCACGGAGTTGTGAAATCCGAAGTAGCAGTGTTGCAAGCACTGTGCGTGAAAGTAGCACGGAGTTGTGAAATCCTAAGTAGCAGTGTTGCAGGCACTAGGCGTGATTAGTGCGGGCTTTGTGATCAAAGCACACTGGGCGTGAAAGTAGCACGGAGTTGTGAAATCCGAAGTAGCAGTATTGCAGGCACTGGGCATGAAAGTAGCACGGAGTTGTGAAATCCGAAGTAGCAGTGTTGCAGGCACTGGGCGTGCAGGCACTGGGCGTGCAGGCACTGGGCGTGAAAGTAGCACGGAGTTGTGAAATCCGAAGTAGCAGTGTTGCAGGCACTGGGCGTGATTAGTGCGGGCTCTGTGATCAAAGCACTAGATCACGGAATGTTGTGAAATCCGAAGTAGCAGTGTTGCAGGCACTGGGACAAAGCACTAGATCACGGAATTCATTGTATCTTGGAACTAAGAAGTGATGGATATAGTGAATTGCTCTTGGAGATAGGAGCAAGTGGAGTAGGAGGATTACATCATCTCCGAATTGAAGCACTATAATTGCCTTGTATCATTTACTGCTTTATTTATTTACTGCTTCTTGCTTGCCTATCACGTGGATTTACCTGACACAATCACCACACACTTACTTTATTATTCCGCTGTGCACAAGACCCTAACAAACAGTTAAGAGTTTTGGTTTCTCTGTTGCCTCAACAATTGTTGTATTTGCGAAAATGGTTTAAAAGTCTATTCACCCCCCCCCCCCCTCCCCTCTCTAGACTTTTACCATACCTCCTTTGGGACCAACAACATGCAACCTATAATATGCGATACAAGATCGCACTAACCTCCAGCCATTAGTTCTTGTACTGATGGCGGTTGGATGATCTGGACTACTGTAGAGTTACACGAGTATTTTGTCTCTTACTTCTACTCAACTCTCTCTAGATGGTGTATGAAGTATGTAATGTGAACAGTGAGAGGACTAGTGACCTTATATAACCACGGGTCATCATTGTGGTTATATGTCTTTAAGTATTCTAAACCCTAACTAGACTCCTAATCATAATAGTAGTCTTGCTATTAGGTTATTAGTGTTGCACCATATATCAAATACTTAATATTATCATAACTTATCCTAATGTTATAGTAATGATATAATAGGAACACGTTACATTCTCCCACTTTATGCAAAAACTGTAACCCAAGAAATGAAAAACACCAACCATAATGACATGTTCTCATTAGCACGAGTAGTATCGATTATGATCAAATGCAAACTGCCATTGAGCACTTAATTAGGAAACAAAACTTAAGGAAACTGTAACACCCCGTGTTACGACCTTTAAATCCCGAATTAATTATTTAATTAATTTCGTTAATAATAATTAAAAAGGATTTAATTTGGTTAGGATTCCCTTTAATTAATTAATGTGGTCCACCATGGATCGTGGACCCTTGCCTAAACTAGAGTCTTAAGCCTATTAGGAATAAAGAGAGTAAACATTTTACTAGTCAGATTCTAATTAGAAATCCTAGACCTATATATCTATTAGAGATAAAGAAAGTAGGCCTTTACTATTCAGATTATGATTATGATTCCTGATTCTATAAATAGGGGATTAGAAAGCAATTAGAACCCGTACCACCCATAGTTATATTACACGAAAATATTCCCAGGAGATTCCCCACCACCAAGCCTAGGGAGATCAATCGGATGGAAATCTTAGAGAAGAATCTTAGTAGCCAAGGATTCTGATTAAGGCTAAGAGGTAACCCATGTCTCAAACAAACTTATTTTCCTTGCTATAATCTTCTTCTTTGGCCTCCTTGATATGCAATTCTATGCTTGTGTCTTGATAAATCTTTTATGATCTTGATGTTGATGAGATGATCTTATGAGTTGATCTTGATAATCTTGATGATTATAAGAAGTTCTTGATAATTATGTGTTGTTCTTGATAAATCTTGATGTTCTTGATTTTAAAGATAAAGTATGATTTTATGATTTAAATATGATTAGAGCCCTAGGTTAAATTGGGAATTTCGTATTGTGATGTTCTTGATATATTTGGGTGGGATTTCGCATGTTCGGGTGTTGATTATGTTTAGAAGTCATGTTAGGATATGTTCAATATGATTCTTGGTTTTGATCCATTATTTGACCACGTGGAGTCATCATTCGTGTTTAAAAGTGTCTAAGCATGGTTTCGGGTTCCACAAAAGATCCCGGGACCCAGATATTGAAAAGGAGTCAATGGGGGGTAGGGGAACCCGCCACCTACCCGCTGCCCATTTTGGCATTTCCGGCAACGGGCAGACGACTGCCCGCCGGGCACCCGCTGTCCGGTTTCTCGCCGCCGGCCACCCGCTGGTTTTTCCCAACCTCGGGATGTTGGCTTTCCTGTTTGATGTTTCCCCGACCCTCGTGGTGTCCCAACGGACTTCGTTTATCGTGCCTGTAACACCCCAGATTTTCAAGATTTTCAAAGCTTATATAATAAAGGTGAAATCCCATTAATTCCCAAAAACGTAACATAAAGGGTACGGGGTGCTATGCCACACCTGAGCTAGAGAACTCAGGTGCACAGGACAACTAACTAATATCCTTAATAAGGTAAATGCATAACATGGCACGCAGGTCGAAAAGGAAACTATCTACTTCTACGCTCCAAGATCTAGCGCGCTCCAGTGACTTATTCTTCTGTGCTGAAAGCCAAATATATCTGTTCAGCGAGAGATGCTGGTAACCCACTCCAACGCGTTGAAATACAATACATATAGATATATATATATATATATATATATATATATATATATATATATATATATATATATATATATATATATATATATATATATATATATATATATATATATATATATATATATATATATATATATATATATAGATATATAGATATATGAAAAGTCATTTTGAACATGAAGATATCTCCTACGAACTCTAGCTTTTGAAACAGGGATAGACTCAACAGATAGGGCTAAGCACAGACAGCAGTTATACCAAGCATATACA
The DNA here is from genome assembly GCF_001879475.1 of Ipomoea nil. Classification (NCBI taxonomy): domain Eukaryota; kingdom Viridiplantae; phylum Streptophyta; class Magnoliopsida; order Solanales; family Convolvulaceae; genus Ipomoea; species Ipomoea nil. Next base: position 122,839 of record NW_017616592.1, on the reverse strand, counting down.
GTTTACAACAGGCAAGACAGATAAGATAAGCACAATTAATAATCATAACCCAACATATACGATCCCCGGTACCAATCCCATAGTCTCATTCCCAAGATACTCATAACAACAACTCATCCATACTTCATCACATAGCACACTTTGTTGGCGCCACAGGACCAATCGCATGCCCATACATGAGGGTCAGCGCATATAGCTCTGACACGGCCCCACAGCACCCTGCCCCGTCTCACAGCACGGAGGGGTCGATCGCAAACGACCGATGAGCCGCAGCTCTATATAATATTTATATACCTGACCGGTCTTTACCAGCCTGGTTAACAGTTGGGATGGTTCTCAACCCATTCAACTGCCCGTATAGTGGACCTTTATCCTATATAATATTTATATACCTGACCGGTCTCTACCAGCCTGGCTAACAGTTGGGATGGTTCTCAACCCATTCAACTGCCCTTATAGTGGACCTTAGTCCTATATAATATTTATATACCTGACCGGTCTCTACCAGCCTGGTTAACAGCCGGTATGGTTCTCAGCCCACCCGACTGCCCGTATAGCCCGATTGATCTCAACCAAATCGGGGTAACATGCACACATAACACATAGCAAGCACATGCAACCCATATTAACACGTTGGGAAGGGGGAGAAAACGTATAACAAAACCTATGCGTGATCCTTCACATACTAAGAATAGTCCTAAGGGGTTCTACTCCTTTCACTTAGGTCAATGGGATACCAATTCAACTAGCATGCAATGTATAAGACTCATACAACCTACGAACGGTACCCGAAAATCAATCTAGACATAGGCACGATAGACGGAGTCCGTTGGGACACCACGGGGGTCGGGGGAACATCAAACGAGGAAGCCGCGATCCCGAAGTGGGGGAATTTCCAGCGGGTAGCCGGTGGGTGGGGGTCCACCCGCTGGCTGCCCGCCGGTGGTTACTGTTCCGGGCAGCGGGTGCCCGGCGGGCAGCTGCCCGCTGCCGGAGCTCCTCTTTTGGCCGTGGGTAGGTGGCGGGTCCCCTACCCCCCACTGACTCTTTTTCATCAAAAACGCCCCGGGAACCTTTGTGGAACCCGAAACCATGCTTAGACACTTTCAAACGCAATTGATAACACACGTAGACAATTAACGGATCAAAATCAGGAAACAAACAGCACATAACCTATCATGCTTTTCTAAACATAATAAACACCCAATCATGCGAATTCCCACCCAATATACCAAGAATAATTCCATACGATACAACCTAGGGTTCTAATCATCTTTAAATCAACAAGGCCACAATTCATCTTCTAACATCAAGATTCGGTAAGAATATCACATAAACATCAAGAATATCCTACAATCATCAAGAACATCATATAGTCATCAAGAACGTTATATAATCATCAAGAACACCATAATTATCAAGAATCTTTCATCATCAAGATCACCCATGGGATCATCCCACCAATCATCAGTAATAATATCACAAATCATCAATACACAATAATATGGGGAAATCCTAAGAGGGGAATCATAGCTATGAAAATAGGTTTTGTTGAGACATGGGTTACCTCTAGCCTTAATTAATTCCTTGGCTATGAAGGGTCTTTCTTTAAGCTTTCTTGCTTTCTTGATTTCTTCTAAGGGAATCCTTGGAGCTCTTTGGGGTGGTGGAACGTTATTGTGGTGGGGGGTTTCTATGTGCCTCTTAAGTCCCCTATTTATATATTTAGGAGTCCTAATTAGGAACTAATATTATATGCTTGCTAATTCTATTCCTTTTGGGACTAAGGATTTGTTTTAGGGATAAGGGTCCATGGTCCATAGTGGACCATATTAATTAATTAAAGGGAATCCTAATCATAATCTGAATAGTAAAAGACCTACTTCCTTTATTCCTAATAGGCCTAAGACTCTCATTTAGGCAAGGGTCCACGGTTCATGGTGGACCTCATTAATTAATTAAAGGGAAACCTAACCGAATTAAATCATATTTAATTATTATTAACGGGATTAATTAAATAATTAATTCGGGATTGAAGGCCGTAACACGGGGTGTTACAGTGCCTAAGCCTAGTTTGATGTTTCGGGTACCGTTCGTAGGATAAAAGAGTCTTGTGTATTGTATGCTAGTTGAATTGGTACCCCGTTGACCTAGGTGAAAGATGTATGAACCCTTAGGATTATTCCTAGTATAGTATGTGGATGACCACGCATAGGTTTCATTATACGTTTTCTCCCCTTTCCTAGTGTGTTAATGTGGGTTGCATGTGCTTGCTATGTGCTATATGTGCATGACTCCCCAATATTGGCTGCGGTCAAATTGGTCTTACATGGGCTACAGTCCACCGATTGGGCTCTCCAATGGTGTGTAGGGCTGCAGTCCACCGTTGGGCTCACCAACGGTTTTACATGAGTTGCGGTTCATAATCCTGGTTGCGGTCAATGAACACACTTTTTGGGCCACAGTCCACCGATTGGGCTCGCCAACGGTGTTTAGGGTTGTGGTCCACCGTTGGGCTCGCCAACGGTTTGATGAGCTGCAGTTCATCGGTTGGCTGCGGTCAACCCCTTCATGCTGCGGTATGAGGCAGGGTGCTGCGGGGCCGTGTTAGCGCTATATGCGCTGACCCTCATGTATGGGCATGCGATTGGTCCTGTGGCGCCACCAAAGTGTGCTTATGTGATAATGATATTGATTGAAAGATGACATGAATGATGTGAAACTAACCTGTGGCCTTAGGATATATGATAATGTCTTTATATGCTTGATTATAACTGTTGAATGTGCTTATCCCTATCTGTCGAGTCTATTCCTGGTTTTAAAGTTAGAGTCTCCTAAGTATATATATATATATATATATATATATATATATATATATATATATATATATATATATATATATATATATATATATATATCTTCCTGCTTCAAAATGATTTTCCTATATCTATATATACATATACCTATATTGTATTTTAACGCGTTGGAGTGGGTTACCAGCATCATTCGCTGAACAGATATATTTGGCTTTCAGGCACAGATGATTAGCTACTGGAGCGCAATAGAGGACCTCGGCTTAGATAGATTAGTCTTTCCTTTCGGCCTGCGTGCCTTGATGATGTAATGACATTGTTGGAGGATAACTAGTTAGTGTAGCCTGTGCATCTGAATTCTCCAGCTCAGATGTGGCATAACACCCCAGACCCTTATATTTAGAATGCTCTGTTTGGGATTGATTAATAGAATTGCTTTCATATTATAAGATTGAAAAGTTTAAAAATTTTTGAGGTGTTACAGAAACAAACCCTATGTTTATTTCAAGTCCAACTGAAGTACATTTTCTTAGTAATATAAAACAAATGAAGGTGTTCACACTTAATTGAGAAAAATGCTTGAATAGCAAAATAATTTTATTGAAACCGAATGTATATACAAATTAAAAAGTGGACGAAAGTCCCATTTCCTGAATCAGATCCTTGAATTTAAATGGAGGCATGCCTTTAGTCAAGGGATCTGCTAACATCAGCTCAGTATGAATGCGTTCAATGAATACAACTTTATTTTTGACACGCTCCCTAATTGCTAAGAACTTGATGTCAATGTGCTTACTTCGACTCCCACTTTTGTCATTCTTACATAGGAAGACTGCAGCTGAGTTGTCACAATAGACTTTCAATGGCTTAGATATAGAGTCCATAATTCTAAGCCCAGAGATAAAAATTTTTAGCCACACACCTTGTGAAGTAGCCTCCAAATAGGAAACGAACTTGGCGTCCATGGTAGAAGTAGATATTAAGGACTGTGTAACACTTCTCCATGAGATAGCCCCACCGGCCATGATAAAGACGCACCCTGAAGTTGACTTTCGAGAATCAACACAACCAGCGAAGTCCGCATCAGAATAACCGACAACATGTAAATTGTCCGTCTGCCTAAACCCAAGCTTGTAACCTTTGGTTCCATTTAGATACCTTAGAACCCTCTTTACAACCCTCCAATGGTCTAACCCTGGATTGTGCTGGTAACGTTCAAGTATTCTGACCTCAAAAGCAATATCCGGCCTTGTACAGACTTGAATATATCCAAGACATCCAACTGCTGCAGCATAAGGGATGTTCTCCATGGATTCTTTCTCCAAATCATATTTTGGACATTGGTCCAAATTGAATTTGTCCCCCTTAGCTATGGGAGCAACGTTTGGTGGACAATTTTGCATCTGAAACTTCTCTAAAACTTCGTTTATATAGGTTTCTTAAAATAAACCTAGTACACCTCCTGACCTATCTCTATGAATTTTAATGCCAATAACATAAGTGGCATCACCCATATCATTCATATCAAAGTCCTTAGAAAGAAACTATTTCATCCAGTTATAAAACAAGAAAACAAGAAAACAAATTTTACTCCCACTCATCACCTTCTGGTATATACAGTTATCTAAGGGATTTTTAACAAAACCAAATGAAGAAATAACCCCGTCAAACTTAATATACCATTGACAGGATGCTTATTTTAAACCGTATATGAATTTCTTAAGATTACAGACCAAATTCTCACCACCCCTAAAAGATAAACCTTCAGGTTGTTTCATATAAATATCATCTTCTAGATCACCATTAAGGAAAGCAGTTTTAACATCCATTTGTTGCAACTCAATATTAAAATGTACAACTAATGCCAGAATGATCTGAAGTGAATCTTTCTTTGATACAGGAGAAAAAGTCTCCTTGTAATCAATTCCTTCCTTTTGAGTAAATCCCTTGGCAACAAGTCGGGCCTTGTATCTCTCAATGTTGCCTAATGAGTTTCTTTTAGTCTTAAAAACCCATTTACAGGCAATGGCCTTGACCCCATTGGGCAACTCAACAAGATCCCAAACCCCATTGTCCTTCATGGAATTCATTTCATCCTTCATGGCTTCGAACCATAAGTCGGACTGAGCACAATTTGTGGCTTGAGAGAATGTTTCAGGATCACTTTTGGCCCCTATGCTATGTCAGATTCAGATTCTTGTAGACACGAAACATAATAACTAGGAACTGTTGATCGTCTTATCCGAGTAGACCGTTTTAAGGTTGGACCTCCACCGCCTTGCACAGGCTGCGGCGAAACTACCTCTTCAAGAACTGGTGGCAGTTCTTGAATTGGCTCAGTCTGCATCGGCTCAGAATCTTGCTGTATATCCTGAATTGGTTCAACCATTGGTTCGAATTCTAGTTCAGGCGGTTGTTGTAAGTCCTGAACTGGTTCTTCCAAAGGCTGAGTCTCAACGGTTTGTGGAGTCTCAACAGTAGGTGGTATATTTGCAGGCAGAACTAAAGGAGCATTGTGGATAAGTGCAACCTCATTAGATGACGTAGAACTGTAGAAGGTTGTCAGTCAGTATGATCAAAGGAAGGAACTAAGTCCTTAAATCGAGTCATCTTCAAAAAATTTAGCATTCCTTGATTCCACTATCCTAGTAGTATGAGATGGACAATAGAACCTATAACCCTTAGAATATTGTGCATATCCAATAAAGAAAGCACTAATCGTCCTTGGGTCAAGTTTGTTCTCGTGTGGGTTATATATCCTCACCTCAGACGAACATCCCCAAACACGCATATGTTGCAAACTCGGTTTCCAACCATTGAATAACTCAAACGGTGTCTTAGGGACAACCTTGGTCGGAGCATGGTTTAATATATACGTTGCCGTCTTAAGTGCTTCATCCCACAAACATGTTAGCAAAAATCGCGCCTAGGCGCTGGACGACGACCTAGAAATTTGGAAGAATCGTCGTTCTAGGCGCCCATCTAAGCGCCCTAGGCGCCAACTAGGCCGCCGTGGACTAGGCGCCCAAAAAATTCTTTTAAATTATATATATATATATATATATATATATATATATATATACACACACACATATATATATATATATATGGGCGCCTAGGCGCCCGAGGAACGCCTAGCTATTTTTGTAATCTTTCCCGCAACGACTTCGGAAGCTTAGAGTTGCTAAGCATACTCCGCACCATATCCAAAAGGGTCCAGTTTCTCCTTTCAGCTACACCATTTCGGTCCGAAGAACCAGGCATAGTGTATTGGGCAACAATCCCATGCTCGTGAAAAAACTTAACAAAGGGACCAGGTGCTTGTTCATTCTCAGTATATCTACCATAGTATTCACCACCCCTATCACATCTAACTATCTGTATTTTCTTGTTACATTGGTTCTCAACTTCAGCTTTAAATAACTTAAAGGCATCAAATGCTTCATGTTTATGATGAAGTAAATACACATAGGAAAATTTTGAGAAGTCATCATTGAAGGTGATGAAATATTTCTGACCGGGTATTGTTATATCAAAGACAACATATGTCAGTATGAATAATTTCCAACAACGTTGAACTTCTAATGTCACCCTTCTTTGACTTGTTTGTCTGCTTACCCTCATATGAGAAGTGAGAAAATTAGTGACCTTATATAACCATTGGCCACCATTGTAGTTGTATATCTTTAGGTCTCTTAAACCCTAACTAACTCCTAATTATAATGATAGTCTAATTATTAAGTTATTAGTGTTACACCATATATCAAATACTTAATATTATCATAACTTATCCTAATCTTATAATAATGATATAATAGAAAAAGGTTAAATTAAAAAATTATGATAAATTATGCCGTCCATCTCAAAATAATTTACACATGAAACTTATATTTAAATAAATACTGCGACGATATTTTTGCAAATATACTAAATTTTTATTGCAACATTTAAGTAAAAAACAATATCATTTTCAAATATCAACACCTGTTTAAAGAAAATCGGTTAAAATACGTAGTAGTTTAATTATTTTGGAAAACAACATTATTTTGATCCAAATACGCTATAAAGGCACCAAGTGATTTGTGGTCCACTGGTATACGGTTGCTCTCTTATGTGGAAGGTTTAAAAGTTTGAGTCCAAAAAAAATACGCTATAAAGACACATGATTATCTTTTCTTTTTTTTTTTATCAACATTATTTTAGACTAAATATATTTTTTTTTGTTGCCGACGTAAGAATTTTTGGATACCCAAATTGGATGGAAAGACTTTTTCCCATTAAAAAAAAATTAGGTTTTCAGTCTTTTTTAGGGGGACTTTTCAAGTTTCAATTCTGGTGGTGAATTCCAGCCGGTGTTTGAAGCTAACAAACATGTAGGGTGAAAGAGACTTGCATTGACAGTTCTAATGGTCACAAGAGTGAAATTTAGGAACAATGTAAGATAAAAGAGATTGTAATATAAAAGAAGGATTTAATGTCCAGGCTTCATTCCAATTTATTTTGAGATAATTCAGAAAGTAAAAAAATAAATAAAAAAAATAACATCCTAAATAATTCATAAAGTAAAAAATACTATGCAACCCAATCAAACTTTGTTTAAGTTGTTAATTTTATAATCCCAAACTTTGAAGTTCCACTTTTATTGAGAGTCACATATTGATCAACTATGAACGATTTAAACAGCTTGTACGAAAATCACACTTTTTAATTAAATGATGAAGTTACTTTGGTGGGAAGATGCATAGAGTGGAATTCATGGTACTAAAACCTCCATCAATGACCAGGTTATGCCCGTTCACATACTTCGACTCGTCGGAGGCCAAGTACAGCGCCGCCTCCGCCACATCTTCCGCCTTCAGCACCGCCCCTTTGAGGTTGTTGTAAAGCTTCTTGAGATCCTCATCGGTTGTCAACCCCAAAGCCTTCATCCCCACCGGGTTGCACACGATGAACGGAGAAACGCAGTTGACTCGAATCCCGCACCGTCCCAGCTCCACCGCCGTGTTTTTCGTCAGCCCCAGCACCGCGTGCTTGGCGCTGGTGTACGAGTGCGGCGTGGTCCCCGCCGTGGTGGACGCCACGCTGCCGAGGTTGACGATGGAGCCGGCGCCGTTCGGGATCATCGCGCGCGCCGCGTGCTTTGTGCCGAGGAAAGTGCCCACCACGTTCACGCCCATCACCTGTTAGATATCAATATAGTCTAACGTTAATACCGAGTTCGATTCTCACAAGTGACGACCCTTTGGGCCAGTCTCTGTGCCTCTCGGAGCGAATCGAGTGGATCTGGACCGTTAAATGAACAGAGAAAGATTGGGACCACAATGTGTGGTTGACACAAAAAAAATAATCTAACGTTAATGAATACAGTGAATACAAAGCCAATATTTTACCAAACAGGGCCAATATATATTAGATACGCTAACTATTTTACAAAACAGAACCAATATATATTATACGAGAAAATCCAACCTGCTCGAACTCGGACTTGTCGTTCTGGAGGATGCTGGGCTTCGTCACTCCCAGCGCCGTCGCTGCGTTCACCATGATATCAAGCTTCCCGAACTTGGCCACGGTGGCGTCCACCGCACTTTCGACGTCGGATTCCTCCACGATGTTGCAGTGGAAGTAAACGGCGGCGGCCGGGTCCAAATCCTGGCAAAGTTTTTCGCCCAGCTTGTCATCGGTGTCCGTAAACGCGACCTTAGCTCCATGTTTCAAGAAGAGCTTTATAATTGGCTCGCCAATTATATTAGTGCCGCCCGTTACAAGGGCAACCTTTCCTTCAAGTCTAAACAAGCAAATAACACATTAATAACCAATCAACTAGGATCGCACTAGGGTGGGCGTTTCTGGCTTGGGTTCAATTTTTTTTTTTCGATCTTTCGATTTTAAAAAATTTAAAATCATTCGATTTAACATTAGAGTTTGGTTCGATTTAAACAGATCGATTTCGATTTGAATTTAATTCGATTCGGTTTAAGATCTCCAAATTCGATTCGATTCGATTTAAGATCCCCAATCAAAATTTCAAGCTTAAGACTTGAAAATGTTTCTTTTGATTGAATAAGAAGAGATCTGTGTTATTTTATTCACACTCCATAATAAGAACATCGAAATTAAATATTGTGTTTGACTAAAATCACACTCTTCTAACTATTAGAAAAGTAGTGATGTTTGATCACTTAGAAAACTTCAAGAAGAAGAAAAAAAAAAAAAAAAAAAAAACCACTCAGTCACCCACTTTTAACCAGTCATCCAAAGTGATTAGTAACATTTTTCGCCAACAAAATTACTCAAAAAAGATTGACCGATTAGATAAACAATGGCAATGGCTGCTAGCATATTTGTATTTTTGTATGAACAAATTAACTATTAACTATACGGAGTATATATTATATGATGAAAGGAAAATGGGGAGGGGGGCAAAGTATGAAATAAATTTACATACCTTCTATCTGCAGAAGTTGAGGCCATTGAGAGATTTAGGTTGGTTGATAATAAGATGATATCAAAATGTAGTTGCACCATTGCCATTTAAGTACTAATCCACTGCTGCTGATTAACAATTTTTTATGCCTTAACGTGTAGCTCAAGGGATTTATAAAAAAAAATTAAAAAAAATTTTTAAAAAAAAAAAAGTCAGAACGAATAAAAACAATAGTTTTCTTAATCTGGGTCGGACGAGGATATATATTACTTATCAAAAACTCATTATGATATCATAAAAAATTATGAGTTATGTTTAATAGTTCAAATTGGATTATTATTCATTTTTGAAGGCATTATTATTATTATTATTATTATTATTATTATTATTATTATTATTATTATTATTAAGTGTAAAATAATAGAGTACATCATATATATATATATATATATATATATATATATATATATATATATATATATACACGTATGTATGTATGTATGTATAGGTTCCAGATCAGGTGAGGACGTGAGGACTAATCCAGATCATCTATTGAATGCACAATAAATTGAGCATGAATGCACAATAAATTGAGCATAAATGCACAATAAACTGAGCATGAATGCACAATAAATTGAGCATGAATGCACAACAAATTGAGTACGGGAAATTAAATCCATTGCGTAGAATTAAATCACATCCATTGACTTATTTAAATGAAAAGGATCAGATAAGTCCTCATGCCCTCAGCTAAGGATAAGTCCTCATTTGATCCTTAATATATATATATATATATATATATATATATATATATATATATATATATATATATATATATATATATATATATATATATATATATATATATGCGAGTTCAGGTGCGACGATCCCTTCCCGTACGGTCATGCGGCGATTTTCAGAATACACCAATAGGTAAGCAAAATATATACCATCGACGTTAGGAAATGTACTACAAAAACACACACAAATTAGGTACGCATCAACAACAACAACACACCATTAGGTATGACTAAAAGCACCACACAGTATTCGGAAATACACCATTAGTGGTAGGGAGGTATATGATGTATCTTTTTTTTTTTTTTTTTTGTGTTTTGTGTATTTTTTGGTGTATTTTTGCATATCATTGTTGTGTGTTTCTCTTACACTTTTGGTGCATATTATTAACACTATTGGTGTATTCTGAAAACCGCCGCACGATCGCATGGGAGGGTGTCGCCGCATTTGAACTTTTATATATATATATATATATATATATATATATATATATATATATATATATATATATGCGCCACTGTTCACCCATTCCCATGAGTCCGCGTGGACAATCCACATCGGCTAGGATTTTACAGCATTTTAAAAAAAAATTCCTTTTCAATTGTATTGCCAAGAGTTGTTTCGTAATTACAATGTGCAACTAAAATAGGTAAAATATTATTTAATGGTGTTTTCCATATTTTTTGGGATATTTTATGAATTCACTGTAAAATTTTATACACACAAAATGCATGTGCATAGTTGGTTATACACACAAAATGCATGTGCATAGTTGGTTATGTTACATAGCACAATAGTTTAAAAATATACTCATCACCCAACAATTTTAATAATCAAATTGCATATGCATAGATGATTAGGATATATTGCATAGTGAAGAGGTTTTCATATACCACCCGCCATTTATTTTGTGGACGAAAATGCATATGCATAGTTCTATAGAAAATATTGCACAGTATACAAGTGATAAACTATCCCCTCCAATTTTGACCTTACAGTCCAATTTGCACATAGGTTTTCGATACATGACATAGTATAGATGGAAGAATCAAACCAAAGGCAATTTTAAGTCAAAAATTGTATATGCACAGTTCCTAAGGGTACATTGCACATATTACAAGCAATTATAAATCACACTGAATTTTAAACTCCAAGTAAAAGTTGCACAGATGTTTGCGTTGCAATGCACAGAATATAAAAAGTATTCTTTCCCCTTCTAAATTTACCAACAAAATAAGATATGCCCAGTTGTTTATGTTTAATTACACAGTAGTAAAGGAACACTCTAATCCCGGCCTATCTAAGGAATAAATTTCTAAATTAAACCCAATTAATACGGACGACATTAAAACTTAATAACCCTAAAATATCCCTAACTTAATTTCTCTCCCCCAAATCCACACTCAAAATTAGGTAATAAAAAAAAAAACAAATCTTATTTATAGACCATTAATTGATCACTAGTTTTTAATGAATCAGATCTGTCCACACACGGACTCATGGAAAGGGTGAACTCATATGATCATGAGTCTATATACATATAGTCACACTTGTGTGAAACCGTCTCATGGATCCTTAGCTTATTCCTAAGACGGGTCGGGACAATATGCAAATGTAATATTTATACTAGCAAATGTAATACTAAATAAAAAAATGAAATATTTTTACTTAAAACATAATACTTTTGATGACAAATGTAACACTTTTATATTTTGATATAAAAGTATTACATTTCTCATCAAAAGTATTTCATTTTCTTTATAAGTGTAATACTTTTGATGAATATAAGGGAAAGTATTACATTTTCGATCTCATATAAATAATAAATATTTTATTCATGATTTAGTATTACATTTGCTAGTATAAGTATTACATTTTATCTTGACCCGACCCGTCGCACGGACAAAGATCTGCGAGACGGTCTCACACAAGTTTTTTGCCATATATATATATATATATATATATATATATATATATATATATATATATATATATATATATATATATATATATATATATATATATATATATATATATATATATATATACTGTCGCACTTGTGTGAGACGATCCATGACACATGTCAAATTTAGGATGGTTCGTTGCTTGTTACTTATAACAGAAATCATAATACTTATTACAAAAATTTAATATCAATTTAAAATAAATAAGTTGTTACTTATAATAGATATTGTAATATTTGTATATATATGATGAAATTGTGATATTATTTAAGGTAAAATGATTAGTACTAATGGTAAATATTGTAATACTTATAATTGAAATTGTGATACAACTGTAATCCTAATGTAAATATTGTAATATTTACATGTGAAATGTTACTATTGAAACACTACTGAAAATTTCGTTGTTTCTATCCAACAAAAGTTGGACGGAAAACGACATATTTTGGTCAGAAAAGAGGTTTTTGACCAACATACCTATTAGGACTCTTATATTTGTAGTCTGTTAGGAGTCTCTGTCTATCTTTCTATATCATTATTGTACATACTTTGTTTACGGTTATGTTCAATAATACAATCCTCATCTGGTATCAGTATCCAGGTCTGTTCCATGGCAACCTTGGGAGACGATAATGACGGTTCTATTCGTGATTCTTCTGAACGGACTGTGTCCGAGGTTGCTCCCACATCTATTTACCCGAACCCTAGCCTTTCTTCGGCTCACCATTTTGTATCGATTAAACTTACTGCCCATAATTATCTTTTTTTGGCGGACTCAAATGCTTCCGTTCTTGGAGGGCCAGGGATTACTTGGCTTCGTCGATGGTTCCTTGTCATGTCCGACGGCGGTTGCGCCGGTAGAGTCCATGGCGGAGAGCGGCGGCGTCGTGGCTACTGGTTCGTCCGTGTCTGCTTCCGATCAGTGACGTCGCTAGGACAAGGCTATTTTATCTCTCTTGATTTCGTCGCTGTCTGATGAGATGATGCACATGGCAGTTGGCCAGTCGACGTCACGGGCCTTGTGGCTGGCTGTGGAGCAGGAACTGGGGTCGGCGACGAGGTCTCGGGCGCTCCGGCTTCTTGGCGAGTTACAAGCGTTGTCGTAGGGCAGCTCGTCCGTTTCTAATTACCTCGGCCGTGCAAGGATGCTCGTGGAGGATTTGGCTATGGTCGGTCGTCCGATTACCCTCAACGATCAGAATATTTATGTTTTTCGTAGATTGCGGTCGGAGCTTCGTCCTCTCGTTGCTCCACTGACACGCGATTCTTCGGTGACATTGACTGAGCTTTCGGATTATTTGACCTCTCAGGAGTGGATTTGTGCGGCTGGTGGTGGTGACTCTGGTTCGCCGGCGGCAATGGCGGTTCACCGCGGTCGTGGCAGTCGCACGGGCAATGGGCAGTCGCATGGTGGCTCGGGCAGTGGTGGTTCGGGCAGTGGTGGCTCGGGCAGTGGCAGCTCGGGCGGTGGTGGCTCGGGTCGTGGTGGCTCGGGCGGTGGTGGTCATGGTCGAGGTGGACGTGGCCATGGTCGTGGTCGGCCTGATGTTTGTTGTCAGATTTGTGATAAACAGGAGCATTCTGCTTTGAATTGCTACCGCAGGTATTCTGAGTCGCCTGGTCCACAGGTGCATATGGCCTATTCCGGGGACGTGGGTAGTCCTATTGATTCTCATCAGTGGTTCCCTGACACGGGTGCCACTAATCACGCCACTCCTGACTCCTCGGTGCTCACTTCCACTGCTGGCTATGACAGTTCTGACACTCTACGGGTTGGCAATGGTGCAGGTATGCCTATACTTAGTGTTGGTTCTGCTTTGATAGCCTTTTCTGCTAAATTGTTCAAATTAAATGATGTCTTGCATGTCCCTGGCTTGTCGTCTTCTTTGCTTTCTGTTCATCGTTTTGCTAGGGATAATCGTGTCTTTTTTGAGTTTCATTCTGCGTATTTTCTTGTGAAGGATCTCTTGACCAAGGAGGTGCTTTTAAGGGGGGAACTTCGGGCGGTTTGTATACTTGGCCTGCTTTGTGTCGTAATCCGTCTGCTCATGTTGCTGCGCGTATGTCGTCGTCTACTTAGCACACAGGCGGCTTGGTCATCTACACACACGAGTTTTGCGTCAAATATTACAGTTGTCTGGTGTTAGTCAATTTAATTCTAGTGAATTGTCTAATGTCTGTTCTTCGTGTCAGTTAGGGAAATCTTCCCGTTTTCCATTACCTCGTATTACTACTTCTAGTACTCGTGTGTTAGAACTTATTTACACTGATATTTGGGGCCTTGTGCCAATACACTCTGTGAATGGTTTTCGTTACTTTGTTTTATTTGTGGACGATTATACACGTTTTGTATGATTTTATCCTATGCGTGCAAAAACTGATATCTACTCGATCTTTGAACGGTTTCGGTCACTTGTTTAGCGTTCGTTTTCTCATAAAATTGTTTCTATTCAGTCCGATTTAGGGGGAGAATACAAAAAGCTCCACTCTAGTTTTGCGTCTCTTGGTATCCGTCACAGGCAGTTCTGTGCGTATACGCATAAGCAGAATGGTCGGGTAGAGCGTCGCCATAGGCATATAGTTGAGACTGGCTTGGCCTTAATGGCTCAGGCTTCTGTCCCTTCTCGTTATTGGGACTATGCATTCGAGACTGCGGTCTACTTTATCAACAAAATGCCTACTCGAGTTTTGGATAATGAGTCTCCTCACTATCGTCTGCATCGTTCTCCTCCATCCTATTCCTTTTTGCGTGTTTTTGGGTGCCTTTGTTTTCTTCTATTGCGTCCGTATAATCGTAATAAGCTGCAATATCGATCATCTCCATGTGTTTTCTTAGGGTACCCTGACTTTTTTCGTGGCTATCGTTGCTCAGACACTAACACTAATAAGGTCTTTATTTGTCGCCATGTGCGATTCGATGAGTCTGTTTTTCCGTTTGCTAGTTGTGTTTCTTCGCAGGTTGTTGACAGGCCCCGGTTGGTGCCACGGGGTGTTGCTCCCGTTGTCTCGATTCCTGCGCCAGTGGTGCCAAGGTGGTTAGGGCGCGCTCTCATGTGATGGCCACACGGAGTATGGGTCCTAAGGAGCATGTGGCCTTGATGTCTGTTGCTGATTCGCTTGAGCCCACTTGCTATTCACAGGCGATGCGACATCCCGAGTGGCGTGAGGCCATGGATGTGGAGTTTAATGCCCTACTTTAGAATCACACGTGGCGGCTTGTTCCTTATACCCCGGGTATGAATGTTGTGGGGTGTAAGTGGGTGTTTCGGGTCAAGTGGAATGCTGATGGCTCTGTTGAGCGGTACAAAGCCCGGCTGGTTGCTAAGGGCTTCAATCAGGTGCCTGGGAAGGATTTCTTTGAGACCTTCAGTCCGGTTGTTGAGTCTACCACGGTTCAACTCCTACTCTCTTTGGCTCATTCACGTGGTTGGTCCATCCGGCAGTTGGATGTCCACAATGCATTTCTGAATGGCTCTCTGGATGAGACTGTGTATATGCGTCAGCCGCCCGGTTATGAAGACAAGTCGAATGCTGATCATGTGTGCTTTCTTCAGCGCTCTCTATATGGGTTGAAGCAAGTTCCTCGTGCATGGTTTACTCGGTTGCACAATTTTCTGCTTTTTGTTGGCTTTGTTCCTTCTAAAACTGATGTTTCCTTGTTTGTCTATTCTGATGGTGGTGCACAGTTGTATTTTTTGGTGTATGTCGATGACATCCTGGTTATGGGCTCAGATTCAAGTTGTGTCGCAGGTCTTGTGGCTAAATTGGCTCAGGAGTTCAAGATTCGTGATATGGGGGGCCCGTCCTTCTTTCTTGGCATTGAGATTGTGCCGCTACCTGATGGTGTTCTGCTCTCTCAGCGGCGCTATGTTCAGGATATTCTTAAGCGTGCTGGAATGGTGGACTGCAAACCGGTCTCTACTCCGGTCTCGGTTGTTCGTTGTGATGATGACGAGGCCACTCCTTACGCAGATCTTACTCACTACCTTAGTTTGGCTGGTGCTTTACAGTACTTGACAGTGACTCACCCGGACTTGTCTTATGCGGTTAATCGGCTTTGTCAGCGTATGCAGTCTCCCACCACGGCTGATTGGAGTCTGATGAAACGGGTCTTGCGGTACGTCAAAGGTACACTTAATTTGGGGCTTTGTGTTCGCAAGTCCTTGTCTACGACTATTCATGCTTTCTCCGACTCGGATTGGGCTAGCAATCCGGATGACAGCAAGTCCACGAGTGGTTTTGCGGTCTATGTGGCCAACTATCTGGTTTCCTGGTCGTGTCGGAAACAGCGCACTGTGGCGCGTTCTTCTACTGAGGTTGAATACAAAGCCTTGGCTGATGTCTCGGCTGAGGTTTTGTGGCTTGTTTCGCTGCTTAGGGAGATTGGTTTTCCACCGGCTACTGCGCCTACTCTGTGGTGTGACAACTTGGGTGCCACCTATCTCTGTTCAAACCCGGTATTTCATGCCCGAACGAAGCATGTGGAGATTGATTACCACTTCGTTCGTGACAAAGTGTCCAAGAAAGAGATTCAGGTTTGTTTCATCTCTACGAAAGATCAGGTGGCTAACATTTTTACCAAAGCTCTTCCATCTACTCGTTTTTCCTATCTGCGAGACAAACTCAACGTTGCGGCTGCTCCACCTTGAGTTTGAGGGGGAGTATTAGGACTCTTATATTTGTAGCCTGTTAGGAGTTGTAATTTTGCATTTCCTCATTTTACGTAAAATATCAGAAATAGTTGGCTGACTTAGAATACTGATTGATTCAGTTAAGCGCCTACTCAGTAATGATAGATCATGAAGAGAACATCAGAGAAAAAAAAAACAAACACACAGAACGAACACTCACAATGTTTACCCAGTTCGATACGGTGTATATCTACGTCTGGGAGACGATCACATAGTCGTCCAATCCACTAAATCATAATCCAATGTACAAAGGTAGATATACAATAATCTTACCCAAGTGCCCCACACAAGGTACAAACCCAGTCTACACAGGTTTAGTGGATTGTTGAAGATGGAGAGCCATGCATACAGAAGTCCAATGAAATCCCTTCACTTGGAGAGCCCACTCTGATGCAGTCCACTTCAGTGACGTTCTATAAGGTTGTTCCCACAATAGTGTGATCTTAGTGTCCTTTCGTTTAAGCAGCAGTAACTCTTCTCAAGTTCATCATCTTAATCACCGTGAACATGTTGTATTGAGAGGGTGCATGACAATCAAAGATCTAGTCTCATAAAGCTGATATGGAGCGTTTCTTCTTCTTATTCGTTGTAACCCTAGTTCCCTTCAAGAACTGGTACTTATAGATCCTTCAATAAACACTCTCCATAGATGTCTTTGATTGTAGAAGGTAGGACTATAAAAGAGGAATGTAATCTTAGCAGATTAGGTCCATTACCTTCTTTGAAGATACGCTGATCGTCTTTCCATACTGGGCTGATAATACGGCGTGAGCCTCTTAAGGAAACTGCTTCCCAAAGTCAGATCTTCAGTGTCAGTTCTTCTGTTGTTGCTTCTGATTGATCAGATATCTGTAGAACCAACCGGACAAACTCTAAACCTATCTTACTATGCCATAATAATATTGCCAATTATAATATGGGGTTTTTGAACATAAAAACACTAACAAACTCCCCCTTTGGCTATTATTTGGCAAAACAACTCAACTATATAAAAAGAACTAAGATAGGTTATTAAAAAGAAGCAACCCATGTCCAAACTGATTAAAGAAAACAAAGCAGTCTAAGATAAAAAAAAACAGCAGTCTAAGATCAAAAACAACATCCAAACATATCGCCCAGCCAGGGCCAGAAGGTATTTCAAACACACAAACGCAAAAAAAAAAAAAAAAAAAAAAAAAAAAAAAAATCCCCCTGAGTTGCATACTACTCCCCCTTTTTGCCAATGGTAGCCAAAGATCAAGCATTTGAGGGAGAGTCACTGTCAGTCTTCTTAGGATCCGCAGCAGCAGTAATATCAGTCAGGTTCAGCCGAAGAAGAACAGTAGCCAGCTCAGTACGCGCACCGGTCAGTTGCTTGGCAATGATACCGTGCACCGTCTCAAGATCAGCAACTCGCGCCTTCAATTGTTCGGAAAGCTTCACATCTTTAGCATGAGGAGACTCATCATTCACAGCATCAGGTTCCGAATTGGATGGGGCAGTCACAGAACGACATCCTTAATATGATCTCCAGAAAGAAGGCGTTTATCAACAGTATAGAGCAGTGTCGGACTGATCACTTCACTGGGCATATGCTTAAGACCCCGTTGTCGAAGAATCTCCTGTCTGTGTGTCGCTTCTCTCTGAGCAGCTTCGAGATACAGAGCTTGGGACTCCTCTCGTCGTCGAGCTTCTTCAACAGATTCTAGGGCACGTTGAGCAAAAAATTGAAGGAATGACCCGGCCCGATTTCCATCCGAGGGTTCTGGAATAGACACTGGAGAGACATCATCACTGGCTTCGGCGACCAACACAAGAAGTTCAGTTACATCATCTGCCGACCATTCAGCATAAAACTCCGGATAGTTGGACATAACAGTCACCAGAATCTCGTCGCGAAGCATAGGATCAAGCTTGAGCTTGTTCTTCATAGCCAACTGTAGAAGCGTCTGAATGTGTTTAAGGGCTGCCACCGGAGGGTGTACCTTGCTTCCGAGTTTGATGATGATGTTTCTTACGGGGTCCGCCATTGAAGATTATGAGCGAGGAGAAGAAAAGATCACTGGGGACAGATATGCAAGAGGGATAGAGAGTTGAGAGCTGAGGTGAGTTCTTTTCTTCTTGACCCGGTAACATATAGGCTTAAGGGTGATGAACCCTAATTAATGCGGCTTGTCAAATACCATGCAGACGTGATTGATTGTCACAACGGTATAGCTTCTTTTTAGGAACGAAACAAATCCCAAGGAAATTTGAATTTTGAAAAGGTATTGAGATCTTTTAAGATATCTTCTGAGAAGAATAAGCTTAGATAATCTTCTTAACATAAAAAGAGAGGAGTCTTTAAGGAAAGTCAAAGTCATAACACTGACCCGTAATAAACCAACTCCTCTCTAACGGACCAACTGCTTTAGTCAGTCAATTCTGCAAATTCCCAGAGCAGATCTGAGAATTTCAAAACGATTAGCATTATCCAGTGGCTTAGTCAGAATGTCCGCCAGTTGTTTGTCAGTCTGAATGTATTCCAACTCAATTTCCTTGGATTGAACCAGGTCTCTGATGTAGTGATGCCTGATGTCAATATGCTTCGTTCTGGAATGTTGAACAGGATTCTTGGAGATGTTAATAGCACTGACATTGTCACAAAAGAGTGTCATTGTTCCTTGTGTAAGACCATAATCCAGAAACATCTGTTTCATCCAAACCAACTGAGTACAGCAACCACCTGCGGCTATGTATTCTGCCTTTGCAGGGCTTAGTGAGATAGAGTTCTGTTTCTTACTTAACCATGATACTAAGTTCTTTCCAACAAAGAAGCATCCTCCAGAAGTACTTTTCCGATCATAAATATTCCCTGCCCAATCAGCATCACAATATGCAACCAGATTCAGTTCACTGTCCTTGGAATACCAGAGTCCATACTGTATCGTTCCTTTCACGTATTTCAGAATGCGTTTTGCAGCTATCAGATGTGATTCCTTTGGGTCAGATTGATACCTTGCACAGATTCCAACACTGAACATTATGTCTTGTCGACTGGCTGTTAGATACAACAGACTGCCTATCAAGCTACGATAGACTGTGTTATCCACTGATATACCAGTTTCATCTTTCAATACTTTTGTAGAAGTGGAGATAGGTGTTCTGGATGGTTTACATGATTCCAGATCAAACTTTTTGACAAGATTCTTAGCATACTTCTCTTGTGAAATAAAGTATCCTTCAGAACTTTGCTTGACTTGTAGACCTAGGAAATATGTCAGTTGACCAACCATGGACATTTCAAACTCTTCCTCCATGACTTTTACCAACTCATCAGTGTATTTCTGCAAGGTTGATCCAAACACAATGTCATCAACATAGATTTGAGTTATGGTTACATGACTTCTAGTCGTTTTGACAAACAGAGTTTTGTCAACACTTCCGCGTTTATACCCGTGCTGGAGCAAATACTGTGTCAGACGTTCATACCAGGCCCGTGGGGCTTGTTTAAGGCCATAGAGAGCTTTTCGAAGCTTATAGACATAAGAAGGACGTTCTGGATCTTCAAAACCTTTAGGTTGAGCCACATAGATATCTTCATGGAGATACCCATTCAGAAACGCTGTCTTGACATCCATCTGATATAATGTAAATCCCAAAATGCATGCGACAGCCAGCAAGATTCTGATTGACTCGAGTCTAGCTACAGGAGCAAAAGTCTCGTCATAGTCAATCCCTTCAATATGTGTATAACCTTGAGCCACCAACCGAGCTTTGTTTCTGGCTATATTCCCTGCTTCATCAGTTTTATTTTTAAAGATCCACTTCGTTCCTATTACGTTAACACCATCAGGTCTTGGTACAAGATTCCAGACATGATTCCGCTCAAACTGATGTAGCTCCTCCTGCATTGCATTGATCCACAGATCATCCTGTAGAGCTTCTTTGACATTTTTGGGTTCTATCTTTGAGGTATAGCAGTAAGATCCAGATATTTCTGTCAGATTATTTCTTATTCTGCTCCTGGTTTTCATTCCATCTGAAGGATCTCCAATAATGTTATCTGATGGATGGTTTTTCTGAGTTCTGGTGGGTTTATCTTTACCAACATCATTCATGAGATTTATCTCTTGTTCCGAACTTTCTTGATCTTCATCTGACGATTCTTGTGGTTTGAGCTGACTGTTGTTATTACTTGCATCTGAATCACTTAGATGAGACTCTATCACAGTTGAGTCTACTGGTTCTTCTGGATTGTCATCGACAACCACGTTTACTGACTCCATCACAGACTGAGTCCTCTTGTTGTAGACTCTGTAGGCACGACTGTTCGGAGAGTATCCAAGAAAGATGCTCTCATCACTTTTGGGTTCGAACTTCCCTCTTTGTTCTCTGTCAGCCAGCACATAGCACTTTGTCCCAAACACATGAAAGTATTTCAGATTTGGCTTCTTTCCCTTCCAGATCTCATATGGAGTTTTCGTCGTTCCTGGTCGAAGATAGACCCTATTGATAGTATGACACGCTGTGTGAACTGCTTCAGCCCAGAAACGTTGTGGCAGATGTGAGGCATGTAGCATAACTCTAGCCATTTCCTGTAACGTTCGATTCTTTCTTTCCACTACTCCATTCTGTTGAGCAGTTCTAGGAGCTGAGAACTCATGTGAGATACCATGCTCGGAGCAGAAGTCTGAATATAGTGAGTTCTCAAATTCCTTTCCATGATCACTCCTCAATCTCTGGATTTTTATAATAGGCTCATCCTTTTTCCTTCTGAACTCTTATGCACAGAGTCTTAAAGGCCTTGAAAGCTTCTGTCTTTTCTCTCAGAAAGTATACCCAGCTGTATCGAGAGAAATCGTCTACACACACAAATATATATTTCTTTCCTCCAATGCTTTCAGTCTGTGTTGGCCCCATGAGATCTATATGGACAAGATCTAGACATTTCTCAATGGTGATACCTCTTACTGCTTTGTGTGGAGTTCTGATTTGTTTCCCAATAGCACATGCGCCACAAATTTTCTCTGGATCAATTCTGATCTTCGGTACACCTTTTACTGCTTCCAGTTTTATCAACTTATCCATATCTCTGAAATTTATGTGACCCAGTCTCCTATGCCAGAGTTTTGATTCATCAGATTTGGATAGGTGACAAGCAGTTTCATTTGTCAAAATATAACAGTTGTCTGAAGACCGAGTTCCTTCCATGACAAGTTGATTTGCTTTGTCACTCACTCTGCAGCAGTTACGATCGAAGCATACATTCCAATTTTGATCACATAACTGACTGATGCTAATAAGATTCGCTTTCAACCCACTGACTAGCAAGACTTCTTCTAATTGAGGTAAACCTGGAACATTTAGGACACCTTTCCCAACGATTTTACCCTTTTGTCCATCTCCAAATGTTACAGCTCCACTGCTAGGTTTAACAGCCATCAGACATCTAATGTTTCCTGTCATATGTCTGGAACAACCACTGTCGAAATACCATCTAGCATTAGTTGTAGATGCAGTCAGAACAATGGTGGGATAGCAGATAACTTCTGACTTTCTGACCCAAACCTGTCTAGTGAATTGTGTAATAGTCTTATTCTGATATTTTTCCTTCCTTTGATCTCTGTAGAAAGAATAGCATTCAGGACGTGTATGACCTTTTGTGTGACAGTAGTGACAAATGGGAGTATAATATTTAACTTTGACAATCTTATTCTTGAACCTCGAATAATGAGATTGATAAGTTGATCTGTCCAGGTCAGTGTTAGTACCGTATCTCCTTTCCTTGGTTTGTACTGACTGAGATGACTGACCTTGTTCATACCTGTGATTGGCTGTGGTCTTAGACATTCCCTCTTTGATGAACTTTGGTGCGTTATTCGAAGATTCTCCTTGTTCAAATCCCAGACCCTTTTTATCATTAGGGTTTCTGCCAGAGTCTAGAATCTTATCTAAGGTAGATGTGGTGTCCATCATCTGAATATTTTTCTTCAAGCTCTCCAACTCCTTGATTAATTTACCTTCTCTGGACCGTATCTGAGTGATGAGATCTTCTTTTATGACCAGTTCAGCATTCAATTTCTTTAGAAGATCATCTCTTTGCTTTAGTTCGTCATTCAGATTCTTATTTACCTTCACAAGTTGTTCCCAGCTAGCAACAAGTTTTGCAAATTCTGATTCAAGTTGAGTATGTCTCTCTTCAAAATCATCAGTTGATATGTATGATTCTCCATCTGATTGATCTCCGTCTGATTGAATGTTTGTGGCAGTGAAGAATGCTACAAAGTTTCCTACATTATCATCTGATTGATCATTTGAAGTTTCCTCCTCATCATCACTAAGGGTAGCTACAGACATAGCTTTTTTCCTTTTAAGATATGTTGCACATTCAGCCTGTATGTGACCGTATCCTTCACATTCCCTACACTGCACTGACCGATTGAGAGGTTTTCCTGTGTCTGTGGAACTGTTTCTGTTTTGTCTCGATCGCACAGTCTGAGATTGATTGTTTTGTGAGAAGGGTGTTGTTTCAACCTTTTGATATGCAGAGTTGTTGCCTTTGTATTGGGTTCTTGTAGACTGACCTTGACCCTTTCTGTTGAAACCTTTTAAGATTTTCTTGAAGTTTTTGGTTAGGAGAGCTAGGGTTTCATCATCTATGTCGTCTGTGTCAGATTCTCGATCAGCTTCAGCCACAAAAGCTACAGACTTTCCTTTCTTGTTGCTTCCAATATCATCATCAGCAAGAACTTCCAGTTCATGTGTGTGTAAGCTTCCCATGAGTTCTCCGACAGTCTTCTTTTTCCAACCTGTGTGTTCCTGAATAATAGTTACTTTCATTCGAAAACGTTTAGGTAAGGATCTAAGAATCTTTTTGACCACTCTCTCATCAGTGAATGGTTCCCCAAGAATTGAGGCTCGGTTCATCAAGTTCTGAACCCTACTGTGGAAGGTCGAAATGGTTTCGTCTTCAGTCATTCTGAGAGCTTCGAATTCTGACAGAACCATTTGCAACTTTGACTGTTTGACATCACTGGTTCCTTCAAATCGGGTTTCAAGAATCTCCCATACCCATTTAGCCTCTTTTACCCCTGTAACAAGCGTGAAAACAGATTCATGTAGAGATCCAACAATTGAGTTTAGTGCTTTGTTGTTCAGATCTGAGGCATTCATTTCATCGTCTGTCCAAGTCTCCATGGGTTTTTCTTCAGCAACTCCTTGTGCATTTGGAGTAGTAGGTCGACTCCACCCAGTTAGGATGGTGCGATAAACCCTGGTTCCTTGTGCTTGAAGATATATCTCCATACGAGCCTTCCAGAAGGAGTAGTTGTGACCATCTAGTTCTGGTGGTTTCATACTTGCGTCCATCCTGAAAACAACAACCAGCCAACGAACACACAGACAGACTTCCACAAAAACAGAAAGAATGCAAAACTAAGATAGCCCTTCGGATCAAGTCACTATGTAGACTTAAAAGCTCTGATACCACATGTAATTTTGCATTTCCTCATTTTACGTAAAATATCAGAAATAGTTGGCTGACTTAGAATACTGATTGATTCAGTTAAGCGCCTACTTAGTAATGATAGATCATGAAGAGAACATCAGAGAAAAAAAAAACAAACACACAGAACGAACACTCACAATGTTTACCCAGTTCGATACGGTGTGTATCTACGTCTGGGGGACGATCACATAGGCGTCCAATCCACTAAATCATAATCCAATGTACAAAGGTAGATATACAATAATATTACCCAAGTGCCTCACACAAGGTACAAACCCAGTCTACACAGGTTTAGTGGATTGTTGAAGATGGAGAACCATGCATACAGAAGTCCAATGAAATCCCCTCACTTGGAGAGCCCACTCTGATGCAGTCCACTTCAATGATGTTCTATAAGGTTGTTCCCACAACAGTGTGATCTTAGTGTCTTTTCGTTTAAGCAGCAGTAACTCTTCTCAAGTTCATCATCTTAATCACCGTGAACATGTTGTATTGAGAAGGTGCATGACAATCAAAGATCTAGTCTCATAAAGCTGATATGGAGTGTTTCTTCTTCTTATTCGTCGTAACCCTAGTTCCCTTCAAGAACTGGTACTTATAGATCCTTCAATAAACACTCTCCATAGATGTCTTTGATTGTAAAAGGTAGGACTATAAAAGAGGAATGTAATCTTAGCAGATTAGGTCCATTACCTTCTTTGAAGATACGTTGATCGTCTTTCCATACTGGGCTGATAATACCGCGTGAGCCTCTTATGGAAACTGCTTCCCTAAGTCAGATCTTCAGTGTCAGTTCTTCTGTTGTTGCTTCTGATTGATCAGATATCTGTAGAACCAACCGGACAAACTCTAAACCTATCTTAGTATGTCATAATAATATTGTCAATTATAATATGGGGTTTTTGAACATAAAAATACTAACAGGAGTCTCTGTCTATCTTTCTATATCATTATTGTACAGACTTTGTTTACAGTTATGTTCAATAATACAATCCTCATCATACCGACCAAATGGAAGATTCGAAAAAACTCCCATATATATGAATTTCCGTCCATCACTAATTTTTGGTCCGAAATAGCGTCCAACAGATAAAACTTGGATCGAAATTTCGGGCCGTAACACACTATTCTTAAAACATTGGACCAATATTGGATGAAAAACTCATGTATTATATTATGTGATTTTCTTTCCAACTGTTGGACGGAAATTCTGACCAACATTTGGACGAAAATTCTGACCAACAATTCGACAAAAAACTTGAGTACTGAATGTTGTAAGTTTATAATTTTGATAGGAAAATCCTAAATCATATGAAATGTTTTTATTATTTTTATATTACCATAATTTTATTTCTACCTGTTGTTAATAAATTATATGTCATCGATAAATTAATATACATACTAAATTGAAAATTGAAAATACTTTTAAAC
The DNA here is from genome assembly GCF_001879475.1 of Ipomoea nil. Classification (NCBI taxonomy): domain Eukaryota; kingdom Viridiplantae; phylum Streptophyta; class Magnoliopsida; order Solanales; family Convolvulaceae; genus Ipomoea; species Ipomoea nil. Next base: position 97,247 of record NW_017616592.1, on the reverse strand, counting down.
ATCAAAATTATTTACAATTTGAATTAAAAAAATACCGTTACTTATCATAGATATATGATAAATTTAATTGTTACTAATGATAAATATTGTAATACTTATAACTAAAATTATATTCTCTCTATCACATTTTATTTGTCCTACTTACTATTCTTTCTTCTTTGTTTTTTTCTTTAGTATTTTTTATTTATTTTTAAATTTGATTTTTTGTATTTAATAATACTTTTAGTATAATTTCTAAATATATAAATTTTGTATACTAATACTAAATTTAATATTATAAAAAATTGTATTAGAAATAATTTTAATCAAATTCTTGTTAACTGAACTAATCACACAAAATAAGACAGAGGGAGTAATACTTATACACTCCGTTATCTACAATTTGACACACAAATTTTTGCAATATATATAAGGCACTAAAAAGTGGGAGCCATGTGCGGGCAGCCAAGATTCACAATGTCAGGTTCTTTTTTATTATGGAAATTAATTTTTGCACCAACGACCAACGTTGTTGAAGGGGTCACATGAGTGCCAAATCCATCGATGCAAGAGAGTTTCAAGAATAAAATACTAAAGAGGATAGTGTAATATGGATTAAAAAAAATATGAAATATGATTAATTTCCGTTGAGATTGATTAATAAATATCATTTAACGACCAGTATTAATAATTTGTTAATTTTTATAAAGAATATATTCAACTGAAAGGGTCAAACACCTTGTGCTCAGATGACATATAGTGACCTTTCTCATGTGGAAGGTCATGAGATTGAGTCTTAGTGGAGAAGTTGTTGACTCTGTGCACTTCATTACGTTAAAAAAGTATGTTTGAACAGATACTACAATGTAATAGAGTCAATAACATTCAAAAAAAAATAACTCCAAATATAGACAGAAAATAAAAAATAACATTTTTTAAATACTCATGATTTTTTGACCCAAAGAATCAAAGTTCCCCCACTGCACCATTTGGATAGTAACAGAAGTGTCCTTACATTACATGTTAGTTGACAAAAAAAAAAAAAAAAAAAATTATTTAATTTAGTTACCTTATATCAGAAGAAGAAGGAACATATTAATGCATCTATGACTAGAGTAGTTGAAACGATCTAGCGGTGCGAGGCGGAATTTGCGTGTTTGAAAATAGTCGTTATATCGTAGACTGCGATGCACATGCACTGCGGTAAAAAACGGTATTGTTTCTTTAAGTAAAGAAACGGCCCGCCGTTACCGTTAACGGAGTCCGCATGCTTGGTGTATTAAACACCAATTGACACTACAGTATGTCTAAACTGACACTGCCTCACGAAAAATGAAGCTGAAGTTATATCAAAATGATACTGTAGTTGTGGTGAAATGAAACTGCAGTGTATATAAAATGAAACTAAATAACATTTTACATATTTGAGTGTATATTGAACAATGAAGCTGTAATTATATCAAAATGATCATGTAGTTGTGTTTTAATAAAACTATAGCGTATATAAAATAAAATTAAATAACATTTTCACATATTTGAGTCTATAAATATCGAATGAAATTGTAGTTATATCGAAATGAAACTGTAGTTGTGTTGAACTGAAACTACAGTGTATGCAAAATGAAACTGAATAACAGAGTTACTTTTTGCGGAAGGGTGCGGAACAGCGAAAAACGAATGCTGTTTCTTTTCATTTAACAAAACGACATCATTTTGATGCGCGGTGCATAATCGATTATGCACCACGGTGCACGGTATAATTTGCCGTTTGAAAAGTGGCCGGGCCGCCTAGCCTACCATGCCAGCCCACCAACGGCGCAAGCCGGCCTGCCAATATTATATCGTACACCGCGGTGCATAATCGATTATGCACCGCGCATCAAAACGACGTTGTTTTGATTAATAAAAAGAAACGGCATCCGTTTTCCGCCGTTCCGCATCCTTCTGCAAAAAGTAACTCTGTTATTCAGTTTCATTTTGTATACAATGTAGTTTCAATTCAATACAACTACAGTTTCATTTCGATATAACTACAGCTTCATTCGATATTTATAGACTCAAATATGTGAAAATGTTATTTAATTTTATTTTATATAAAGTATAGTTTTATTAAAACACAACTACATGATCATTTTGATATAATTACAGCTTCATTGTACAATATACACTCAAATATGTGAAATGTTATTCAGTTTCATTTTATATATACTACAGTTTCATTTCACCACAACTACAATATCATTTTGATATAACTGCAGTTTCATTTGATAATCTAAAATAATACGTGAAGCAGTGTCGGTTTAGATATACTGTAATGTCAGTTGGTAATTAACATACAAAAACATGCGCGCTCCATTAACACTAACGGCGCGCTGTTTCTTTACTTAAAGAAACAACGCCGTTTTGACCGCGGTGCATGTGCATCGCGGTCCACGATATAACAACTGCCAAGAATTTAAAAAAAAAAATAAATAAAACTTAGATAACACAATATGAATTTCCAAACTCACTCTAATGATTATTTTTTATGGATTTTGCAAATCGAAAAATATAACAATCATTATCAGTCGTTATATCGTGGACCGCGGTGCACGTGCACCGCGGTTAAAACGGCGCGCCGTTATAGTTAACGGAGCGCGCATATTTGATGTATTAATTATCAACTGGCACTACAGTGTATCTAAATCGATACTGCCTCACGTATTATTTTATATATTATCAATTGAAAATGCAATTCAATTGAAGTGAAACTGTAGTTGTGTTGAAATGAAACTACATTGTATCTAAACTGACACTGCCTCACGTATTATTTTTATATTATCAACTGAAAGTGCAATTAAATTGAAATGAAACTGTAGGTGTGTTGAAATGAAACTGCAGTGTATATAAAATGAAACTGAATAACATTTCACATTTTTTAGTGTATATTGTGTAATGAAGCTGTAGTTATATCGAAATGATCATGTAGTTGTGTTTTAATGAAACTATGGTGTATATAAAATAAAATTAAATAACATTTTCACATATTTATGTGTTATAATATCGAATGAAACTGTAGCTATATAGAAATGAAGCTGTAGTTATATTGAAATGAAACTACAGTGTATACAAAATGAAACTGAATAACAGAGTTACTTTTTACGGAATGGCGCGGAATGACGCGAAACATATGACATTTCTTTTCATTAAATAAAACGACGTCGTTTTGACGCGCGGTGCATAATCAATTATGCACCGCGGTGCATGATATAATTTGTCAATCATTATTGTGTAGACAATGGTCCACACAATTTATATGGACCATATTTCGTATACTGTAAAATAATGCACATTCAGTAATAAGAAAATGTACTTTTAGTATATTAAAAATGTATATTGTATTTAGGAGATGTACATTATTTGTGTACTGAGTGTACATTATATTATATAATGTACATTCAATATACAAATAATATACATTTAGTATATTAAAAATGTACTTTTTGTTATGGGCCACGCAACACTATGTGGACCATTTGCCAAAATCTAACATGTGGGATTCTTTGGCGCTTTGCTATCATAATTCATAAATGAGTAAATTTCAATTTTGGTCCACTGACTATTGCATTTGTGTTAATTGCAACACTTGATTATCAAAAATGTTAATTTAGTACCTTGACTAAGCAATTTTTATCAACTTTGATCACTCCGCCCAAATTGCCGATCAAATTTTGCCGAAAATTTTAATAGTTAAAATAATGGGAGTATTTTAGTCACTTTGCATCTCTTTTTTTTTTTTTCTTCCTGCAAATTCGCCGCGGGTAATGGTGAAGGCCGCCGGAAATTTGATTCAACTATTCTGGTCTGGCTTCCCCGTCCCCGGCCTCTCGTTTTATCTCCGATGCGATGGATGGATCCTCAAAACGAAAACAAAAAACACTAAAAAATGTGTATATCTGTGCACTTTCAATATTTTCGCCGCCACCGCATCTGAAGCCCAACCGGAATTTTTCGTCTGACCCACAATGTAATGTAATGTAATTTACATCTTCTAACACCCTGCAAAAATCAGTTGACCCACTCGCTATTCCATTTAGCAGTTGTTCCATTTAGGAAGCGCTGTCGCCTGTAACGGAAATGAGAGCTTCGACGCCGTCATCAACGTGCAGCGGCAATGGCGGCAAGGGAGGTTTCCGGCTCACCGCCGATTCACCTACTTCCCGCTTCGTTCCGGTCAAATCAATTTCCCAAATCAGCCGCCAATCCCGAATTTATACCGCTTAGGATTAGCTCATTATATAACTTATTCATTTCTATTACTCTGACCTGCACAAATTCCCGGTTCATCAATAACTTATTCATTTCTGTTACTCTGACCTGCACAAATTTCCATCTTACGAGATTGACTGGGAATCTTTATAATAATCAAGTCATCTTCCTTGAAATTTGCAACAAAAAAAAAAAAAAGAAGTAAAAAGCAGTATCTTTTTTGGCAATCTTGAATAACTTTTAAGATTAATGTATTTTGATGTACTGGGGAGCCCCGTTGATCGCTACCAGAATTGTTGAATCAAATTTCCTGCACCGGCGACCTTCTCCGGCAAATTGGCAGGGGAGAAAGAAAAGATGCAAAATGACTAAAATATCCCTATTATTTTAACTATTAAAAATTTCTGACGGAATTTGGTCGGTAATTTGGCGTGACCAAAATTGATAAAAATTGCATACTCAATGTACTAAATTAACATTTTTTATAGTCAAGTGTTGCAATTAATACAAATACAATATTTAGTGGACCAAAATTAAAATTTACTCTTCATAAATCAATAAACTAAAACTCAAATCAAACTCAGTTTGTTTTGGACTTTAAGTTATTGAAATATAGAAATCTCTATAACTAAGTTAATTGAATCCAAATCTATTTAGACTTTTAATTATTATATTTTAAATTATTTATATATGAATTTTAACTCGATAAAAATATTGAGAACTCTATATATAACTATGGTAATTGAGTCTAAATATATTTGGACTTTAAGTTATTGTATTTTATAACAAAAATAAAAATCTAATAAAAAAATTTGTCCACATACAATACATAAAAATTCAACAAAGAAAATAAAATTAAAATTTTAATTTAAAAGTGTTCTTTTTATTACATACTTAAATACAAAGTTATTTATCAAAATTTCATTGTCAATTCTTTCTAAAATTTTAATTTCAATTACAATTAAAACCAATTTATGAATTTTAAAAACATAATTATCAAGTATAAAAATAATAACTTTATATATAAAATATTTTTAAAAAAATTGGACACCCATAATTAAATTGGGTCCCTGTGCCGTCGCCTTGGCCGAACATGACCAGGGTTGGCCTAGATCAACTATATGAGTCAACCAATAATCGAATCAATTATAATTTGAGTATGTTCCACAGTGATTTTCATAATGTTGAGGTATGACTTGTATTCATATATGACTATTCAATATATATAGGGACATGTTCAAATGAAAATAGATCTTTTTGTGTAAAAAGTAAGAATTGATCTTAGCTGTCTATTAGGTTCATTAATAGTTGAAAGTTTTAGTACAAAAAAATGAGGTTAAATCTATAATTATTTAAAATTTTTAATAGTGGGGTTCATTTTATAATTATTGAAAATTTTAAAATTTAGTAATGATAAAATCTTAGTTTGAAGAATTTTCTTTTCTTTTCACGATATTTGTGTATTCGATCATGATTTTCGTATTCAAGAATATTATTATATTGTTATTTTAAAAAAACAATCTTCATATCTCTGATGCTTTTTTTTTAATTGTAAAATTTTGGCATTTATAGACTTATTATTATTTTAAAGGTAGAAATTTCTTAATTTTATATGAGTATTCATTGTTTTTATTTTCAGGAATATTATCGTTATATTGGATTTTTTTAAATATCTATTTGAATATAAAAGTTATACTTTCATCAGTGTTGAAAAAATCGCTAGGCACCCAACTAATAACTGGTCACGGCGGTGAACGACAGTGATGTGTAGGCGGAGGCGGAAGCAGCATTGGAGTCTCTGGTTAGTCCATCTGAGCATCTTTGAACAAACATATCGATTTTTTAGAGTTATTCACTCAAAATGACGTCATTTTGAGCGAATAGCCGTAAAAATAAAATATAAAAAAAATACACCGTACAGTAATTATTCAACCGGCTAGGCGGTCTAGGCACCCGGCCGCGATAAAGGCCGATTCTGGCGTTCTTCAAGGCGGCCGGGCGCCGCCTAGGGCATAGGCACGATTTTTAGAACATTAACTTCATATCATGAAAGACATAATCCAATGTATTCAAATTATAATTGCTTCGGTTGTTGAGTGAATCATATAGTTGAACTAGTCGCATCTTTAATATCTATTCAGCTGTAGCATTAGGGGTTATCTTGTACGCTATTGATAATAAGTTGATACGAAAAAGCACTTGACCATTTCCTTTGCATATTATTTTATCATCAAGTATTGGTTGACAATTTTTATTCCCCAGTGATAGCACGACAGTAATAAAATAAAGCATCATATTACATACCCATATTTTTATCTCTCACAAAACGTTGCTCCCTATCACATACATACGGTTAATGTTGTTTTTTGTTTTTTTTTTTTTTTAAAGAAAATTAAAATTAATAAATTAAAAATAAATAAAATTAGTGTCTAGCATTTTGCCATATCTTAGAACGGTTATTTTGTGAGTGGCAATTGTAGGGGTGTTTAACATTTTCTAAAAAAAAAAAAAAAGGAGTAAATTGAATGAGAATTTTTCTTTATGTAAAAACTTTAATAAAAAATTATTTCTTCTATCTTATTTTACTTGTCTTGTTTACTATTTACTGGTAAAATTAATTTATATAATTATTCTTTGCTTATTTTCTTTAGTATTTTTAATTATTTTTAAATTTATGTTTTTGTTTAGTAGTACTTTTAATGTAGTTTCTAAATATATAAATTTTCTATACTAATACTAAACTGCTTAATATTATGAAAATTTGAATTATAAATAATTTTAGTCAAATTTCGTTAATTGAACCAGACACATAAAATGAGACGGAGGAGTATTTTTTTAAAAATTTTAAATAATAATAATAATAATAATAATAATAATAATAATAATAATAATAATAATAATAATAATTAGAATTTTGTTTTATATTATTATTATTATTATTATTATTATTATTATTATTATTATTATTATTATTATTATTATTATTATTATTATAACAATTAAATTAATTTACACAAAAGAACTCATAACATTTTTTTTTTACAACTATTTACTCCTTTTTGGTAATAATTAAAATGGACGGAACAATAATATTTAGTTATTTTTTTTTATATTCTTTCAACCATTAAAAAGGTCAAAAGATATTATTTATTTTAATTGTCACCCTCAAACGGTATGAATGTCAGACTAAAATTATCCTAACTGTATATTGACTTCTCTTTGTTTAAATCATCCTTTATTTATTTGTATCCCAAATTTCAATTTCAATTTTTATTCCAAATCTATATTTCTTGAATCAGAATATACGGAGTACAAGTTGATGGACTATGTCTAGGATAAAATTTCTCTATACTTTAACGATTTAAATATTTGGTCAAAATTCTCTCAAAAAAAAAAATATATATTTGGTCAAAATTCTCTCTCAAAAAAAAAATATATTTGGTCAAAATCATATATACCAGGAAACATATGAATTTGTACACTATAACTTCATATGTTTTCTTATGCATTTTATTCTTGGAACTCATGATAGTGAAATAAGTTCTCTTATGTATGTTATCTCGCTGTTACGTCAGAATGACATATTTGCATATATAATATATAAGTATATATACCTATGAATATTCTTGTACGCCATTGTTTTGACTTTTCTTTCTTTTTGACTTTTGAATAGTATTTTTGCATATAATCATGTAATATGACCTTTCATTCACTGTTTTTATATGCATGAAAAATCATATTTCTTGAAGTTGTCATCCTCTGTTTTGTAAAAATAAATAAAATAAAATAAAATAAATGATATTTTGTAGATCATGCCTACCATTGTCAAACAAAAATTTATCGAGCTCACACTTGACGAAAGCAACTATTTAACTTGGGCTCTAGACATTGAGATATATTTCACATCTAAAGATTTGAGCCAAACCATTGTTGCTAGTCACAAAGTACTAATACCCAGAAGGTGCAGACTCTCATTTTCTTACATCACCACTTGAATCAGGACCTGAAAAATGACTATCTGACTAAATGACCCTCTTGCATTATGGAGTCAATCAATTGTCCTTCATCAGACATAATTTGACTGCCAATCTTATATTTCAAGATTATAAGTCGGTGACTGATTATAATTCAGCTGCATAAAATAGTCTCGCAACTAAAGCTCTCTAAATAGGATGTTTTAAAGAAAGATTTAATTGAAAAAACTTTCTCTACTTTTCATGCGAGTAACATTGTACTCCCGCAGCAAAACATGGCAAAAAAAATTTGAGAAACCTTCTGAACTGATTTCAACACTCCTTGTGGCTGAGAAACATATAACCAATTGTTGATAAAGAATCACAACACTCACCCAGTTAGTACTGCACCAGTGCCTGAAACACATGATGTTGCCCAGTCGAGCAACTTTAGAAAGGGGTTGAGGAAGAGGTCATAGTAGAGGTACGTCGTGGTGGAAGTTATAACCAACTGGTAGAGGTAAATGCAACAATGATTTTCGGGCCTAAGATAAGAAGTTGAGTGATCATGAAAATCAAGGATAACTAAGCTCATCGAGGCAAAATTTTAGCCAAAAGCATGTCTGCTATTGATGTGGGTGTGAAGACATTGATTTCGTAGGTACCGCATACCAAAACATTTGGTTGAAGTGTATAAAAGGATGCAGAAGAAAGATGAAAAGCAACCATCAAGGAATAAATCTCTTCATGCTAATTTTGACTTGCCTGACCCAATGATAAATGATGATGAGGATCTTTAAAAGTATGATCGAGCTTGAAAACTATGGTGATAAACCCTTTTTTTTTTTTGGGTGCATTGGGACCTATTTTTATGTTTTGGTGGCAACTGATGTTTAATCTAATCTAATTACTCTACCAGGGAAAAGTTATTTTCTTGGAATCTGAAGTGTTAATCTTGAAGATTATTGTCGGCAGGTTTAATTTTTTTTTTTTTTCCACTAAATTTCTCTTATGATAAAGTTTTTAATGAGGCAACCGAAGCAACACATGTTTCTCATATATTGTGTACTCTTTTCTTTGACTAATTAAATTTTTCCTACTGATTTTTTTAGAGAGAATTTAAACGAGGCACGAGTATAGTAAGATAATGACACAGACCGGAGAGTGTTATAAATATATATATTGATGGCACTGTTGTGAAAATCTACATACACGACCACTACTGCAAATTATGGAATTTCCGACCACCTGAAAGTGATCTTAAATCAAGTTAATACCAAAAAGTGGTCGGAAATAGCAACAAAGATTTTTCCGGATACCAAAAGTGGTCGGAACAAGGCTTTCGACTTGATTTAAGATCACTTTTAGGTGGTCGGAAATTCCATAATTTCTACTAGTGGACCACCTAGGTGCCCCAAGAACGTGGCTATTTCCCCACTAGGCGCCTAACTCGACCGAATGAGGACCTAGATACTTAGGTGAGGACGTGCTGACTTATTTGATCGTTTCATTTAATTACGCCAACGGCTGTGATTTAATTATATGCAATGAATTTAAGTTTTCGTACTCAGTTTGTTGTGCATTCGTACTCAGTTTGTTGTGCATTCTGTCCCAATTTGAGGTGAATTCATAGTGTCATTGTTGTGCATCCATCCCACTTTGTTGTGCAGCGCGTTTTTGTTTTGTCATAGCCTTTAGATCACTCAAAATGGATGATCTAGATTAATCCTCACGTCCTCACCTAATGATAACTCCTCACCTTATCCAAAACCTATATATATATATATATATATATATATATATATATATATATATATATATATATATATATATATATATAGTGAAAGGTTCCCGTGCGGTTGAATGTTTCCCGTGCGGTTGTGCGGTTGATTAATGTGTGTGAGATTTGTATTCAATGTGCGTGAGTGTGGGGCTTAATGTGCCTATATATATATATATATATATATATATATATATATATATATATATATATATATATATTGGTTATTACCTAACTTCAGTCTCCCTAAGTATCATAATAGTCATGATTAATTATTATGTGGTAAAATTGAGATTAGTATTTGACATTCCTTAATTACAATTTTGCCACTTATTAAGCTAAATTTGACATTATTAATTACTGTTATTAAGTTTAGGGGCTAATCTCATTTTATTACTTTCCATAATAATTATTAATGGTAATCTACTATATTTGGTACATTGGTATGATTACCACTTCATTTTACATGACTATTAATGTTGGGGTAATTAAGAACTACCAATAATTTTTTTTTTTTTTTTAACGTACCATTGGACGCTGCATCGAGTTTATTGATATCGATAGTGAAGATTGGGAGAATTCTGGAGTCTTTTCTTCTCTTGTGGATCGTCATCTTTGTTAGCGCAATGGGCAGATGCGGTTTGCATCATTAAGGTTAGCCATTAATTATCTTTTATGATTATTATTGATAATTAGTACTACAGTTACAGTTAACCGCTAATTTGGACTAGTCACATATTTTATCTTTAGAAAAATGAAAACATTAAAAGTGCATTACCATACTTTAGTTTGTCATTACTAATGTTAATAGTGATTATAATGTTACTTATTGCTATTAATAATTAGTTAATTGATGATGACGTTAATATTGTTATGGTATTCAGTTATGCACCTTGAACTGTTTCCAAATAAATTTATGTGACAATACTCCAGTTCAGAAAATAATTTTTTGGACATTAATATTTTTCGGACTTCAAATTTTATTAAGTTTTCAAAATTTTATCCGAAAACATTTATAAGTGTTAGTGGTTTTAACCATTGTTTCTCCATATCTAGTCTCCTATATAATGTGATAATATTATTATGGCTATTTATTGCTATTTTGATTATTTGCAATTTTGCATTAATAATAATAATATTATCAACTGGGTTATGGAGAGTGATTTTGAATCAATTTAGTAATTTTGGAAAAACATATTTTCTAGGCAAATGACTATTGCCATTAATTCCATAATTCATTTAGTTATTGAATTATGATTTTAGTTTTGATTGCCCATATTTGGTTAAGTATGAATAAATGAATATTTTGTTTAAATTCATATCCTTTAGTTGGTTCATACTCTTTAGATTGTTTTATGCATTCGATCACATTAAGTGCATAATATTAAGTTTAATTGTACAATTAGGGTTTATGAGAATTTAATTTACAAATGCTAGCATATCCTTTTGGTTTGATATTGTTTGAATTTGTAAATTCAGTTATTTCTCATAAATTTGATCTTTATGCATTAAAACATTTTTCCCATGGGCTTACACTTTAAAAAATTTTTAAAGTATATATTCAGTACATTATTATTCAAAATGTTGGGTCTCTTTTGATTTGGACTCATCGGTGTTTGGATATTAAGTTTATACTTTAAAATCTCATATTGTAAATTGCTTTAAGTTATGCAATTTATTTGGAATATATGAGTTTAATGCTTAATTTTATGCATATTTGTCCACCGCATAATATTATGTTTTTAAATTATGCAATTTTATTATGCCTTTAGCAATGCATACTTTGAGATGGAATTATATTAGTTCCTATTTAAGTTGGACTTATGCATAAACTTTAGTTGCGGTAGTGCCTGAATTTAAGCAAGTTTAGTCCGCTAATTTAGTTCACCATTTAAGCTTTAATCATAGGTGAATCCTAACAGTTATACATTAAGTATATATGAATAGGGAAGACATACTAGTTTTAATGGCCATGACTTAAGAACATCTTGAGCCACTAGTCTCCTTAAATTGATACTCTATTTAAGGAATTGGTTTTCAGTGAGACTTAGTCTCTAATCACCTTTCCTTGGAGTATATTTAGATTTTCCCATCACAATCTGGTATAATCTGTTTGTCAAAATTTTAAGTATTTCTTGCCAATGTGATTTTATTTCGGTTCATTAAAGAATAGCCAAAGCATCTTTAATTTACTGAAATATCTTGAGTTTTCAATCTTGGTTAATTAAGGAATAGCTACAGCATATTCAGCTACCTAAGATTATTAAGTTTTAATCACATAAAGTTTAGGCAAGACTTTGATAATTGTCTAGTGATCTTATAATTTTAATTTGGTTTGGGAGTAGCCACAACATCCTTAATCTGTTAAAATTATATATTAAGCGGTTTATTTTGATCACGTAAAGTTTTGGACATATCATTTGTGATTAATTGTATGTAATATGATAAAATTTAGCCCACAGGCAATTTCGTTATATTTGTATAATTAATCAGGATGAAATACTAGACTACGATCATAATTTAGCCCACAGGCAATTATGTATCGAAATGTAGTTTAGTAGTTTTATCAGTGATGATAGAAATAAATCAATTTATTTACTTTATGGTTATTTGTAAATAATTTTCAATTCTATCATGAAGTTTAGTTACGTTGTATGATGTAAACTTTAGATCATATTTCTTAATTTGCCCACAGGGATTAAGAAAAGGAACATGATCTCTTAAGTTTTTTATCATAATGATAGCAATGAATCTTATTGACTAAAACTTTAGCTTACAGGCAAGTTTTCTGTCATTTGATTCTTCAACTCATTTGATAATTGTTTCATCATAAATAAATCTTTCAGTTGGATCTAATTGAGTAAAACTTTAGCCCACAGGCAAGTTTTATGTCACTAGATTCTTCTGGCTCTTTAGTAATTGAGATAAAATATTATCATAAGGGTTTCTTAATTGGATTTAATAGAATTAAAATTTTAGCCCAAAGGCAAGTTTTATGTCAATAAATCCCACCACCCATTAGATGATAATTTTATCACAATTTCTTAGAGTTATAAATTCAGGTCAATTATAATTCTAAGTTTCATGGTTTGCATTGGCAAAACATGTATTCAGTCACTTCCCAAAATTTAGCAACTTTTATTAATTGATCCACGAACCTTGCTCGGTTTTTCGGACTAACTGTAGTAAGTTACGTGATTTGACATACTTCTTTTGGATTCCATTAACAATAAAATGTATCTTTTGAGCCAAATTCTAACTTGGTTTTGGAAGATGTATTTGGTTTTTTTTAGTATGTCCAACTATTGTGGGGAATTATATCTTCATTATTTAGTTGGACTATAATTGGAACCAAAAATTGATTATTTAGTATGTCCAGCTAATGGTGGGGAATTATGTCTTCATTTGTTAGTTGGTCAATAAATCAATTATGAGTATGTATATTATTAAGTTCATTTTATTAATTTCGCTGAAGAATGTTTTAATCAGTGGGAGTGATCATTTAGAAAAAGATCATTAAGATACTCCACTAAAGCTTATGGATTTAATTGGCTTCATACGTTTCAAATTGGATTGTATGTTAGACAATAAGTCCAAAAGATTCCACAAGTATTAATCTTGTATTTGTTCATATAAATTCATAAGTTCAAATTATTGAACATTTGGTTGTGCAACATATTTATGAAAATGTTGTAACAATATTAAGGAATTTATTAGAACAAAAGCATTTAACTTGTGGTGCACTGTAATTTAATAAATTCTTCAGTGATTAATAGAGTCTTTAGTTTCTTCAAAATTAATCCTGGGCCATTTTGGTTTGTAGGGCTCAAAAAAATTTTGTGGGACATATAAGTAAGACTCATTATGTTCAGTTCATTTAAAATGGACATTGAAGTTATTTGGGAAGTTATGGTGTATGATTAAGATTCCAAATTTATGGACTTAGACGTTTGGTTTATTGTCTAAGTTATTGGAATGCTTCTGTGACTTGACTATCTTTTGGCTATTTTTGATGAGTGCGAGTGACAGACGTGTCAACTTCAAGCTCTTAGCTGTTAGAGATAGTACTTAAAGTTAACTTATAAAGAAGTCATGGAATATAGTTAGCACTATGCTAACATTAAGAGATCTCTACTTAAGGCATGCTTATAAAGTTTTAGAGATCATACAGTGTACTCTTTTGTACAATTTGGATGCGTTTTCTCCTTCAGTTGTGCACATAATGTATTTTGAGAAACATCCCTTAAGGTACAGAGAATAAACATAGGGTTTGTTCATTAAGGATCTAAGTTGGAGAATTGAAATGCATGTGACCATAATGGACACTACTCTGATTAAATAGAGGACATGTCACTATGATTCGTGTGTTTTGTTCTTTGATGAAGGTTGTGCTAGTACTTGCACCAAGTGGGAGAATGTATAAGATTTTCCCTTATAATATATATTGATATTATATATTAGGGCCTTAATTAAGTGGTGCAAGTTGACTAGGCTTATTAAGTGGTGTGGTTGGACTTAATAACTAGTAGTTGTTAGTCAACCAAACTCTGTGCCTAATATAAACCTGGATTGATGGGATACAGGTTTACAGATTAGATACCACATTCAGTTACGGTACTCAGACTGCTCAGTAGACACCAATACGCCATCTAGGGTTCTGAGTCAGGTCTGAGGCAAAACATGGCTAACGGTTTACCGTTAAGAGGCAACACAACAGGAACATCAACTATGGCTGGAGATCAACACGACTACGCTTCCGCTATCATACGAGGTTAGGTTTCTCGTATATTATGGTTCATTATAGTTAGACTGTTTTAGATCTAAGAATTCATTGAATGCGGGTAGAATAATTTCTATCTCTAAACACAAATTATTACACATTATTTATATCATTCTTTTATGTTATTTTCATAATCCAATTTCAAATAATGCAAGGAATTGAAATTACATGCATGCAATTCATGAATCATTAAGCTGCTTTGAGCATAGAAGTTGCATGGTCTTGAATCAGCTTGAATTCCAAGCCATCTCCACATGGCGGAGTTGGGTTAATGGTCCACCCACAGCGAACCTCATCATATACATTCCTCCCACCACTGCACGAGTACGTCTTCTTACGTTTGGGTTCATGGTCCGGCCACCCACAGCGAACCTCATCATATACACTCCTCCCACCACTGCACGAGTCTTACATTTTTTTTGTCTTCTTGCATCATTATTGATAAGAAGGGATAGAGCCAGGATTTATTGATGCGGGAGCCAATCATAATTTAAAAGAGAATAATAAAATACATTTATATTTATTTAACATATTTCAAAATACATCATTATATATTTATATTACAAATTTACTAAAATTTTGAACGTCTTCCTGAATTCAATGGCTCAATACTTGTGATTTACTTGAGATGTTGAATCTTCAGAATTCTTTCTATTAAAGAAAAGATCAACTTTTTGTATCTTTTTCATTTCAACTTAAACTTTCGATGTTCATAGTGTTAATTTATTTTGACAAATCAATTGAATTAACTAAAATGAAAAAAAATGAATAAATAGACAAAGATTAAAATAGTAGAAATTTAAAGATTTTGGTAGTAAAATGACAATTTATTATTATAATAAGCACAATTGCAATGTATTTCATTTGCAAATTAAAAAACTAACTAGATAGCAAATTTGCAATCAAGTAAGTTAGCTTAGAAGCTAAGCTTGCGTGGATGGGAGGTAAAATGACAAATATTTAGTGAGGGGAAGGGGGGCGGGGGGGGGGGGGGGGGGGGGAATAACTACAATACTAATATAAAACAAAAAAAAAAAAAAATTGGTGGGGGAGGGGGGTGGGGGGCCAAGGCCCCCTACAACTTACATGTGGCTCCACCACTGTTGATAAGGCATTTCTTTTATATATCTTCTTTGTCATTTTTTGTTAAAGATTGTATTTCTTTTTGATAAAATAGTTAGCCTATTAATAAATTTTGGGTTATTTGACAACTATTAATTGTTTAATTTGTTTAAAAAATAATATAAGTATTTGGTTTTATCTTTTTAAAATTCTAAAATTCAAAAGCTGCTCAAAACAACTTTTTCAAGAAATTATACCAAACAACTATTAGCTAACAACTAATTTACCAAACACCTTTTTACAATCAGCTAATGTTATCAACTAGTTATATCTTCTAATTAACCCAATCAATTAATAGTTATCAGCTACAAGTCATTTACCAAACAGTGCCTATATAAATTCTTTAAAATAAATTATATATCCTAAATATTCAATTTTATTATTTTTAAATATTTCAAATTTCATCTCGGATAATAAATTTTTATATTTTCTAACTATTTTAATAAATTCATTCAAATGTTCTACGTTATCTATTAAATTATTACTATATATTAAGATATCATCTACATATACTATACAAACTTCATTCAAATGTCTAAAATACTTGTCCATTCTCACTTGATATATTTGTGGTATATTTTGTAGTCCAAAGGCTAATACTTTCTAGAGTTAATACCCAAAATGGTCGCTCGACTATAGTGAAATTCACAAATTGGTCCTCAACTATCAGGGTTTAGCAAATTAAGTTCTCAACTATTCAATCATTACTCAACAAAGTCCTCAACTATTCAATTTTTACCCAATAACGTCATCAACTATTCAATTCTTACTCAATAAGGTCCTTAACGAAGGATTGATTTGTGAATTATTGAGTAAGAATTGAGTAGTTGAGGACTTATTAATTGGTAAAATTGATAATCGATGATTAATTTATGAATTATGACATAGTCGAGTGACCATTATGAGTATTTACTCCTTATTGAATGATACCCTAATTTGTAGGGGGCTAATTTTTGGGTAACTTGGGCGGACAGGCAAAAAAGGTTAATTTTTGGGTAAGTTGATACGTAAGAGTAGGAACGACGCCACAAGTGACTTTCTTTAAGTTTGAGCAAGGAATCCCCATTTGAATGATTCACATTCAATATAATTACTCATACTGAAACTTACAAAGTCATCTTTTTAAAGATCGAAGAAATTCCGGGACTTGAATAAAACTTTGTAATCCGCTTTTGTTCTTTTAACTCACATAGACCCCAGCATCTAATAAAATTAGGATGCTATGTTGGGAATGGTTGGGATAGCTCAGCTGGTAGAGCAGAAGACTAAAAATTCTCGTGTCACCAGTTCAAATCTGGTTCCTGGCACATGATGAATTTTTAGGAGTCTCTCTTCTCTATAATCTTTCTAAATCAATTGATATGAATCGACATACATATTCGTTGAATAAAATACATATCCGTTCGGCTAGATAGACCCCATCCCTGTTATAGATGGGTAAAGTTTCACTTGATAAGTCAGGTTTGTCGTGACAAAAGTTTGTTTTTTTTTTTGTTTTTTGTTTTTTTTTTTATTAAAGCAGCATGCAATGACTTTAAATAGTCATTAACAAACAGATTACAACCACCACATGAATGACATAATTATTAAAAATGGATAAACTAATCCTAACCAACAAACTAAGATAAACATGAATAATAATATAATTTTAACAAACTAAATCTAAAATAATTTTAAGGTAATCATCCTAATTAATTAATTAATATAACTAATTCTAAAATATTCTAATAGCCCATTGTTGATTTTCGTGGCTACAACATTTTATACGCCAAAATCCACTTTCAAAATCACATTTACTAAATCATTTTTTATATTAGTAGTTATTCAATTTATTATGTAAGAAATATCCATTAAATATATTTTTCTTATTTAATTCTCTGTAATCAATTACCATTCTAGCTTTTGTTGTTTTTTTCTCACTGTGTTTTCTTACTAGAAAGACAGGGCTATTATGTGTTACTGCTACATTCTTTTATTATTCCTATTCTTAAATCTAATAATTCTTTTACAGCACGTTTGGTTCACGGAATGAATTTTGAGGTAATAGGAATGTTATTCCATAAGGATTGGAATAGGCAAGGAATAGAATAGGAATTGTATTCTATTGTTTGGTTCGCGGAAGGAATAGACTTTAGGATTACATCACAATTTTTGGTTGATTTAAGGAATAGAAATGAAATATGTTTTAAAAGACATAAATACCCTTATAAAAATATGTGATGGTGGCGATGGTGGTGGTGGTGGTGGCGGCGGCGGTGGTGGGCGGTGGCTATGGTGCTGCTAATGGCGGTGCTGGAGGCAGCGGCGACGACGATGGCGATGCTAGCGGTGGAGGTGGTGGTGGTGCTGGTGGTGGTAGCAGCGGTGGCGACGACAGCGCCGATAGCTATGGTGGTGGTGGTGACGGTGGTGAAATAGGAAATAAATTTAATTGGAGGGTAAAATAGGAAATAGAAACTTTAGGCTATTCTCGAGAACTCAGGAATAGGCTAATACCAGGGGGCCCTCCAGGAATCTCTATTCCCCTTGCCCCTTACAAGGGGAATAAGTCATTCCCGGGAACAATGTTCCTGGAAATACAAGGAGTTACCAAACAGAGGAATAGGCCTAGGGAATGCTATGCCATTCCAGGCCTATTCCGTAAACCAAACAGCCCATTATAGTATTTCAAATTTTTGGTCTGTTGACTATATCTTATAGGTTTATTTCTTATAATATCATTTGAATTCATTAATTTTATATCAGCATATAACTTTTCCTTATCTCATAAGGTAATAGGATTTTCTTCAAAATTTATTTTTAATAATTCTAAATATTTTTTTGAGTTAATTATCGTAATCGTCCTTTGACTATAGCGAAATTACCAATTTGGTCCTTGACTATTTTTTTTAATCAATTAAGTCCCTCAACTTTACAAATCTTAATTAATTTGGTCCTCCGTTTGTTTGACCGTTAGTCAACCGTTAACTTGGGACCAAATTGATAATTTCGCTATAGCCAAGGGACCATTTTGGTAATTAACTTTAGGGGTGGACAATTTGGTTCAGTTTTCTCGAATCGAACTGTACCAAACCGAGCCGAACTAGTTTGGTTCGGTAATATACCGAACAACCGAATGGTGTTGGATTCTTGTATACCGAATGGTTCGATAAAAAATCGATCCAAATTGTTCGGTAAAAAATTGAACTGAACCGAATACCGTTTGATTTTAAAAAAAAAAAATACAACAACAACAACAACAACAACAACAACAACAACAACAACAATAATAATAATAATAATAATAATAATAAAATTAATAAATAAATAAAAAGTAAATCCAAGTCCCTTGCTGCTTGCTCTGTCGTTCAGCTCATATTCTAACGGGTATCTCTCGTAAATGTTTTATTTGATTTCTTTATAGTTTGTTATCAAAAGTTCTATATTATGTGTTATGGTGTTTACATAGTCCATATCCAAAGTCTAATATATAACAAAATAGAAATCCAAAGTTCAAACGGTATTCGGTCCGGTTCGGTTTTTACCAAACAATTCAGTTCGGTTCGAGTTTTTATCAAACCGTTCAGTATACAAGAATCTATTACCGTTCGGTTGTTTGGGGTATATTACCGAATCTAACTAGTTTGGTACGGTTCGGTTCGAGAAAATTAAACCAAATTGCCTATCCTTAAAGTTAATTACCAAAATGGTCCCTTGACTATAGCGAATTACCAATTTGGTCCCAAGTTAACGGTTGACTAACGGTCAAACAAACGGAGGACCAAATTGGTTAAGATTTTTAAAGTTGAGGGACTTAATTGGTCAAAAAAAATAGTCAAGGACCAAATTGGTAATTTCACTATAGTCAAGGGACCATTTCGGTAATTAACTCTATTTTTTTTTTTTTTGTTATTACAAAGGAAGGGGAGACCCACATATACAATCTATGCCTATACCGATGCTCGAACCCTAGACCTCTCACATAAAGGAGAGACCGGATACCAGTGGACCACATGCCACTTGGTTCGATCCAATTTTAATAATAATTCTAAATATTTTTGTTTCTGTAAGTGTACAAATGATACACATTAAACCCTTTTAAGTTGGCTAATTTAATTGACAAATAATTACAATTTATTTTAAAAATTATCATATGAACCGTGGACCGTCTCCTATAAAAAAGGTATGAATATTATACAAGGTAATTTCTTTTGGAAGCTTTCAAGTTTTTTTTTTGGACAGTAAATCAAATCAAACTTGAAAAATTAATCAAGTGGTCTTGGTTAATTAGAGGTGTTAATTAAGGAATTTATTTTTGCATGAGTTTGTTATAGTATGGCATTGAAGTGGTAAGTGAAAGATTTGTGGTGTGGATTAATTTGCATTGGGAATGGCGTATGAATAGATATAATTATGGAAAGTTGGTTGTGATTGTTTTAGTATATAAAGGGAAGCATTCTTACCTTCACTGGACGAAATTTTGACGAAGGAAAAAGCACAGTTGAGAAGCTATATATTACTCCTATTCTGATAGTTATTATACATTATTTTATTGAGTGAAGCTGAATGCCTATTCTGAGAGGATTCATCATATATTGATTTAATTATTATTATATATTGAGTTGGTGAAGTTTCTACACAAAGATTAATCAAGAAGCTACATTTGGCGTGAAGAGCTTGAAGTTGGTTTTCGGCATGCATGTCCCCTTCTCCAAAATAGATGTTTGAAGATTAAGATGGTGTATTAGGCTGTAGCCTTTTTGTATGTGGTTGAGTCATACAAACCCCTGTAATCTTGGTGAACATCTAGTGGATTGGGCTGACGTGAGTTGCCCCGCAGACGTAGGAGAAGCGCTCCGAACTGCGTAACAATTCTCTTGTGTTATTGTTTTGTTTTATGCTTTCAATTTTCGTTATTTACATTTGATTAACAAATCTAATTAATGAACGCGATTGTTACATAACATAAAATCGAGTAGAAATATAAGTTACATCTTGCATTCAAGATTCACGGTGAAATTTCAATTGGTATCAGAGCCTGTAGACTTAATTTATTAGTCTATCGATCTGGCGATTCCGTGCCTCTTGAATTCAAGTCTTCAGCGGCTTTTATTATTTATCTGTTTTTTTCTTATTTGTTCGATCTCACGGGTTGTTGAGTGTTACAGAATGGATCGAACTAAAATTCTTCCCCAGCTGATTGGCGACAACTACGCCTATTGGAAAGCTCGTACACGTACACATCTAAAAGCTCAAGGTGAAGCAGTATGGAGATCTGTGGTAACTTGTTGGACTCACCCGACCAAAGCCAGCTCTAGCACTGACGGAACACAAGTAGCCAAACCTGAAACTGAGTGGTCTCAAGCTGAGATAACCAGCGCTGGAAACAATGATAAGGCCTTAGACACAATTTATTCTCTTATGCATGAAAGTCAGTTTTCAATTGTTGCAGGTATTCCTTCAGCTAAAGGTGCTTGGGAAGCTCTTGAGTCAACTTACGAAGGAACTACATCGGTAAAACAATCAAAGCTGCAACTGGTCCAGTCAGAATTCGAAGAGCTTCGAATGAATGAGGATGAGACAATCATCGACTTTCACACACGTGTACAAGAACTGGCGAATCATGCAATGGTCCTTGGTGAACCATTCTCGCAAGCAAAGCTTGTTAAGAAAATTCTGAGATCTTTACCTCCCAGGTTTAGAATGAAAGTCACAGCTATCCAAGAACATGATGGCTGGGAGAATAAAACGGTTACTCAGTTAATGGGAAATCTCAAAACCTATGAAATGGAAATTTTAACTGATCACACGAAAATGAAAAAACAAAAAAATATAGTTTTTGCCGCTGAAGAAAATAATGTTGTATCCGATTCAGATGAAACTAGTGATGATACAGTTGTATTCCTGACTAAACAGTTTTCCAAAATTTTGAAACAGGTATCCAAAAACACACACAACAGAAATTCACAAAGGGGAGCAACGTCGTCCAAAACTGCGCCTAGGACAGGGGCGTCAAACTTCAAACAGTCTGTCTCACGTCCAGGACAGTCCAAAGAAAGACCCAACAATAAAGGAATCAAGTGTTATGAGTGCGAGGGCTTTGGACATGTACAAGCTGAGTGTGCTACCTATCTTCGACGCAAAAAATCTATGTCAGCCATTACCTGGATCGGATGTCGAAGAAATCTCGGGTAACTTTGTTGCATTTACGGCACGAGTCACTGGCTGTTCAGAACCCATTGAAGACTCAGAAGGTGGTGAATATGTCTCTGCAGAAGATGTTGAACTAAATACTTTATCTTTTGAAGCTGAGTTTAATAAGTTGTATCCCAAATGGGAAGCCTTACGAAAAATGAACTGCAAACTAGCTAGTGAGATAGAAATTGTAACCAATGCCAATAAAGTATATCAAACTCAAGTAGCTGATAGGAATGTCTTACTTAAAGAAGCAGCTGATCGAGAAGAAAAACTACAAAACAAAGTACAAATTGGCAATGTACTACTGAAGGAGGCAGCCGACCGAGCAGAAAAACTCCAGCAAGAAGTACAGACATTGAAACAAGAGCTTAGCACCTACAAACGACAAATCCAAATGATGGATACCACTTCAACACTTGATAAGATTCTTGATTCCGGCAGGAAATCTTCTGCAAAATTTGGTTTGGGCTTCACTGGAAGTAACTCCAAAGATAAGACAGTATTTGTCAAAGCATCTGGACCTGATCCAGAAGACATCCCTGAGTCCAGCACAATGAAACGCTCCTATGGTACAGTAAGCGCAAATAAGATATATTATAAACTATATAATCCCGTTTGCCACTATTGCAGGTTACGCGGTCATACCAGACCTGAATGCTATTATTTCTACAAGGATCAAAGGATCGAGAAGTTCAGGCACAAGAACATACAACCGTTCACAAAACAAATTTGGGTTAAAAAGACTGATTATATTTCGTTTGTTTCGTTTCACTCTAAAAGTGCAGGAAGAGAAGAGAAATGGTACTTTGACAGCGGATGTTCTCGTCACATGACAGGAAATGTCAAATTCCTTAACAACATAAATACCAGTAAAGGTGAAGTTACCTTTGGTGACGGTGTCAAAGGTCAGGTGACTGGCGTAGGCACTCTGAATGTAGCTGGTTTGCCAAAACTGGACAAAGTGTTGCTTGTCCGTGGTCTTCATACTAATCTTATCAGTATAAGTCAATTATGCGACCAAAACTGGAACGTATGCTTCACTAAAAATAGCTGCAGTGTGATGGACAAAACAAATCAATGCGTTATGGAAGGTAAAAGGTCAACTGACAATTGCTATATTCTAACTAACATATCTTCTGTTGCAGGACCAACATGAATGAAGCCGAGCTATGGCATAAAAAAAAAAGGGTCATCTAAGTTATAGACTCCTTGATAAACTTGTAAAAGTAGAAGGTGTTCGTGGTTTACCCAAGATGAAAGTCGAGTCAACTATCTGCGGTGCCTATCAAGCTGGGAAGCAAACCAAATAATCTCATCCAGCTCAACATACCATAAACACAAGTCGGTTCCTAGAATTGATCCACATGGATCTCGTTGGTCCAACTCAAACAGAAAGCTTCGGAGGATTAAAAACTCCAAAAGGAAAGAAATGAATCCATTGTTAGGATCTAAAGTGATCACGGCAGAGATTTCGAAAACAAGCTGCTCGATGACTTCTATAACCAATCAGGAATCACTCATGAGTATTCAGCTCCAAAGACTCCTCAGCAAATGGAAAAGGTTTTATTAAACGCCAAACCACAGAAGTTCTGAGCAGAGGCTGTAAACACAGCATATCACATCATCAACCGAGTCTACCTTCGTCCAGGCACAACACAAACACCATACGAATTATGGAAAGGTAAGAAGTCGAACATTACATATTTTCACATTTTTGGCTCACGATGTTTTATATTGAAAGATAGGAATACAGTCTCAAAATTTGAACCAAAAAGCGACGAAGGAATCTTTCTCGGCTATTCAAAAAATAGCAGAGCCTACAAAGTATACAATAAGGTGATCAAAACCATCATGGTGTCCACAAATGTCGTAATCGATGATCAACCACATGAGATTATCGAAGTTACTCAACCTGACCTAGTGACAGATCCTGAAGCTAACCGCCCTAAATCCCCTGGCGCTGGTACTCCGGAACCAGATCCTGAGTCATCTACCTCATCGTCCATATCTAATCAACCTGAACCTGAACCAGAGTCAGAATCAGACAACGATCGAGATGACATTGACATTCCAACACGCATCCACAATAGATCACCCATCTTCAAAATTAATTTTGCCATCATCGTTGGTGATAAAGTTTACAGGTTCATCACTCTCTAATTCCTTTTGTTAATTCCTTGAATGTGTTTAGGGTGTCATTGTCTAATGTGGCTTGTGAATTACCTGCAAATTTTCCTATATCTAAAGCTGAGTTTTTATGTGTTCTTTTATCTAATTTGGTGCCCTCTACTTCAATATCTTTGCATTCATTAAAATCTTGAAATTCTTCATCTTTGCCAGTGTAATATTCTGCATTTGTGATAGAATCTGTTTCAGGATAAGAGAATTTACCTTTTGAATTAATGGTTCAGTTCCTACATGCTCTCACACTGCATATATGTTTTATTTGGAGTGTGTCTATGATTGATTTTCCTTATATTTTATCTTTTTAAATTTCTCGCAATTAGTTCTTTTCATTACCTACTACTCAAAATTGCAGATTGATTCTTTGCGTTTTGTTCTTGACTATTTTCTATGTGTTACAAAATGTTCTACTTATGTTATGGTGAGTGCTTTTAAACCTATTTTTACTGAGGTTACTTTATTTGTGTTTCTTGTGTTGCATCTTTTGAATTCTCTATGGTTATTTGAATGAAAGTTTGATGCTTTTTGTTTAATATTTGCACAATATGTGAATGTGTTTTGTTGGTCCGGTCATGACCGTATCCGTATTTTCTTATGTACTTAATTGTGCTAAACTGTTATGAATTCTTGCTTGAAGTTGATTTATATGAATCTGTGCCTGATTTTGATCTATTTGAATCTCTGGCTAAATATGTTTTACATGACCGTGCTTGTTTTGTTTGTGTGTTTTACCGTGCTATCTGGTATGAATCTGTGCTTGACTTTGCTTTATATGAATCTGTGCGTAAATGTGCTTTATCTGAATGTGCTTACTGTCTTATTTACCAATCTGTCTTTTTGAGTGACCCATTTGTGTGCCTTTTGTTATATTTGCTACGAATTTGTGCTTGAGTGCATTTATTACTTGGTATATTTTATCTACTTAGTCTGCTCCAACTTGACTTGTGCTTATATGTTATTTGTTAAAATTGTTATCACGTTCTGCTTTTCTCGTTTTATTTCTAATTTTCTTCTGCAGGTTCTGTCCCATAGGGCACTCCATCAGACTCAATCCACTAATATTGATGTTCACCTTTGTCAATTTATTGGCAAAAAGGGGGAGTATGGTTGAATTAAGGGAGTATGGTTGAATTAAGGGGGAGTATATAGTTTTTTTGATTTAGGGGGAGTATATGGTTTTCGGTTATGGATTACGGATTCTGTGTTGGCATATTGACTTTGGTTGCATTATGGGTTGAAGTATGTCTTGGGTTGGAAAATCTGGTAATCTGGGTAATCTGGGTATTTTCTCCTGCTTCATTGACAACTTCTTTATTTGGATGATTAAGCTTTTATTTAGCTTAACTATCTATTTGTTCTATTGGTATTCTGGGCTTCAACTTATTATCTCTCTATTTGGTACTCTATTGGAATTATCAGTTTGCTTGCTGAGTATGAAGCCTTATGGATGGAGCATGGTCCAAAATATCTTGGTAATTGTCAATAAATTCTAACACATAGGTTTTATGTCAAGCAAATATGCTAAGGGCAAGTTATTAATGAAATTGTTTAAAAGATTAATTTATTGTTTGCCCAAAGTATATATGCAGTAGTTTTTGCCAATTAAATTGCCAAAGAGGGAGATTGTAAGTGTACAAATGATACACATTAAACCCTTTTAAGTTGGCTAATTTAATTGACAAAATAATTAGAATTTATTTTGAAAATTATCATATGAACCGTGGACCGTCTCCTATCAAAAAGGTATGAATATTATACAAGGTAATTTCTTTTGGAAGCTTTCAAGTTTTTTTTTGGACAGTAAATCAAATCAAACTTGAAAAATTAATCAAGTGGTCTTGGTTAATTAGAGATGTTAATTAAGGAATTTATTTTTGCATGAGTTTGTTATAGTATGGCATTGAAGTGGTAAGTGAAAGATTTGTGGTGTGGATTAATTTGCATTGGGAATGGCGTATGAATAGATATAATTATGGAAAGTTGGTTGTGATTGTTTTAGTATATAAAGGGAAGCATTCTTACCTTCACTGGACGAAATTTTGACGAAGGAAAAAGCACAGTTGAGAAGCTATATATTACTCCTATTCTGATAGTTATTATACATTATTTTATTGAGTGAAGCTAAATGCCTATTCTGAGAGGATTCATCATATATTGATTTAATTATTATTATATATTGAGTTGGTGAAGTTTCTACACAAAGATTAATCAAGAAGCTACATTTGGCGTGAAGAGCTTGAAGTTGGTTTTCGGCATGCATGTCCCCTTCTCCAAAATAGATGTTTGAAGATTAAGATGGTGTATTAGGCTGTAGCCTTTTTGTATGTGGTTGAGTCATACAAACCCCTGTAATTTTGGTGAACATCTAGTGGATTGGGCTGATGTGAATTGCCCCGCAGACGTAGGAGAAGCGTTCCGAACTGCGTAACAATTCTCTTGTGTTATTGTTTTGTTTTATGCTTTCAATTTTCGTTATTTACATTTGATTAACAAATCTAATTAATGAACGCGATTGTTACATAACATAAAATCGAGTAGAAATATAAGTTACATCTTGCATTCAAGATTCACGGTGAAATTTCAGTTTCAGTTATTCCAAGTTATTGTTTCTGTCTATTATCATATTATTATATATTTTTAGGAAATGTATTGATAAGATAAAGCAAAAACAACACAAAAGCATAAACAATACAAAATATAAGTGTAAAGTATAAACATTGCAAAATAAAGAGATAAATGGGAACTAAAGCTTATCTATAGAAATGAATGGTAGTATTTTGAATCCAAATGTAGAATCTTCAATACAAGCTTCAAAAGTGTAGGGAAAACTAAATCTAAACCTAATCTAACCTAAAAATATGAAACTAACGAGTAAGAAATAGCTAGGATTCAAGTGATGTTCGAAAACACCAAGAAATTAAATTAAATAATTCTTCTATTTTATACTCAGGAAAGTGCTCGTCACGTTTACCAAATACTGAGCAGTAGTGGTCAAGATGAGCAAAAATTGCAATATCTAAGATCTTTTGTTCATCTTTTGCCTTGACTTGTCCAAATGACCAAGACTATTGAAAACACCAATCTTTGGCTCTCTTGAAAGTGTTGCATTCATCCCCTTAGCTTCATATTTGTCCCCCATTGACTCCAATTCTAATAATGCATCCAAAATCTTTCACTACTTCTACTCAAAGATTAAATAATTGTGCCTAATTCATGAAATGAATAAAATAAGGATCCAATTTTGAATACCATTATAATACTTCATAAGCAAAATAAGGTTAAGAATGAAGTATATATAAGGTATAAATATGAACAATTATGTATTTATCATGAATACTTTACTACATATTGAAGTGGAGATGCGAGTAACCCATTGTCTGGAGGTAAAATTTTCATCCCTACACACAAATTATTACACATGATTCATATCATTCTTTTAGGTTATTTTCATAATCCAATTCGAACTAATACATGCATGCAATTCATGAATCATTAAGCTGTGTTGAGCATAGAAGTTGCATGGTCTTGAATCAGCTTCCAAGCCATCTCCACATGGCGGAGTTGGGTTAATGGCGCACCCACAGCGAACCTCATCATATACACTCCTCCCACCACTGCATGAGTCATGAAAATTTTCCCACTTGAATTTATGCTCTCCAACACCTTCGCATTCAATTCATTCACTTCTTCTTCATTATCCCTCTGTAAACCCTTGAGGTGTTTCTCAATTGCTGTTGGCGACACTCTAAAGCAAACCAAAGAAAAATTCCTGGGAACCACAATCTCAAACCTCTCATCCATAGAAACTAGCCCTTGAAAAGTTTTCGCCATTTTCACTGCATGACGTATGAAACTTCTGAGGTTAACTACGCCATAAGTCCTGAAAATAACCCACAGTTTTAGAGACCTGAAGCGTCGGCTCAATGCGATTTGCCAGTCTTTATAATCCACCACTTGGTTGTTCTCGGTGGCATTGTTCCTTAAGTATTCTGGATTGGTAGACAAGGCGTTTGTGAGAGCAGTTGGATGCATAACCCAGAGGCAACAACAATCCAACGTTGAAAAGAACCATTTGTGTGCATTAAGGCTGAAAGAATCTGCGTTTTCGAGGCCGTCAAGAAAATGCTGATATTCTGGGCAAATACATGCGCTTCCTGCATAGGCCCCGTCTACGTGCACCCATATGTCGTGTTTTCCGGCGGTTTCGCACAGCCGCCGTATTGGGTCGACGGCGGTGGTTGCTGTTGTCCCTAGCGTCGCGCATAAATACAACGGGATTAGGCCTTGTTCTATGTCACAAAGAATAGAGGATTGAAGTGCCTCTGGGGATAAAGCAAACAGGTTAACTTTAGTAGTCTCGATGACACGAATGTTGTCGGGGTTTATGCCGGCAATTTGAGCAGACTTTTTTAGTGAAGAGTGTGTTTGATCGGATGAATAGACAACAAGCTTCCCAGTTTTGTCTCTCCCTATCTTGCCCAACATTCTTTCCCTGGCGGCCACAATAGTGCACACAATGGCTTCGCATGTGGTACCTTGGAGTACCCCTCCACCGCCGCCGGAGAAAAGGAAAGAAGTGGGAAGTCTTAGCAACTTCCCGAACCAATCCATCACAATGCTCTCAAGCTCGGTGGCCGCCGGCGATGCTATCCAGCTGAAGCCGACGACGTTGAGGCCGGAACTAAGGATTTCGCCGAGAATGCCGGGGGTGCTAGAGATGCAAGGAAAGTAAGCAAAGAAATTAGGACTTTGCCAATGGGTAATCCCCGGAAGTATATCTTTGTACACATCCCTGAGGATGTTTTCAAGGGGTTCCGGCGTATTGGGGGCAGCTTCCGGTAGAGTTTTCCGGAGATAACCCGGTTCAACTTGACTACGAACCGGATAGTTGCCAACATTGTGAAAGTAGTTAGCGAGGAAATCAACCACCATGTGTCCTTGTCTCCTGAAATCTTCAGGATCCAAAAGTAGACTACTTGTGGTGTTGAAGATGCACTCATCATCAAGCTCAGATTGGCTGTTCTTCACGGTACCCATTAAGGTATTCTGATCGATCTGCCCAAAAATGTATATATTATATTATATTGCGAGGTTTGTAGCTAGCTAAGAACAAGAGAAATTTCCTTTGAATTGGTGCTTTAACATTGTGCGCATGCGGAGTTTATATAGAGAAATACTTGTGAAGAACGTACGTTGCTTTAAATTAACGTAACATACTAACATAGGAAAAATAGGGAACAAGGACAGAACGTCGTTACTGTACAAGGGCTTACGTAACTACGTAACACATGCTACCCCCGTTCAGGAAGCAAGAGCAAAAAAAGAAAAAAAAAAAAAAAAAAAAAAAAAAAAAAAAAAAGTAATACGATGTGTGCAATACCTAATTTCTCTTCATTTCTTTGTAAATATTTTTAATTGGGTGATAAAACTACATATTAACCATTTTATTACATTGTGAAATGAAAAAAAAAATTAAAGGATAACTAATTGTGATAAATCTATCTACATCAACAAATTAAACCTAAAGTTAGACTCCTAATCAGAACATTTTAGTAATTTTTTACTACAAAGGAAGGAGGACACGCACATATACACAATATTTGGTATTATTTTTTTTAGCTCAAACACTAGACCTCCCACATAAGGAACCAAACCAAATACCAATGGACCACAAGCCACTTAATAAATTAACATATTTGTTAAACATATACTATGAATATGTTATAGTGTACTGTATTAATATATACAATATAACAGCCAATATGATTGCTCGATCACTCTCTGGCAAGAGTTTCTTGCTCGTATACTAGTCGAGAGGTGTGGGACGCATATATCCTTCATCGTGATTTGATTTTGCAATAATAGTTCGCTTTGATGGTTGTATATATATATATATATATATATATATATATATATATATATATATATATATATATATATATATATATATATATACATATATATATATATATATATATATATATATATATATATATATATAGAATTGTGCTCGCGTGCCGCGTGCGGTAGGCCTTCTCAGGTGCAGTTGTTGGACGGATCTACAATGGAGGCAGTGGGAGCAGCTGCCCCCCTCACCCCTTCCTAACCCTT
Organism: Ipomoea nil; assembly: GCF_001879475.1. Taxonomy (NCBI): domain Eukaryota; kingdom Viridiplantae; phylum Streptophyta; class Magnoliopsida; order Solanales; family Convolvulaceae; genus Ipomoea; species Ipomoea nil. The sequence goes on along the minus strand of NW_017616592.1, from coordinate 66,913 downwards.
TTATATATATATATATATATATATATATATATATATATATATATATATATATACACACACACATGTATAAATTACTAAGGAATTTAGCAGCTTAGTTGGTTGAACCTTGCAAATAACATGAGATGTTGGGTTTAAATCCCACCTAAACATAGCAATACTTTTGTATATTTTAGATTCTTTTCTTTATTTTTAGCTCTTCTCATATATATATATATATATATATATATATATATATATATATATATATATACGGAAGGGTTCAGGTGCGGGTATAGCTTCTTGTGCGGTTGTGCGGTTAGATCTGAGCTGTTGATCAAATTTAGATCAACGGCTCAAATCAATGAAAATTAAAAAAAAAATGCGTGTCTGGAAGAAAGATGCATAAGCTAAAAATGACGCACCTTAAGTGATAGAAACATGCACCTTAAGTGTTAGATCTTAAGCACAAACTCACGCACATTAAGTACAAAACTCACACACATTAAGCACAACCTCACGCACATTAAGCACAAAACACACGCACTTTAAATATTAACTCACAGACTTTAAGTTTCAACAACTATTGACATTAAGCACAAACTCACGCACATTAAGTACAAAACTCATGCACATTAAGCACAACCTCACGCACATTAAGCACAAAACTCACGCACTTTAATTATTATCTCACAGACTTTAAGTTTTAACAACTACTCACATCAAGCATAACCCCACGCACATTAATCACAAACCTCACGCACCTTACGCACAAACCTCATGCACCTTACGCACAAACCTCACGCATATTAATCACAGATCCGCCCACCTTAATTTTGACCTAGATGCAAAAATTACAAAATTGCCACCGCATTTTTTAAAAAAATTTTGGTAATCCTGGATGTTGATTTAAGCGAGATGAATGGCCCAGATTAAACCGCACAACCGCACCTGGACACCTTAACCGCACCAAAACCTAATTATATATATATATATATATATATATATATATATATATATATATATATATATATATATATATATACACACACACACACACGCACACATGTATAAATCCCACCTAAACATAGCAACACTTTTGTATATTTTAGATTCTTTTAGCTCTTCTCACCCTTCAATATATTAAATGTTTTTTTTTTAGTTTTTTTTTTTTTTTTTTTTTTTTTTTTTTTTTTTTTTAGCTTTTTCCACCCTTCAATAAATTAAAAGTATATTTTTTTTAATTCTTCTTTTGGTGTGTGTATATTTTAGCTTCTTTTCTTTATTTGAGCTCTTCTCACCCTTCAATAATTATTTAAGTCTACTTTTTTTTTTTTTTTTTTTTGGTAAATCATTTAGTTAATGTAGTACACAAGTTTATATTATACTTCATCGTATTCATATAGATTTAGAAAAATTTAAAGTTGATCTAATAAAAAGAAAATTAAAATTAAAGTATTTATGAATATAATGTCTTTTCTATTCAAACTATTTTATCTAATTGATTATATTTTATATTTTGCCATAAATATTTTTATAACATTTCAAAGTGTTTTAAAATTTCACCCTAGCCAAGTATAGTTTTGGCTCCGCCCCTAACTATCATGTAGTCTATCATAAACATTGTATTATAATTTATAATGTATTTGGACCATATTATAGGTGTTTGATATTTTGTCATTGACAATTCTAAAGTCATTTTAAGTCCCACTCACATAATTTTCTGGATCCACGCCTGGTTGTGCGGTTGCTTTTGGTGCATGGTTTGCATGCTTAAGGTGCGTCACTGTTGAAACTTAAGGTGCGTCGACCTAAAGCTTTAGGTGCGTGGTTTTCCATCATAATGTGCGTTGTTTTCCTTCTTAAGGTGTGTGATTTGTATTCTTAAGGTGCGTCAATTTTGAAACTTAAGGTGCGCCATTTTAAAACTTTAGCTGCGTGGTTTGGGTTCTTAAGGTGCGTCTTTTTGTGTTAACTGCACAACCGCACGGGAAGCTATCTTTGCACCTAATCCACTCCATATATATATATATATATATATATATATATATATATATATATATATATATATATATATATATATATATATATATATATATATATATATATATATATATAAATTTAATATGAACTTTGGGCATTGATGAAACGGTACACCTAATTTACAATATATATTCAACACAAATGAGAAACTATGCCTATTATCATTGTCTTTTTGGGAAAGGAGAATTTGGTTATGTTTTTGAAGGTGCACTGCGCTAAGGCACTAAAATTGCAGTGAAGCACACCAGGAGGCTAGATCAAATCAAGAATTCATTTCTGGCGGAAGTGGCAACAAGAGGAAGCATGGATCACACCAATTAATAAAGTTTTATGTTGGAAAAGCTATGCTTAGGGTACTATCCAGTAAGGGTGTTTCTCTCTCAAACTGTATTTGCACCAGTTAATACAACATTTCTGCCACAAGTAATAGTTATGCATTCTTGAAATATTTACTTTTATCAAAAAATTTATAATTTTGCATTGATATATGCTAGGATACCGAATGATACTTCGATAAATTCTGAAACACTAATTTAAAAATACACATTAGGCATTGGACTATTTGCGCAATGTGTGTGTGGTAACTACTAACTAGTAAACAAATAAGAGTTAATCCGACTCGATTTGGGCCAAAACAAGTTGAATCCGTATTATTTCATGCTTGGCCCGAATTTTTTCTAACCCTAGCTAGCCGATGACCTTTGGTATTGAGGCAAATTATTATGTGGACCATGGTTCACACATTGCTACGTGGATTATTAAAAAGTACATTTTTAATATAATAAAAGTACATTATTTCTGTACTGAATATACATTATATAAAATAATGTATTTTTAGTACTCAAATAATATACTTTTTATGAATACAAGGTACATTTTTAATATACTAAAGTTACATTATTTGTGTATTGAATATATATTATTTAATAATATACAAAATAATATATTATTAGTACTCAAATAATGTAGTTTTTATTTATGATTCACACATTTGTGCAGATCATGGTTAACACAATAATGATCGCAGAAATTACGTGTTGTATAAGGTGTTTGAAAAAATACACCGTACCCCTAATTAACTTAAGCTGGGCGCAACATCATATCATCACTTTGATTTTGGTTTTGCTCCTTGAACGGTGGTAGAATCCCCTACGTAAGCTCTTGTATAACGACCATTTTTTTTTTCTTTTTTTGTAGGGAAACCCAACGTTCTATCCTTGTTTTGAATACCCTGTGTGGTGCAGAAATTATTACACGATATTATTGGGATGTTTGGTAAATGACTGTTAACTGATTTGGATAGTAGGTTTCACTAGTTGATAACATTAGCTGATTGTAGAAAGATATTTGGTAAATTAACTGTTAGCTGATTATAGAGTAAATACCTAAAATGGTCCCTCGACTATAACTAAATTCACAAATTGGTCCTCGACTTTCAATTTCAACCAATTAAGTCCTTAACTTTGCAATTTTGACACGATTTGGTCCTCCATCTATTTGACCATTTGTTGACCTTGATCGACGATCTCCAGAAGAACCTTCAGCTCTCGTCGGAGCACGCGGAGACCTCCAGGATGACGTTGCACCAGTTCGGTAACACGTCGTCTTCTTCGCTCTGGTACGAACTCAACTACATTGAATCCAAAGGGAGGATGAAGAACAGCGACCGGATTTGGTAGATTGCTTTCGGCAGTGGATTCAAATGTAACAGTGCGGTCTGGAAATGCAACCGGAACCTTAAAAACCCGACGATGGACCATGAAATTACATATATATCCTCAAAAATCACTGTCAACAAACGGTCAAATAGACAGAGGACCAAATTGTGTTAAAATTGCAAAGTTAAGGACTTAATTGGTTGAAATTGAAAGTCGAGGACCAATTTGTGAATTTAGCTATAGTCGAGGGACCATTTTGGGTATTTACTCCTGATTATATGTATGCAAAACAACTTTCTCAAAAAGCTTAGCGAAAAAGCTACTTTGAGCAGATTTTTAAATTTTAGCATTTTGAAACAATAAGCTGATACAAAAAGCTAATTAATCAAACACTTATACTGGTTTATTAACCAAATAAAACAGCTAATAATGATCAAATAAACCAAAATTAATTGATAAGCTAAATATTACATTAATTTAAATAATCCACGTTACGTTCTTCGCAAATTTAGCTCTCAACATCAAACTTTTTCTGACTAGTCCTCTAGTATATCTCTATATATACTCCGCATGCGCACCATGTCCAATCACCAAACAAAATTTCTCTTGTTATTAGCTGCAAACCTCGTAATAAGGGTGTTTGGAAAATAAATTATCAGTCAAAATCTAACTTGTTTGACCAAATTTAATTTATTTAACTAGTGAAACAACTAATATAGTGTTTGGTAAACTTCTCTTTGACTTAACTTATTGATATCAATAAATTAAAAATTAAAAAATTACTTTAAATAACTTTTTATTCCGCGCACTATTTCATCTTATGTATCGGTGAACTATTGTTTGAACAATTATATTAATGAATCTCGTTTCAATTGGTTTTCCAAAAAAAAAAAAAAAAAAAAAAAAAAAAAAAAAAAAAACAGCTGCTAAAGCCTAAACTAAACCCATATTAGGCTACTAATTGATTGTGTTGTCTTTCAAAAAAAAAAAAAATAAATAACTTTTTAATATTAACTTATTTCGTTTTTATTTTAAAAGTATAATTTACCTTTAGTAGTTGTTTATTATTATAACATTTATATTTATTTAATTTTTATTCGAATTTATATTTTCAATATCAGAATCCCCTAGAGCCCGATATTTAATTTGAATTAACTCTTGTCCTAAGACACACAAGCATATACATAGTGCACACCATGGCTTCGCATGTGGTACCTTGGAGCACGCCGCCGCCCGAGAAAAGGAAAGAAGTGGAAGTCTTAACAACTTTCCGAACCAATCCATCACAATGCTCTCGAGCTCGGTGGCCGCCGGCGATGCTATCCAGCTGAAGCCGACAACATTGAGGTCAGAACTAAGGATTTCGCCGAGAATGCTGAGGGTGCTAGCTAGACATGCAAGGAAAGTAAGCAAAGAAATTAGGACTTTGCCAATGGGTGCCAGAGATGCAAGGAAAGTAAGTAAATTTGTGAAAAATTAAACGTAACATCGTGTTATAATTGGGTAGTTCAACACCCAAAGTCATACCTACCCAAAGATATTTGTATGGAATGATGCGACTTTGAAGTGCTAATAACTTCAGGAGTAACAATCCTAAGAATTATTATAAGTCTAGAGTGGTGAATAGACTTATAGGGTATTTGAAAACTTTGGCAAATGATTAATGTTGGTACCGATTGGATGGTGAAAAGTCTAGAGGGGGGTGAATAGACTTTTCTAACAATTTAAAACTTAATAACACTTTAACTAAAATAATTCTAGTCAAGGATCTTGTGATCCAATGGTACCAAGTTGTTCCCTCGTAGGGGAGGTTGTGGGTATTAAATGGGTTAGTAAATGATAATTATATAAGAGACACCTGTGTGCTCTGATACCAAATGATGTGGCATGCACTACCTAATTTCTCTTCATTTCTTTTTAAATATTTTTAATTGGATGATAAAATTATGTATTAACCATTTTATTAAATTGTAAAATGAAAAGAAATAAAAATTAAAAGGATAACTAATTGTCTAATTGTGATAAATAAATAAATAAGGAGTAAATATCCAAAATGGTCCCTCGACTATAGCTAAATTCACAAATTGGTCCTCGACTTTCAATTTCAACCAATTAAGTCCTTAACTTTGTAATTTTGACACGATTTGGTCCTCCATCTATTTGACCATTTGTTGACTGTGATTTTTGAGGATATATATGTAATTTCATGGTCCACCGTCGACTTTTTAAGGTTCCGGTTGCATTTCCAGACCGCACTGTTACATTTAATCCAATGTCGAAAGCAATCTACCAAATCCGGTCGTTTTTCTTCATCCTCCCTTTAGATTCAATTTAGTTGAGTTTGTACCAGAGCGAAGAAGACGACGTGTTTCCGAACCAGTGCAACATCATCCTGGAGGCCTCCACGTGCTTCGACGAGAGCTGCTGAAGGTTCTTCGGGAGATCGTCGATCACGGTCAACAACCGGTCAAATAGATGGAGGACCAAATCATGTCAAAATTGCAAAGTTAAGGACTTAATTGGTTGAAATTGAAAGTCGAGGACCATTTTGTAAATTTAGCTATAGTCGAGGGACCATTTTAGGTATTTACTCATAAATAAGAGTAAATTCGACTCGATTTGGGCCAAAACAAGTTGAATTCGTGTTTTTTCAAGCTTGGCCCGAATTTTTCCCACCCCTAGCTGAGAACCTTTGGGATTGAGGCAAATTATTATGTGGACTGTGATCCACACATACTATATGGACCATTAAAAATACATTTTTAATATATTAAAAGTACATTATTTGCATACTGAATGTACATTATACAAAATAATGTAATTTTAGTACTCAAATAATTTACTTTTTATGAATACAAAATGCATTTTAATATATTAAAATTATATTATTTGTATACTAGCTAAATGTATATCATTTAATAATATACAAAATAATACACTTTTAATACTCAGATAATATACTTTTTATTTATGGTTTAGACAGTTGTACAAATCATACTTCACGCAATAATGATTGAAGAAACTACGTGTTGTATAAGGTGTTTGAATAAATACACCCCTAATTAACTTAAGCTGGCATGGGCACAACATCATATCATCACTTTGTTTTTGGTTTTGCTCCTTGAACGGTGGTAGCATGTCCAACCCTACGTAAGCTCTCGTATGACGACCACGTTCTGTCCTTATTCCACGCTGATCAAAGTCCAATTCGGACATGAAGAATGTTGCTAAGTATATTGTACTCAGATAGTATCTTTGTGACTCCACTTGAGAAAAGGTCACATGATCGAATATCGGTGGTGTGGTATTGACTCTTGAACTGTAATAGTTGAAGAAAGTATAAAACATATACTACTTTGTAATAGAGTCAATACTATTAAAAAAATTGTTGGCAGCTGAACAGTTGAAAGTTTGAAACTTGAAAGGATAATTCTTATCTAATAAAAGCATTCAAAATTTCAATTTCAAACATTCACCAAAAGGAAAATGGAAAAGGTATAAATATGCCATTGAACTATTTGGAGATAGCAATTAAGCCACCAAACTCAAATAATTAGCTCTAAATTCATCCATGAACCTGAAAAAAGTGTCATTAGAATTTTTAGCAGGTTAACAATAGGTTTGAATTGCTATGTGTATATTTTATTATTTTTATTATCCTACTAAGTATTTGACGCTTTTCCTAGATGCCATGAAGAGGAAAATTTCCTTATTTTCATTAATAGGAAATTGTTAAAGGAGATTAGTTTAAATTTCCTAATTTGGTTTATCTTGTTCTAATTGAAGTCTTAATACTTCTTTATAGAACACACTTTGACAAAATCTTGTCGTATTTATTGTCGTGATTGAATTTGTCAAGCAGCCAAATTCAATTGTTACATCTTTATTGTATCTCAGATGTTCTTATCTTTTATCTTGTTGCTTTGGTAAAAGATTAATAAGAAACTTTTAAGAAAGTGAACCTAGTTCATGGCTTAGAAGTGTTATCCAGTTTTTGTTTGAAATTCATATAGTAATGGAGATTAATGGTTCAGATGGACTACCATGAAAATTTAAATAATATTTGAAGTTGTAAAGTTATAAATATTATTTTAGTTTGGTAAAAAGTTAATTAAAATAAGAGGTTTACCGCGGAAGTTTACGGCTTTACGGAAGTTTTATTAACCGGAAATGTCTTCCTAAAGTTTTGCGGAAAAGATCGTGTTGACCGATTTGTTCAAAGCTTGCGTTAAACTTTTCCGGCTAATGAAGTTTTGAAATTAGAGCATTAGCCTTCATTTCCAAGGTTGCGGCTAAAAAGGTGTTTGCCGAAATTGGTTCCGGTTAATTGGTGTTTGCTGCTTTTAAATTAAAAGTAGAGCATTAGCCTTCATTTCCAATTTCCCATGCATTTGGCAAATAATAATATATAGAGTTAATTCCTTTTTTGGTCCTACATTTATTGCGCGATGAACACATTTTGCCTGGTTTTATTAATTTAACTACATTTTGTTCAGTCTTTTTAAAAAATGGACACTTTTGATCCACCGTTACATTTGCTATTAATGAACCGTGAAGTGGGAGGGCAATTGTGTCTTTTCACGTGCTATTCTTCATCCCCCTTCAAATTGCTTGATCTCCATCATCGATCAAACCCAGAAGCAAAACATCTCTACCCAAAATCCCACTTCTGTTCAATATCAGAAAAGCACAGATTTTGAGACTCTCAAAGCCCATTTGATTCGCCAGGCAAACGGGGGAACATCCGCCAAGTAATTTGAACGCTTGATCTCATTGCCCAGATGGGCTTCACCCCAAACCTCCCTCCTACGCCGTCCTCTTCAAATCTTGCATCAGATCCCGAAGCTTTGAACTGGGCAAGTCAATCCACTTCAGACTCGCCGCTTCACAGCTCGAACCGAACTCGATTGTTCTCAACTCACTGATAAGCTTGTATGCGAAATGTAGCGACTGGGAAACTGCGAAAGGAATTTTCGACGGAATGGGTGCGAGGAGAGACTTGGTTTCTTGGAGTGCTATGATTTCGTGCTATGCTCATTGTAATATGGAACTGGAAGCCGTTTCAACCTTCTTTCGAATGGTTGAGTTCGGAGAGCACCCGAATCAGTTCTGTTTCTCCGCTACGATTAAAGCTTGTTGTAATGCAACGTACGTTTGGGTTGGATTGGTAGTTTTTGTATTTGTGATCAAAACCGGGTATTTTGATTCTTATGTTTGTGTTTGATGCGCATTGATTGATTTGTTTACCAAAGGATTGGGAGACTTAGAATCCGCCGAGAAAGTGTTCGACAAAATGCCTGAGAAAATCAATCAATGCGCATCAAATGGTAAGTACGCTTTGAACGCTAAAGCCTCGTCTAGCGTCTAGACCTGCTGACGTTAACAAAAATCCTTTCGGGTTTCGGGTGTTACAGCTTCATACTTTTACTTGGAATCACAGCGTTCAGATTTCTACAAGCAACCATTGAATGCTTCACAATTCTTCAGGAATTGTAAGTTCCATTACTAGAACTGCCCATTCTTTTTCTTTTCTATTTTTTTGCAAACTTATTTCCTTCTGAATGTTTTCAGGTATAAATTAATAGTGAGTTAAGTACTGTTTGTTGAATCTTTGTAAGAATTTGAAGGGTTTACTATTCTTGAAATGCTCTCTACTTTTCCTATATTAAGAAAAATTTTGTATGATGGTTAATAGTTGATGCTAAAAGTCTGTGTTTTGAGGAGTATGATCAGACCATTGTAGTCACTTTTTACAATTTTGTCAAAGATTATGATTATAAAATGTATTATAGTGTATCTTATTTAAGCCCTAAATCTGAAGTTTACTGGGAGAAGTAGAACCATAGTTCATAAACAATCTCCAATCATGATGAATAGCCACCACTTTTACCTAATTGGGGGCTAGAAATTATGTGTTTCTTATTTCTTTTACATTTTGGGGGTTTAGGGTTGGAACAGGGGTGACATAAATTTCTGCTAGACCTCTATTTAAATTGATTCCGTAATTGAACTATTGTTGTTATTGAAGCGTTATTTTTATTAGTTTAAAAGTAAATCAATCTTGAATTAATGTCTCTTTTCTATGTTTTTAGATCAAAATTGAATATTAACCTTCGAAGGTTAGTATGGATAGTAGTGTGGAACTATTAGATGGAAAAGATGCTATGCGTAGAGTTTGTGTACAGAGCGAATATGAATGTTGCAGGCAGTGTTTACATTTGGAAGATAGTCGGAAGGAGGCTTGGAATAGGTGTGCTGCTTTGGAGTTGGAGATTGAAGTGAAGAAAAACGAGGTTGAATTGCTCCAACATAAGCTTGTAGCATTGGAAGGCGAGAAGATTGCCGTTGAGAATGAGCTTCAATTATTGAAAAGAAATAGTAAAGAGATTGGTAACGTGGTAAAGAGATTGCTGCAAGAATAGGGGCAGTTGGTAACGTGGAAGATGGAGACCAAGCAACTTGAAGGGGGATGAAGAATAACACGTGAAAAGACATAATTGCCCTCCCACTTCACGGCTCATTAACAGCAAATGTAACGGTGGACCAAAAGTGTCCACTTTTTAAAAAGACTGGACAAAATGTGGTTAAATTAATAAAACCGGGCAAAATGTGTCCATCGCGCAATAAATGTAGGACCAAAAAAGGAATTAACTCTAATATATATAATATATTATTATAGCACGAATCATTTACATGCAGTACATATTCGGTTCATATTACGTATATATATTCATTATCAACATAATTTACGTAATTAATTTTCTCCAATGATAGATATATCATTTAGGATATATCTTATGGAAGATGAGTTTTTGAACTGTAGTAACTTCCAGGTAACTTCTCCAAACAACTATATTTTGGCTCTATAAATATTTGGAGAAACATCTAAAAGATATACATGCAATAAAATGGTAGTAAACAGAGATAATTCACAGTTCTACAATTCTACAGGAAATTCTTAAACAAAGCAACTTAAGAATTTCATTCATCTTCTTGTATCCCATAAGATTAAATCTTGAACATTGTTGCTTTATATGAGAGAGATTTAAAGCTTATAGGAAAGTGATTACACACCTGAAGATTTCATCTCCTCACTTCCCTATTATCAGCCACTGCAAATATTCATTTTTTCTAACAATCTATAAGCTTTAAAATCTGGTTTCTGAAGGAAAGATGAATTCTAGATTCTTCGACTTTGCAACCAACATTCCAAAGTTGGAACAGTTTGAACGTGTGCGCTTTCTTAGATGGCAGAAGAAGATGAAGTTTCTCCTCGCGGCTCTGAATGTGGCATACGTGCTGGTACCCCAAGGCCAGAGGAACAAGAGGATGAGACTCTTGAGGCTACCCGCCGGCGACTCAAATGGGAAAATGATGACCTTGCCTGCCGCGGTCATATTCTGAACGGTATGTCTGACACCCTCTTTGATGTTTATCAGTATGAGGAGTCCTCAAAGGACCCTTGGGATTTGCTTGAGGCAAAATACATGTCTGAGGACGCCTCTAGCAAGAAATTCCTGGTAAGTGAATTCAATGATTATAAAATGGTGGACAATCGTCCGGTCGTGGAACAATTCCATGAGATTGTCAGGATTCTTGGGAAAATCAGGCAACACAATATGAATATGGATGATTCCATTGCCATTGCCAGTATCATTGATAAGTTGCCACCTTCCTGGAAAAAGTCACAACGTACTTTAAAACATAAAAAGGAAGAACTTACCATGGAACAATTGGAGGCAGACCTTCTAGTTGAGGAGGGTATAAGAATACGGGAAAGTAAGAATGCTGGCAGTGCAATTGTCACTAAGACTTCGGGCTCTGTCATCAACTATGTTGATGAAGGTAAATCAAGTGAGAACCATAAAGGGAAAGGAAAGCCGGGAAAAACCACCAATTCTTCAAAGTTTAAGAAGAAAGGAAATTGAAAAGGAAAGGCATCTGTTACATGTTGGGTGTGCAACGATCCACACTTTAAAAAGGACTGTGAGGTTTGGAAGAAATGAAAGGCACAGATGGAATGTAAAAATTCTGGTGATCATGGCAAGGGAAGTGACCAATGGAAACAAGGTAATATAATTAATCTTGTTTCTGATAGTACTGAAAATTTCATTGCTATGATATCTGAAATTTGTGTCATACAGACTGATGAATTGTGGTGCGTTGACACTGGGGCAACCAGACATGTCTGCAAAAATATAAATCTTTATTAGATTTATAAAAGTCTAAATGATGGTCCAAACTTGTACATGGGAAATGATTCCATGGTGAAAGTCAAAGGGATTGGACAAGTTGAGTATTTCTTACTTCAAGAAAGAAGTTACACTCACAGATGTATATCATGCCCCAGATGTTAGAAAAAATTTAGTTTCTGGCATTCTATTGAACAAATGTGGTTTTAAACTTGTGTTCGAAGCAAATAGATTTATTTTGTCTAGGCAGGTACTTTTTTTAGGCCAAGGCTTCCTTTGCAACAATATGTTTAAGTTAAATATTAATAATATTGTTGATTCTGTGCATATCGTTTAATTTGTTCATCTTCGTTGTGGCATTTCCGTTTGTGTCATGTAAATTATAAACGATTATGTGAGATGACTAAAGATGAATTAATTCCATCCTTTGATTTAAACATGGAACAATGTAATGCATGCATGTTAAATAAAATAACTAGGAATCCGTTTCCTAGTATAAAAAGAAATTCAATTTTACTTGAATTGGTGCACAGTGACTTGTGTGATTTTCACAGCACCCCATCTTTGGGAAATAAAAAATATATAGTCACAGACTGTTCAAGATACTGATATGTGTACCTCCTACATTCTAAGGATGAAGCCCTAGAAAAATTTAAAATATTTAAATTGGAGGTGGAATTGCAAACTAGTCAGTTAGTAAAAATTTTACGTACTGACAGAGGTGGTGAATATTATGACCCATTATTTTTTCAATCTATTGGTGTCATTCATGAGACCACAACTCCTTATATACCATAGCAAAATGGTGTGGCAGAAAGAAAAAATAGAGTACTCAAAGAAATGGTAAACTGCATGTTATTAGTTTCCGGTCTGAGTGAAGGTTTCTGGGGAGAACCCATGCTGACTGCATGTTATATTCTCAACAGAGTTCCTAATTACAAAATAAATAGGGTAACTCCCTATGAACTTTGGCACAAAAGAAAACCCAACTTGAATTATTTAAAAGTATGGGGAAGCAGGGCCGTGGTACTGTTGCCGGAACCTAAACGGGAGGTTCTGGGAGAAAAAGACATAGACTGTATTTTTATAGGATATGCAGAACACAGTAAAGCATACCGGTTCTATGTTATAGAACAAAATAGCTTTATTTCGATTCATACCGTAATAGAGTCCCGGGATGCTATCTTTGATTAAAATCGGTTTTCATCAATAAATAGAACTAAATATTTAATTCCTAGTTCTAGTAAGTCCAAAGTTGATGATCAAATTTATGATCATGCAGTTTCACAGGAACCTGAGCTTAGGAAAAGTAAAAGAACAATAAAAGAAAAAACATTTGGTCCTGATTTCCAAATGTATCTGATAGAAGGATCAAGGGAGTCTGTAGAAACTAATAATCTATATTACTTTAATATAGAAGATGATCCTAAGACTTTTGAGGAAGCTATGAAATCTCAGGATGTTGCTTTCTGGAAAGAAGCAATAAATGATGAGATGGATTCTATAATGAGGAATAATACATGGACTTTAACTAATCCACCAAAAGGTTGTAAACCGATAGGCTGCAAGTGAATTTTCAAAAAGAAAATGAAAGTTGATGGTACAATTGACAAATTTAAAGCACGACTTGTGGCACATGGCTTTAAACAAAAAGAAGGAGTTGACTTCTTTGACACTTATGCTCCAGTAGCCAGAATCACAACAATTAGTGTTAATGTTTTATTTCTTTAAGAAAAACCCCACCATATAATTGGCAATATTGTTATGGAAAATTAAGATAGGGTTTAGCTTGGTGTCTGACCGTCCCTGAAGAAGACTGATTGATCCGTTACATCAATAGACGCATCTCTGGATCAAGCCACCGAAGGACTGATAAAGAAAAGTTTCTAAAAGCTGGCAGACGCGGTTATGAGATGACTGTTTTGGAAAGAATATCAGCGAATCATCTTTTGAGGTATGGACCGAATTTCCTTGACGATACAGGATCTTTTCCTTCACAAAAGTCCTACATTTTATAACCAGAGTTATATTTGGATAGTGTCCAAATAAAGAAGTATATATACACATATACTTTCAGAAGTTAGGGTTGCATTGATTGAAGCCGCAACACTCTATACTAAAAAGATACACATCTCTGTATTTTATGTCTCTTCTCAAGACAATGAGTTCATGGTGATTACGAAGATGAACTTGAGAAGAATCAACACTACTTAAACAATTGGACGCGAAGATCACTCAGTTGTGGGAACAACGTGGGACTGCGCCATTGAAGTGGACTGCATCAGAGTTAGCTCTCCATTGAAGGGATTTCATTGGACTTCTGAATGCGTGGCTCTCCGACTTTAACAATCCACTAAACCTTTGTAGACTGGGTACTGACCTTGTGTGGGGAACTTGGGTGAGATTGTTCTTCTCTACCTTTGTACATTAGATTCTGAGTTAGTGGATTAGATGCATCGGTAATTGTCCCCCAAATGTAGATACACACTGTATCGAACTGGGTAAACAAACATATGTGTTGATTTACTTTCTGCCTTAGTCTTCCGCATTACGCTATATCTGTTTATCTATCTGAATGATAGTCTGATCGAGAATCTGTGTTAATCAGTCCACTATTCAGTTTGCAAGAAAGTAAATCAATAATCCTAGATTAAGAGAATATGCAAAATTACATGTGGTGTCAGAGCTTTTAAGTCAACATAATGACTTGATCCATATGGGAAAAACTTTTTGCATTGTTTATTTAAGAAGTTGTTTGCTTGGTTTTCTGTTGTGATATCTGGTGTATTCTCTGCATGTGTGTTCTGGCTGGTCTTCTGACTGAAACAGGATGGATTCAAATATGAAACCACCAGAATTGGATGGTCACAACTATTCCTTTTGGAAAGCTCGAATGGAGATTTATCTCCAAGCTCAAGGCGCCATGGTTTACCGTATTGTCCTCACTGGATGGACTCCTCTAACAATCCAGAATGATGATGGAACCACTGAGGTCAAACCGATAGAAACTTGGACTGAAGTTGAGATAACGGCCTCAGATCTGAATAATAAAGCATTGAATTCAATTGTAGGCGATCTCTACATGAATCTATTTTCACTCTAGTTACAGGAATAAAAGAGGCTAAATGTGCGTGGGGAATTCTTGAAACCAGATATGAGGGTACTAGTGATGTCAAACAGTCAAAGCTCCAGATGGTCTGTCAGAATTTGAAGCACTCAGAATAAGTGAAGAAGAAACTATATCTAACTTCCACAGTCGTGTTCAGGATCTGATGAATAGAGCATCAGTTCTTGGGGAACCGTTTACTAAGGAAAGGGTTGTCAAGAAGATCCTTCGTTCTTTACCCAAAAGATTCAGGATGAAAGCAACTGCAATTCAGAAAAACACTAGCTGGGAAAAGAAGAGTGTAGGTGAGCGTATAGGGAATATGCATACCTATGAACTTCAGGTGTTGGCTGATGAAGACTCTGTATCCAACAGAAAAGGCAAGTTAGTGGCTTTTGTAGCTGAGGCTGATCGAGAATCTGACACAGATGATATAGATGATGAAGCTTTAGCTTTATTGACAAAAAATTTCAAGAAAATCCTGAAAGGATTTAATCGAAGGAATCAAGGACAGCCTAACAGGACTCAATCCAAAGGTGGAAACCCCTCATATCATAAATCAGGACCGTCCTCTTTCACAAAGGCCGGTCAGTCCCAGACTGGACGAGCATAGAAATTCAGAACTACATCCACAGACACAGCTAAAACCCTAAATCGATCAGTTCAATGCCGAGAGTCTGAAGGGTTTGGACATATACAGTCTGAATGTGTAACTTACCTCAAAAGAAAGAAATTCATGTATGTGTCTACCCTAAGTGATGATGAAGAGGAAACAACAGATGACCCATCTGATGAAAATGTTGGAAACTTTGTTGCTTTCTTCACAACAACAGAGATTCACTCAGAAGAAGATGAAACTGATGATGGGTCCTACATATCATCGGATGATTTTGAAGAACGACATGTTCAGCTAGAGATGGAATTTGCTAAAATGGTTAGTAGCTGGGAACAACTGGTGAAAATTAACAAGAATCTGAATGAAGAACTGAAACACCGAGATGAGCTACTAAAGAAACTGAACACTGATCTAGTGATGAAAGATGACCTTATTGCTCGGATCAGATCTCGAGAGGGAAAGTTGATAAAGGAACTGGAGGATCTGAAGAAAAATATCAAGATGATGGACACCACTTCAACCTTAGACAACATCCTGGATTCTGGTCGCAATCCTAACAACAAAACAGGACTCGGATTTGAAAGGGGATAATCCTCAATGTCTGTTCCTGCATTTGTCAAAGGAACTACATCTGTTGGTAGTCCAGGACTTAGTTATGAGAAAGCCAATCATCTAGATCAGCTCGTGTCTTTGAGAAAGGAAGCTCGTCTACTCCTACTACTAAGGCTAAACCTGTCAGTATTAAATTTCAGTCCCTACATTCAAAAATCAAGACTAAGTATGTAAAAGTCAAACAGTATGTACCAACCTGTCACTATTGTCAGACAAGAGGGCACACCAGACCTGAATGATACTTCTTCTACAAAGATCAAAGGGAGGAAAAATATCGGAATAAATCTATCACTCCCTTCATAAGACTAGTCTGGGTTAGAAAATCAGAGGTAATCTGCTACCCTACAATAGTGCTGACTGCCGCTATGACTGAAGCAAGATGGTACTTCAACAGTGGCTGTTCGAGACATATGACTGGAAATGCAAAGTGTGTTATGTCTGTTCAACCTAGTAGCGGATCAGTGACATTTGGTGACGGACAAAAGGGTAAGATAGTTGGCAAAGGCATTCTAAATGTGCCAGGCTTACCACATCTGGACGAAGTTCTCTTGGTTAGTGGGCTGCGAGCAAACCGCATTAGTATCAGTCAGCTGTGTGATCAGAATTGGAATGTGTGTTTCAATCGAGACTGTTGTAGTATCCGAGATAAGGCATATCAAGTTGTAATGGAAGGAACACGTTCATCTGACAATTGCTATGTCTTAACGAATGATGATACCTGTCTTATGTCTAAAGTAGACGAATCAAAATTGTGGCATCGCCGTTTGGGACATGTAAACTTCCGAGATATGGACAAAGTGATCAAAATTGATGTTGTTCGAGAGATACCAAAGCTTAAAGTGGACCAGGAAGGAGTTTGTAGTGCTTGTGCTATTGGAAAACAAATCAGGGCTCCTCATAAAGCAGTAAAAATGATCACTACTGAGAGATGTCTGGAACTGGTCCATATAGACCTTATGGGACCAACTCAAATTGAAAGCATTGGAGGAAAGAAATACATATTTGTGTGCGTTGATGATTACTCACGGTTTTGTTGGGTATATTTCCCAAGAGAAAAATCTGAGGCGTTTAGTGCTTTCAAAACGCTGTGCATAAGACTTCAGAAAGAAAATGATGAATCCATAGTCAAAATCCTACGACTTAGAAGTGATCATGGAAAGGAGTTTGAGAACACCTTGTATTCAGATTTCTGCTCCGAAAATGGGATAGCTCATGAATTCTCTACCCCACGAACCGCTCAACAGAATGGCATTGTGGAAAGGAAGAATCGAACCTTACAAGAAATGGCGAGAGTAATGTTGCATCCTCACATATGCCGCAACATTTCTGGGCTGAAGCAGTGCATAGTGCTTGTCATACAGTCAATAGAATCTATCTCAGACCCGATACCTCTCAGACTCCATATGAGATATGGAAAGGTAAAAAGCCAAACTAGAAATATTTTCATGTTTTTGGAACTAAGTGCTTCATCTTAATTGATCGGGAACAAAGAGGGAAGTTTGAACCCAAGAGCGACGAAGGAGTATTTCTTGGATACTCACCAAACAGTCGAACCTATAGGGTTTACAACAAAAGAACTCAAACGGTCATGGAGTCAGTGAATGTGGTTATTGATGACAATCCAGAAGAACTAAATGCAGCAACAGTGGCTGACTCAGAGTCAAATCCTCTCATCAGTGATCTACCAAAGTCTTCTGACACATACCAACTAACTAACACACATGAATCATCAGATGAAGATGAGGATAACAAAGAGACAGATAAGCCGCTATCTGATCTTGATGGAATTCACACTAGAAGCAGGTTGAGAAGCAATATGATAGAGATAACCTGTTTTTCCTGCTACACCTCAAAATAGAACCCAAAAATGTGAAGGAATCCTTGTAGGATGAATTATGGGTTAAGGAAATGCAAGAGGAACTGCATCAGTTTGAAAGAAATCATGTGTGGGATCTTGTTCCAAAGCCAGACAGTGTAAACATAATTGGAACAAAGTGGATCTTCAAAAACAAAACTGATGAAGCTGGTAATATTGCAAGAAACAAGGCTCGACTAGTTGCTCAAGGGTATACCCAGATAGATGGAATTGACTATGATGAAACATTTGCACCTGTTGCTAGATTGGAATCTATCAGAATCTTACTGGCAATAGCATGCATACTGGATGACAGGAAAAGCACATCTGGTGGATGTTTCTTTGTTGGGAAGAACTTAGTATCATGGCTGAGCAAGAAATATAACTCAATTTCTCGAAGCACAGCTGAAGTAGAATACATAGCAGCCGGAGGATGTTGTACTCAACTTGTCTGGATGAAGTAGATGCTGCTAAATTATGGTCTCTCAAGGTTCTATGACAGTTTACTGTGACAATATCAGTGCCATAAACATTTCAAAGAATCCAGTCCAACACTCGAGGACCAAACATATTGATATAAGGCATCACTTCATCAGAGATTTGGTTAAAGCAACAGAGATTGAGTTGGAATATATTCAGACAGATAAACAACTGGCAGACATACTGACAAAGCCTCTGGATGCAAATCAGTTTGAGATTCTCAGATCAGCTTTGGGGAGCCGTAGGATGGATTGTTAAGGCAGAACGGTAAGTCAGAAGAAGGGTTTTGAATTTCAAAGTCTCGAATCAAATTTCAAAATTTGATTTCCATAAATCGCCCTCTTCTCATTTGTTAAGTACGATCTTACCCTACTAAGTCTATACTAATTGCCTTTTTCAAAATTCAAATCTTCCATTTAATCCCTTAAAAGAAGCCATACCGTTGCGTCAATCACATCATAGCTGCATGAACCTTGTCAGCCACATTGATTACCGTCTCTCTCTCTCTCTCTTGGGATTATATCTCTCTTCTGATCACTCTTAGTGGCAAAGCAAATCTCAACAACCCTGCCTTCAATTCTCCGTAAAAAATCTCTCAAACCTCTCTGTCTAGGGTTTGCTTCTCCCTCACCAAAAAATCTAGCAGACATGGCCGATTCAGTGAAAAATATAATAATCAAATTCGGAAGGAAGGATCACTCACTAGAAAGTGTCCTAAAGCATGTGAATATTCTTCTCTAGCTTGCTATGAGGAAGAAACTGAAGTTGGACCATGTTCTTCGAGATGAAATACTTGTCACGGTGATATCAGACTATCCGGAGTTCTATGAACACTGGTCAGATGAAGATACAAGCACTCTGCTGGTGATGGCTTCTAAGGCATATGATGACATCAGTCCAGCCACCATTGACGCACCAGAGGATGGAAACCGAGCAGGGGCATTTCTGAAATACTTTGCGTAGAGGGCTTTAGATTGGGATGAAGTATCTCGACGACGGGCCAATGCTCAACCATTGTATCTGCAAGCAGCCCCGAAGGAAGTACAGCGAAGAAGAGAAGTTCTTCAAAACAGGTCAAACACTTCTGACACCCCTATTGAAATTTCACCTGATAAGCCTACTGAGTCTTTATCTATTGCTACTAAGTCGGGTCTACCTTCTGTGTTGTCTGATATTAATCCGGGTTCTCTAGAGTCATTGTTGCCTACTACTTCAAATCTATCTGCTGATCTATCCTGTTTGCCTACTGTTGATATATCTATGCCTGAAAAATCTGTTTGTGTCTATTTTTGATAAAGTTTCCCCAACATCTGTTGATATTGATGGGTCAATACAAGCTGTGTTAACCTCTAATACTGAAATACCTGATGCTATAGTTACTGATGACCCTGAGTACACAGTTCCAGTTAAAACCTCTGTTGACATCTGTCCGGTTAAACCTCCTCTTAATGAGTATGTTGTTCCCCCATCTGAATAGTCTGAGAATACCCATCCATCTTATCCAAATGTTTCTATTCCTGTCTATACATCTTCCAGTTTGGCTGAGAGCCTAGAACATATTCGTCACTTTGCAAATTTACCCTCTGAATCAGTACTTGAGCCCTACAAAGTGATAAGACCAAGGCATGTGCCTTCGATTCCAACAGATAGTGATGATGAGAAGTCACTGGCTAAAGTGTAAGGTTCTAAGGCCCCACCTTCTGAACAAAATGAGTCTTTATCAGTGGCTGAGATAGCTCACCCAGATTCCACAACATTCAAAATCAGGGAGGTCAATAAGCTTATGGCCTCGTCTACTGCACCTGGGTCTGAGACCAGCAATTCTGTGTCACCAAGTCCTACAAAGAGTTCACCAGTCAGGGAAACACGGAAGTCCAAGAGAAAGGGGGTTCCAAAGAAAGTGGTTGTGGCTGCTAGTGATGAGCCTACAGAGTCTACACAGCCAAAAAAGAAGAGAAGATCAGTTGAAACTGAGAAAGCTGAGAGTGATCTTCCTGTCAAACAGGTTCAAGAACCTGAGATCGTCTGTTAAGGGTAAAGCTCCGGCGGTTGCTCCATCTACAAAAGGCAAGAAAATGAAGACTATTACCAAGCCAAGGGGAAGAAGTGTTACCCCTAATGTCTCAAATGTTCCTATTGAAATCCCAGAAAGTCCTGATACTTCTCTCTACAAGCCAATGGTTGTCTCTAACACTGCACAAGAGAAATGGCCTACGATGGTGAAAAGGGAGTAGATTGTACAGAGATTGGTTAATGAGAATCAGCTCAATTCACTGTGTGATGTGTTGCCCCTTCTACGTGAAGTTGGCCTTCTGAAGACTGTGACGTCTGCCTGTGCCTATTCTAAGCTGCTCACATATGAGTTCTACTGCAACTTGGACGAGGAAATTGATGATATGACAAGCAAGAGGTGTATGCAAATCTTCATCCGTGGTGATTGGTATATGTTTGGTCCTATTGTGATCAACGAGTATTATGGGTTGAAACCAGTTGATGAATATGAGATCACTGACTGGGATCTGGTGGCTATGACTCTCACTGGAGGGGTGGTGATTGAATGGCCGACCATTGATAATGACGCTCTGTCCAGTTCTGAATTCACATCAAAGTTTGTTATCCTTCACCGGATTGCATTGCAAATTGGCTGCCATCTGTGCACTTTCATGCAATCAGTAAGACTCTGGCTGGTCTTATATTTCGAGTTGGCACCAAGATAACAGTTGACCTAGGGAAGTGGATCTTCAATCACTTTCTCACCTTGATTCATCCCAGAGAGCAAAAGGTTAAAATTCCTTATCCCAATCTTATTTATGGTGTACTAACATCCCAGGGTCTGATTCCGATGCCTAGTGAGGTCATTACTCCTTTTCTGTCATATACCGTGGACCCACGCCTACTTACTGGCAAACACATCAAGGATGTTCGACATGTTGATGCTTTAGGAAGCTCTGCTGCAGATGGTGATGAAAATACCCTCTACGGTCGTGATTTGAAGCTGTCCTTACGGTTGAAGGCCCGTGTGTCTAAACTGCAGACTGTCAGTAACATTATCTCAAATCAGCTCAACATTGCTCGCACAGAACTGGCGACTTTCTTACTCCGAATGACGGTGGAGATCCCTCTGCTGCTTAAGTTCCCTTTGCCTATCATTTGCAAAAAGGGGGAGTACTATACTCAGGGGGAGTATTATTGTTGTTTGTTGGAAGTATCATCTGGCCCTGTCTGGGCGTTTTTGTGAAGAAAGGTGGTCTGTTCTCTGACTTTTCCAGCACAGGTTGTGTGCTAATGTTTTCATGGGTTGTAATTAAACAATGTTTCTTTTTGTCATAAACTGCTGCCAGTACTGGCCTTTTATTTACGTTTTTGCTATCCTATCTTTAGTTGAGTTGTTTTGCCAAATAATAGAAAAAGGGGGAGTTTGTTAGTGTTTTATTTCTTTAAGAAAACCCCCAACATATAATTGACAATATTATTATGGCAAATTAAGATAGGGTTTAGCTTGGTGTCTGACCGTCCCTAAAGAAGACTGATTGATCAGTTACATCAACAGACGCATTTCTGGATCAAGCCACCGAAGGACTGATAAAGGAAAGTTTCTAAAAGTTGGCAGACGCGGTTATGAGATGACTGTTTTGGAAAGAATATCAGCGAATCATCTTTTGAGGTATGGACCAAATTTCCTTAACGATACAAGATCTTTTCCTTTACAAAAGTCCTACCTTTTACAACCAGAGTTATATTTAGGGAGTGTCAAAATAAAGAAGTGGATATACACATATACTTTCAGAAGTTAGGGTTGTGATAAGTGCATAATTGTTCATATTTATACCCCATGTCTACCCCATATTTAACCTTGTTTTGCTTATGAAGTGTCACAATGTTGTTAAAAATGATCTTTATTTTGCTCATTTGATCCATTATGCACAATTCATTATCTTTGAGTAGAAATGAAGGATTTTAGATCATGTTGGATGCATTTGGAGTCAAGGGGAGCCAAGGTGAAGCTAAGGAGATGGATGCAACACTTCCAAATGAGCCAAAGAGTGTTGTTTTCAATGGTGTTGATCATATGGACAAATTAAACCAAGGCAAAAGTGGAACAAGTGTCAACAAGCTGAAATTCTCGCATAGATTGGCCACTGTTCTGTTTTTGGGCCATATCTCGGTCTAAAAATATCCAAATTATATGATTCTTGTCTCATTAGAAAGAAGACTCAAAGATCTACAACTAATATTCCGACATCAAAGCCTAAAAAGGAAGCCACAGGGTTCAAAATTGTCCTTGAAGTTGAAGTTCCAAACTTACAATCCAAAACTGACCACTGTTTGATTTTTGGACCATATCTCGGCCTAGGAATGTCCAAACGAAGTGATTCTTGTGCCAATAGAAAGAAAACTCGAAGGGCTACAACTTTCATGAAGATTATAGTTCCAAATTCTATTTTTTGAAGGCCAAAAGACACGGCCAAGTACACGGCCGTGTATTTTCTGTGCAATTCCAGTGTTCACTGCTGTTTTTGGACACGGCCATGTCCCTGGCCGTGTCACCTGCGTTCTGTTTTATATATGCACGAATTTTGGTCATTTCTACTTGGTTTTGACCCATGGTTGATCCCTAGCTTCTCTCTTTCACTTCCTTTCATATTGTAGTGTTAGATTAGGTTTAGATTTAGGTATCTTAACATATTTCAAGCTTGTAATCAAGGATTCAACACTTGGATTCAAACATTTCAAGATTCTACCATCCAATTTTTTTAGAGAAGTGTTCCTTCCTTTTATCTCTTTATTTTGCAAGATTTGTGCTTATTACTTGTGTTTTTGTGTTCTTTATGCTATTTAATCATGAGTAGTTAGTTTATGGACTTGAGTTAGGGTTGTATTTTCTATCTTTATGCTTGATTTGTGATTATTGTAAAAAAAGGGGAAGAACTCTAACCTAGGGTTCTTGGGTTTGTGAAGGTTTTATATTTATATCTTGTTAGTGTTTGATGTACACATTCATTAGCTTGTTTTTGGAGGATTCCTTGCCTCAACGAGAGTTGGGTGATGAATCCAAGCCACCCCTTGCATAGACCCGATTTCTTCCTACGAAAATAGGGGAAATTAGGGGCTTTAGATGCTCTGTGTGCTTGATGGACTTGGAATTGATTCACCACGAAAGTGGGGCAATTCCTTGTTCTAATCCTTGTTTATTGCTTACGAGAGTGGTTGATAAACTAGGATACCTATGTGCATTCCCGGTTGACTCTTAGTTATTTGTTCTCCC
Source organism: Ipomoea nil (assembly GCF_001879475.1). Classification (NCBI taxonomy): domain Eukaryota; kingdom Viridiplantae; phylum Streptophyta; class Magnoliopsida; order Solanales; family Convolvulaceae; genus Ipomoea; species Ipomoea nil. Next base: position 43,109 of record NW_017616592.1, on the reverse strand, counting down.
TAATCCATAGATTGTTGAAGCATCTAAATGATAATGCTCCCTAGCTTGAGTCCTATTTCTTTTTTTTCGTATTTATCTCTTGTTCATATGTGTTTTTGGTATTTTGTTTAGTTACCGTTGTCTCATCCTTGTTATGGTTTGCTTAGCTTCTTGTTGATTGCCTAGTGCTAGTGCCTAGTTTCTTGTGATTGCGTATTGCGTGCCATATCCCCCAATCCCCTGAGGACGACATAACACACCCGTACACTCACCATCACTCATTTTTGCTACACATCAGAAATTGGCGCCGTTGCCGGGGATTGGCAATTTGGTGGTTTTATGTGATTGCTTGTTTTACTAGCACTAGAGTTTAGGGAATCTTAGGAGACTAAGCTTTTTCTTTCTTTTTGTTTGTTTTTATTGTTCAAAGAGCTAATTGTCTAACCTCGATTGAGATTTGGTTGAAGGATCTTTTCTTTGTGCATTCATTCTTAATTGAAAAAGGAAGATTTTTCACCACTCAATCAAGAACTTTCAATTATGGAGGGGTATGATTTCCAAGATCAAAGAATGTCATTGCCCGATTTCATCAAAATGGGTATAAAGACCTTTCAAGGTGGTCCACTTCAATCATTCCTTACTGGCAAACACATCAAGGATGTTCGACATGTTGATGCTTTAGGAAGCTCTGCTGCAGATGGTGATGAAAATACCCCCTACGGTCGTGATTTGAAGCTGTCCTTACGGTTGAAGGCCCGTGTGTCTAAGCTGCAGACTGTCAGTAACATTATCTCGAATCAGCTCAACATTGCTCGCACAGAACTGGCCTTTTATTTACGTTTTTGCTATCCTATCTTTAGTTGAGTTGTTTTGCCAAATAATAGACAAAGGGGGAGTTTGTTAGTGTTTTATTTCTTTAAGAAAACCCCTAACATATAATTGACAATATTATTATGGCAAATTAAGATAGGGTTTAGCTTGGTGTCTGACCGTCCCTGAAGAAGACTGATTGATCAGTTACATCAACAGACGCATTTCTGGATCAAGCCACCGAAGGACTGATAAAGGAAAGTTTCTAAAAGTTGGCAGACGCGGTTATGAGATGACTGTTTTGGAAAGAATATCAGCGAATCATCTTTTGAGGTATGGACCGAATTTCCTTAACGATACAAGATCTTTTCCTTCACAAAAGTCCTACCTTTTACAACCAGAGTTATATTTAGAGAGTGTCAAAATAAAGATGTAGATATACACATTTACTTTCAGAAGTTAGGGTTGCATTAATTGAAGCCGCAACACTCTATACTAAAAAGATACACATTTTTATGTCTTTTCTCAAGACAATGAGTTCGTGGTGATTACGAAGATGAACTTGAGAAGAATCAACACTACTTAAACAATTGGACGCGAAGATCACTCAGTTGTGGGAACAACGTGGGACTGCGTCATTAAAGCGGACTACATCAGAGTTAGCTCTCCATCGAAGGGATTTTATTGGACTTCTGAATGCGTGGCTCTCCGACTTCAAAAATCCACTAAACCTTTGTAGACTGGGTACTGACCTTGTGTGCGGAACTTTGGTGAGATTGTTCTTCTATACCTTTGTACATTGGATTCTGAGTTAGTGGATTGGACACATCGGTGATCGTCCCCCAGATGTAGATACACACTGTATCGAACTGGGTAAACATACATATGTGTTGATTTACTTTCTGCCTTAGTCTTCCGCATTACGCATTATCTGTTTATCTATCTGAATGACTGTCTGATCGAGAATCTGTGTTAATTAGTCCACTATTTAGTTTGCAAGAAAGTAAATCAAATGGATGTTAAGACGTACATCATTTTTAAATGGTGAATTGGAGGAGGAGGTTTACATGAAGCAGCTATAAGGATTCGTGGTTGCAGGCCAAGAAAATAAAGTTTGCAAAATAATTAAGTCACTTTATGGGTTAAAATAGGCCCCTAAGCAATGGCATGATCAGTATGATCATGTGGTGCTAGCTAATGGGTACAGAATAAATCAGTCCGATAAATGCATCTACAAAAAATTTAATAACCAAGGACAAGGGGTTATTATTTGCTTGTATGTCGATGACATGTTAATTTTCGGTACTGATTTGGAAAAGGTTAAGGAAACTAAGGATTTTCTTAGTTCCAGTTTCTCCATGAAAGATTTAGGAGAATCAAAAGTTATTCTTGGAATAAGAATAATTAAGTTTCAGGGTGGTGTAAGTTTAACACAGTCTCATTATATTGAGAAAGTGTTTAAAAGATTTAATCACTTTAGTGGTTCTCCAGATTTTACTCCAATGGATCCTTCATTAAAGTTAATACCAAAAGAAGGTGATCCGGTCTTACAATAGGAGTATTCTAAAGTGATAGGATGCCTTATGTATGCAATGACAAGTACTCGACCCGATATTGCATTTGCAGTAGGGAAAATGATTAGGTACACTAGTAATCCTATTGCAGTACATTGGATGACATTAAAAAGAATTTTGAAATATCTGAATAAAATCATTAATTATGGTTTACTATATTCAAAAGATATTTCCATCTTGGAAGGATATTCTAATGCCCGTTGGATATCTAATCAGGAAGATTATTCCTCAACTAGTGGATGAGCATTTCTGCTTGGTTGAGGTGCTATCTCCTGGGCTTCTAAAAAGCAAAGTTGTATTTCAGACTTAACTATGACATCTGAATTTATTGCATTGGCTTCGGCATGCAAATAAGCTGATTGACTTAGGAATTTAATTTTTGAAATTCCAGTTTCGTCAAAACCGATGTCACTAGTTTTAGTACATTGTGACAGCGCTACCACACTGGCCAAAGCATATAACAACGTTTATAATATAGCAAGTCAGGACACATAGGCTTGAGACATAGCTATGTGAGAGAACTCTTAAGTAATGGTGTTGTAGCACTAGACTTTGTACGGTCCCGGTTCAATTTAGCGGACCTGTTTACAAAAGCCTTGGCAAGGGACATGGTTTTAAAGACATCGGGAGGGATAGGATTGAAACTCATTGATAGTCAAGAGATGAAGGAAAACTCGACTCACGCCTAAGTTATTACGTTAGGCCTTGAGTTCAATGTAGATGAATACTTCATTTATTGGCTGCATGTACTATATTAAAAAGGTATCCCTAAGGTTAGTACTTGGTCTGCATTGTAGTAGGGATGAGTTTTACTCTTAATTGATATTTTGAAAAAATGCTTGGTGCGGGGCATGAAATAAAAGATCAACCCATGTGAGCATGAAGTGTGGCCGCTTCAACAAGTTTGGGTTTGACTTGGATATGCTTATGAATGGATACGGACACATGGCCTTTAATAGTGTCAAGTTATTTTGAGTTGTAGTTACTTTTAACGGAGTGTGTATTTTTTTTGTATTAATTACCAATTGAAACTACAGTGTATATCTAAACTGCCACTGCCTCACGTATTATTTTTATATTATCAAGTGAAACTGTAATTGAAATGAAATGAAACTGTACTTGTATTAGGGAATCCTCAATAGTTGAGGATTTTACCCCAGATTTTTGTGGGCCCCAACATCCACCTCATCATCCACTATCTCACTCAATCACAAAATCTCTTCTTCCCATTAATTTTTAACTTTTTTCACAACTTTTTGTGGACTCACCATTTTATCTCTATATTTTATTTATTTATTTATTTATTTGATTTATAAATTTATAATTTTATAATAAAAAATAAATGAATTGCATACGAAAAAATTGCAAGCTTTCATTTCTAAACGTATAATTAAAATAAATATAGTAAATAAAATAAAAAAATAGAAATTGTGAGTAGAATGTGTGAAAGATGTTCAACTTATTTTTTTGAGAATAAAATAATAATTATTAACAATAAAAATATAAAAATAAATATTCTCAAAAATAATAATAATAATAATAATAATAATAATAATAATAATAATAATCTACTGTGTGCCGTTGTAAATTGCAACGGCACAAAAATGGCCGAAAATGGCCAAAAGTAATTAATTTCAACTGGCGGGCGTGGCGGGCGCGTGTAATTTCTGACATGAATTTTCATTTTGCAGGAGAAAGATTTGCTGGAAATTTGGCTTTCCCATTTGTCAATCCAACACAAGCAAATTTTACTATTCTAAAATTTGGCAAGATCCCCTTATTGGGGATGCTCTTAAAATGAAACTGCAGTGTATAAAAAATCAAATTGAAAAACAATTTCACATATTTGAGTGTATATTACCCAGCGAAACTGTAGTTATATCAAAATGATATTGTAGTTGTGTTGAAATGAAACTACAGTGTATATAAAATGAAACTGAATAACATTTCATATATTTGAGTGTATATTGTGCAATGAAGTTGTAGTTATATCGAAATGATCATGTAGTTGTGTTTTAATGAAACTATAGTGTATATAAAATAAAATTAAATAACATTTTCACATATTTGATTGTATAAATATCGAATGAAACTGTAGTTATATCGAAATGAAACTGTAATTATGTTGAACTGAAACTGCAGTGTATACAAAATGAAACTGAATAACAGAGTTACTTTTTACGAAACGGTGCGAAACGGCAGAAAACAAATGTTGTTTCTTTCATTAAACAAAACGACGTCGTTTTGAAGCTAAGTGCATAATCGATTATGCACCGCGGTGCACGATATAATTTGCCTTTTATTGTGTCATATATAGTTGCAATGAGAAATTGAAGCACATAGTTTTAATTTAAAGGCCTTGCTATGTGTGTTCACGAGAGAGTGATAATTGGCTATTTTGTATTAATATTTAACAACATGTCAAAGTCCAAGATTAAAGGATTTCTAAGAGTTCTTAAAATACAAAATAATCAAAGCGATATGTAAAAGTCCTATTATTAAATTGCAAGTGAATGAAAGCTCAACTCACGTCTAATATAATGTAAGGCCTTAAGTTTAATATAGACAAGTATTTCATTTTTTTATTGCAAGCACCAAAGGTTTAATTAAAACTATATATCCCAAGATAATGGCATAGAAAGTGAGTAATTATGCTGTGCATCCGTATGCACCATGCATGGTGCATACGGATGCAAAAACGACGTCGTTTTATTAAAAACGCACGTTTCCCCTTTAAAAAAATTAAGGTTCGATTTCGAGCAACAACATTATGTTGTTCATTCATTCTGAAATTTTAGTTCATAGATTATGGAATTTTAGTTCATTGATTCTGGAATTATAGTTCATCGATTCTGGAATTGTAGTTCATTGATTCTGAAATTTTAGTTCATAGATTCTGGAATTTTAGTTCATTCATTCTGGAATTTTTAGTTCATAGATTAGATTCTAGAATTTTAGTTCATAAATTCTGGAATTATAGTTCATCGATTCTGGAATTTTAGTTCATATGTTGGTGCATACGGATGCACAACATAATTTGCCATAGAAAGTGGCTATTTTGTGGTACAAATATATGTTGGGCCCACTTTTGATTTAGGTCGAGTCAAAGTGAATTCAGGTTCTTTGTAGTAAGAAGTAGAGATTGATATATTGTACTCTCAAAATGGGTCATGGGTGAATGAGAAATTGATTCTAAAAGTAGACCCATTTAAGTTGAAAAATAAAAGTGAAAAAGACTTTGTAAAAACACTTGTCCCACATTAGTTTGAGAAGTGTATTTATACCACTATATATACAATAGCCTTTTAGATACATATTGAATTATATTGCACAGAGGTTTAGTTTGTAAAGGTTTAATAGGAAATTGTTCATGCATGTGTTGACGGACTGAAAAATGTCCTTATTTTGAAATTGTTAAAAGAAAATTATTTTATATTTCCTAATTTTTGTGGAGTTTGTTCTAATTGAAGTCTTAGTATTTTTTTATAGGACACACTTTAACAAATATAATATCTTATTTACCCTCTTGATTGAATTTGCCAACCAATCAAATTCAATTGTTACACCTTAGCTTCATTATATTTCAAGTTTTTATCTGTTTATCATGTTTTTTTGATAAAGGATTGATAAGAAAACTTTTTAAAAAGTGAACCTAGATCATGCCTTGAAAGTGTTATATGATTTTTATCCTCTTAATACTTGTTCTTATCAGAGCAAAATATCCAATAACATGGTGGTTGATTCTTTGTTTATATGTGAAGGATAATATACTCATTGTAGGTAGTAACGATCAAATGATTAAATCTACCAAAATATATATGTTAAATTCGAGATTTGATATAAAAGACATGTGTGTAGTAGATTTAATCATCGAGATTAAAATTGTGAGAAGACTGGATGATCTCGTGTTAAACCAAACTCATTATATTGATAAAATCCTTGCAAAATTTAACAATAATGAGAATCAATTGGCTAGGACACTGTTAGGTACTAACGTACATCTGTTCAAAAATTGCACGCAGAGAGTGTATTTCGCAAGTAGAATACGCTAAATTATTAGAAGTTTAATATATTTAATGAGTTGTAATAGACTGGATATTGCCTTTGCTGTTTACAAACTTAGTAGATATACGAGTAACCCTATTGATACACACTAAAAGGTGATAATGAGAATTATAAGATACTTGAGATATACTAGTGACTTAGGATTACACTATATGAGATATTCTGATGTATTTGAAGGCTATAGCGACACTAACTGGTGAAAAATTAAACGTGGATTTAAACGTAATATCGCGTTATAACTGGCATGGGTAGTTGAACATACATTTTCTGCCGCCGTCGTACGGCGAAGGGGACTGTTACCACCGCCCCCAGTACTTAAAGAAAGGAAAGGCTCATGCTCAAACAAATGATAAACTAGGTGTTGGGTAAGTGGTCAGTCGAATAAACTCGATCGGTAGACGTATTCGGATACCATGGCTTTGTTTGACAGAGCTTATTTAAGAGCTTATAACTTATTTTAAGCTACTAATAAACTATAAGCTCTGTTTGGTAATGTTCCTAAAATAATCTCCTAGCTTAAAACAAGAGCTTATTTTGGAAGGCTACCTTAGGTAGCGTTCCAAAATAAACTCCAAGCTTCCTAACTTTTTTTTCCATCTTTATCCTTATTATTTTAAAGAAATGACATAATTTACCCTTTTCAATTAAAACATTTTTCTCTTCTCTTTGCAGCTTTCACCATAAATAGTATTATTATTATTATTATTATTATTATTATTATTATTATTATTATTATTATTATTATTATTATGAGATTTGCAACAATATTGCTACTTCATTATGAGATGCTAGATCATGATTATGCTAATAGTTTTATTTCAAAATTTTAATATTTTTTAAAGACAAAATGTTAAATTTTAATATGTAAACAAACTAATTTAAATTTTATAAAGATGTCCTTTTTAGTCTTTTTACATTTATCAGCTTATCAAAACGCTAATTTACCAAACACTTTCAATCATAACAGCTATTCAGTTTTCAACTCCGAGTTTATAGCTTTTCAACTTTTAGCTCCTTTTCAGCTTTCAGCTCATAGCTTATAGCTTTTCAACTAGATTTGCCAAACAGAGCCATGAATGAATGATAGAATGTTGGTGAAGTAATAATGGGATTTCCAAGAGCATTACAAGACATGTTGGAACTAGTATAGATTTAGATGCCGTAGTAGTTGCCAAAACTTTTTCGAGATATTTTCCCTTGAGTGTTTTACCTTTTCTATATTTGGAATGCAATTTCATTTTTTTTTTAGACAATTTTCATCAAATTTGGGCGTCACCAATTATTTGGGGATAAGATTTTTAGGAAATTTATTCCCTAATTTAGATCGATTGCCTATGTATAAATACCTCATGAAAACTAGGAAAACTAAAGTGCTCCAAAATTTGAAGAGTTCAAGGCATTTTTTTGTGCGCTTTTTGCTGTTTGATTCTCATTATCATATTTACCGTTTCTTTTGTTCTTTACGTATATTTATTCGACCGATAGTATTGGCTAGCTGGCGACTTGTCCGAAGGTTGCGTTGCAAAGCCAACACTAGTGTAATATATATATATATATATATATATATATATATATATATATATATATATTAATATATATATCAAATGCATGTCGAGGTTGTGTCCAAGTAAAACATGCCGTGACATGATAGCTATTGATCTTGTCAAAATCAACGTTCAGGATGAACACAAATTTAAAGGAAAAAAAAAAGTCCGTGACAATTTAGTTAGTTTATGTATTGTTCAAACTTAAGTCGTATTTTCTGTGCTTAAGATGCGTCGGGTTAATATTTCAGGTGCAATGCGTTTTTTGTTGAGACTTGTGCATCACTCTAAAGCTTAAACTGTGTCGTTTCAAAGTTTAAGGTGCGTCCTTTTTAACACTTAGTGTGATCCCCGTTCGAGAAGAACAACCGCCGCGCATTCCTTGTTCTTCGGATTTCCATCTTGTACGAGGTTGACGAGCGTTTCAACGAACTTTAGTTGTCTCATTTCCTGTCTCCCCGCCAGGTGCGAAGCGAAGATAAGCAGGATGGAGAGGATTTCGTCGACGATATCGAGTTTCTTGTCCATCAGGAATTTGAGGAGAGGTTCTATGATGGCGCCCTCGATTGCCCTGGCGTTGTAGGCTTGGTTGAGGCAGATGTTGAGTAGATGAGATACACATCAGGGAGAGAATCATCACCTTTATTAATCATCTATAACTACAATATTATAAACAATAGTAATGTTCACGGATATTTATTTACATGTATTAATTAGTTTATAATGCAGGATTACAAGATAATTTATTTTAATTACTACCTCTTACCCCAAGGCTGAATCCCCAACCTTAAGGACTCCCCACACTTCGACCTGACAGAGCATGTGGGAGGATGTAAATCACGGTGACTATGGGTTAGTAGACAGATTTTAATTATTACCTCAATTCAAGTAGTAGTTATTCTATTTGCTATTTCAATTTAAATAAAAACAAATAGAACAATAAAACACCATAAATTAACCTCTGTTTTAATGTTTTTACACTTACAAGGTTCAAATAATTTACTAAATTAGGTCCATCACCTCTTTAAACATCAACCTTGTAAAATTACTTTTTCTAAAATACAATTTGAGCTAATCTCCTTGTTTACATAAATCATATACCAACTTAATTTTTCAACCTTGTATTTTAATCTTGATTGGAGCAATTACGCTTGATACTACTCCTTTTTGACACTTGAAGTTTCTATGTGTATGATTGTATTAGTTTTTCACTCAATGTAATAACCTTGGAAACTTCATCATGTAATGATGAAACTCATGAAAGTGTTCTTTTTGTTAGTTTAGTGGTGTTGGTTGTGTTTATGGGAGATGTAAAACGGAAATGGAATTATCGAGTATATATCGTTCTCACAAGGATGATAAATTTGGAAGCCTTAAGAAGTTGCAAATGAGTAGCTAGAGTTCAAGCTTGTCATGCAAGTTTCAAGCAAAGCATAAGTGCAAATAGATTGAAGGCAAAATAAGGGAGAGTTTATAGGTGTCAAGATGGTGAAGTAACTTCTGAAGTTGATGTCTTATCTTGGTAGAAATCTCATAAATTGAAGTTCAGTATTTTGTCTAAATTAGCACGTGATGTTTTAGCTATTTCAGTTAGCACCGTGGCATCAGAAGCCACGTTTAGGGCAGGTATCACTAGTACAGATCTGCACATCCGCTACCCTTGTAAAGGGCTATCCACTACCCTTGTACAAGGGTAGCGGATACTAGGGTCGCTGAAAACCCTGAGCTTTCCGCTACCCTTTAAAAAGGGTAGCGGAAAGTTAAGCATCCGCTACCCTTCTCTAAATAGAAGGGTAGCGGATTCTTTTTTTTTTTTTTAATTAAAAAAAATTATTATTATATTTAAATTTCTTATTTTTTAAAAATCATATACAGAATTCATACACTACATATTAACATAATATTAACTATCAACACAATATTATCAACAAACTATCAAAACACAATATTATCAACATACTATATTATAAATACAATATTATCAATACGCAAGCTCATACATGTTGATGGCTATTGCGTTAATCCTTGATGAGTATACCTTCCTAACTTTCTGTCTTTGATATTTAAATGAGCTAATAACTGGATGAACTTGAAAAGCTACATTGCGATGTCTCCAAGCTTCTTCTAATGCCCCCCACCATATCTTTTGGCATGGCAATAGTGTATGTTACCAATCAAAGTCTGGGACCTATCAAGGTAATGATCTATAATCAGTAAATTTGCGATTGAAGCTGAAAGGAGAAAGCATTTGCATAATGACCTAAGAAAGAACTGATCAAGAATGTCTATTGAACAAAATAAAACGCTCCATAAAAATTTGCACCTACATTATTTGTCTTACCTTTAAATGTTTTGATCTGGCTTTCTTTGATAGTGCCATTATGCAAATGCAAATTTTCCAAACATTTCTTTTTTCAACAACATCTGATAGGGAGAAGAGATCGATACCATTTAATCCCAAAATTTTGCAGATCTACACGAACAAGGGAACTAATAACCTTCACCACCACAACTTATTGTCATTAAAAGATTAAAGTGAAAAAGAGTCATTTACTTTCATGCTACTTGTGAATAACAAACTCAATCTGCTTAAAGTTTTCATAAAAAAAAAAAAAAAAAAAAAACTCAATCTGCTTAAATGGTCAAGGCCACATACTATTAATCAGCGGATTTCCTTACCCCGTTATTCGTTAGATCAAAGCAATGCTATAGACACAGTACTACTATGATGAATTATAATTGTGTTGTGTTCCATTAATAATGTCAGAGAGTACAGGGAGCGAAATATAGAGATGCTAGATAGAATCCTAGTCTAACACGAATAATATAGTCCTAGTCTAATATGAATAATATAGTCCTAATACTCCCCCTCAAGCACAAGGTTGGCTAACAAAACATTGAGTTTGTCACGGAGAGAGTTAAATCGAAGAGATGACATAGACTTTGTGAAAATATCCGCTAGTTGATCCTTGGTTGAAATAAAGTGCACTTCTAACTCCTTTTTGGCTACTTTATCGCGAACAAAATGATAGTCAATCTCAATGTGCTTCGTACAGGCAAGAAACACTGGATTGACACATAAATAAGTAGCTCCCAAATTATCACACCATAATCGAGGAGGAGACGTAGGCGGATGCCGCGCCGATTTCATGTAACAGAGAAAAGAGCCGTGTAACTTCTACAGATACATCAGCGAGTCCCTTGTATTCTACTTTAGTCGAAGAACGTGCCACAGTCCGTTGCTTCGACAAACCCAAGATATAAGATTACTGCCCAAGAACACAACAGAGCCATTAGTAGATTTGCGGTCATTCGGATCGCCAGCCCAATCTGAGTTAGAATATGCGTGAATATCCATAGATGTAGACCGAGAAATACGCAGGCCAAGATTCAGGGTGCCTTTGACATACCGCAGGACTCTCTTTAGAGAGGCCCAGTCTGTAGTAGTGGGAGCATGCATATGTTGACACAATAGATTAGCATCATAAGATAGATCCGGACGAGTTACCGTAAGATACTAGAGAGCACCAGCAAGACTCCTGTATTGTGTTGGATCGGCATAGGGAACGGCCACGTTGTCTGTTATTTTTGCAGAAAAGACAGGCGTGATTATTAGCTTCCAGACCACCATGCCAGCACGTTTGAGAATATCCTTCATGTACCGTTGTTGGGATAAAAACATACCGCCAGATAACGGGACAGTTTTTATTCCCAAGAAGAAAGAAGGCACACCCATATCACGAACCTTAAATTCAAGTGTTAATTTATCAATAAGAGCAGTAACACGATCTGAGTCAAATCCCATAATTAATATGTCATCAACATACACCAAGAAATAAAGACGAATATTGTCACGAGATTAGATAAAAAGAGACACATCCATCTTAGAAGGCGAGAAGCCCACAGAGACAAGAAAATCATGTAGCCTTGTGAACCATGCACGTGGAGTCTGTTTGAGACCGTATAGAGATTTTCTAAGCAAACATACATGATTAGATAACGACTTATCCTCATAACTAGGTGGCTGTCGCATGTAAACAGTTTCAGCTAGCACGCCATTTAAAAAGGCGTTGTGAATATCCAACTGGCGAATAGACCACCCACGAGATACGACTAAAGATAAGATAAGACGAACCGTAGTGGGCTTAACCACAAGACTAAAGGTCTCAAAAAAGTCCTCTCTAGCAACCTGATTAAAACCCTTAGCTACTAACATTGCTTTATGACGGTCTATTAAACTATCAACCTTCCGTCTAGTTGAGATGGAATGAGACGCCACGTATGATTATGGACCAAGGCATTGAACTCCGCGTCCATTGCATCACGCCACTCAGGAAACTTGACCGCCTGAGAGTAACAGGTAGGCTCAGGCAATATAGTGGAAATAGTGGTTAAGGCAACATGTTGATGCGGGTCGGAGCTGCGAGTGTTCATGCTATGTGATCGAGGAAGCGGAGTAGCACGTCGAGGACGTCCGCGCGGCCTGCCGCGCTGCTCAACCTGCTGGTCCGAGACAGTCCGCTCACTCGATGCGGACTGCTCGTGACCGTGACCGGCATCACCGCCAGAAGCCGCCACAGGCTCATGAATCTGCCGAGCGCCAATAGTAACTGTGGTCGAGGCATCACTTCTTTGGTCCATCACAATTGGTGCAGTAACCCACGGTTCGAAACGCGGTGTAGTAACCCGCGAGGCAATAGGAGAAACAAAGGGAAACACAGTCTCATCGAATCGCACGTGGCAACAGATAAAAACCTTGTTAGTGTTAGTGTCCAAACAACGATAGCCACGATAAGACGGAGGATAGCCTAGAAAGACACAAGGAGATGAATGAAACTGGAGTTTATTGCGATTATAAGGACGTAGGACAGGAAAGCACAAACAGCCAAACACTCGCAAGTAAGAGTAGGACGGGGGAGATCGATGTAAACGGAAGTGAGGGGACTCATCAGATAGAACACGAGTAGGCGTTTTATTAATTAGACACACAACAGTTTCAAAAGCATAGTCCCGAAAACGAGACGGGACAGATGCTTGAGCCATTAAAGACAGCCCTGTCTAAAAAACATGACGATGTCTTCATTCTACTCGACCATTTTTCTCGTGAGTATACATATAGGATTGCCTGTGGCGGATACCTAGCGAAGCAAGAGTGGAACCAAGCTTTTTATATTCTCCCCCTAAATCAGATTGAAAGGAAATAATCTTGCGAGAAAAAGAACGTTCAATGAGTGACCGAAACTTATCAAATATAGCATACAAATCAGATTTTGCACGCATGGGATAATACCATATATAACGAGTGTAATCATTATCCACAAACAACACAAAATATTTATAGCCAGACGCAGAAAGTAATGGCGCTAGGCCCCAAATATCTGAATAAATCAATTCCAAAGGATGTGTACTAGTAGTTTCGACACGAGTCAAAGGAAAACGAGAGGATTTTCCCAATTGACAAGAGGAACAGACATTGGGAAGATCACTAGAATTAAATGTACCAATAGACGAAGACGTTAAAATTTTACGTAAGACTCGATAATGAGGATGACCCAACCGCATGTGCCAAACGTAAGAGGATCGCGCAGCAACAAACGCAGCAGGAGCTGAGGAGGTCGCAGGCCATGTGTAGAGACCCCCGGACGCATGTCCCTTAAAAAGAACCTTCCTGGTCAAAATGTCCTTCACATAGAAACAAAGGGGGTGAAACTCAAAGAAAACATTATTGTCTTTTGCAAAACGCTGGACAGACAATAGAGAAGAAGAGAGACCAGAGACATGTAAAACGTCATGTAACTTAAAAGACCTAGAATCAGTAGCTAACGAAGTGGAACCAACATTAACAATAGGAAAACTTGTACCATTGGCGACTCGCAGAGTCTCCAGGCCATCATAACGTGTTGCAGAAGTCATCAAAGAAGAATCAGGCGTAACATGATTTGTAGCACCAGTGTTAGGGAACACTGATGAGGACCGTCGGAATCACCATTATCACCAGAGACGGCCAAATTAGCCTGAAAACCCGGAGCCCCTGAATAACGCCGAAAGCAATTGGCTCCCGTGTGACCAAAACATTTACAAATTTGACAAGGATCATCATAGCGCCAAAAACAATTGGCTCCTGTGTGACCAAAACGTTTACAAATTTGACAAGGATCACCATAGCGCAAAAAACAATTGTCTCCCGTGTGACCAAAACGTTTACAAATTTGACACGGATCATCAATGCCACGTTGTTGACTGAACCGCTTCTCATACGGTGTATCTTGGTTCAATGCCATCAGCTACTACTACGAACATGGATGTTGGAAAGGAAAACCCTAGCTAACTGATACCAGACGAGAATATAATTGTGTTGTATTCCATTAATAATGTCTGAGAGTACAGGGAGCGAATATATAGAGATGCTATATAGAATCCTAGTCTAACACGAATAATATAGTCCTAGTCTAATATGAATAATATAGTCCTAATAGCTTTCACTAAAGACCAAAAAACGTTTAATGAAAAATGAACCCCTCCAAGGATTATCCTATAGCAAACCAATTGAGATGAACAGCTTTACCAAGATAAACATTGAATATGATGAAGAAGATTAACCTTTAGAAAAGAGTCAACATTAGAATAAGGTCTGTATCTCCCACTGCTTTTCCGGGAATCAAGTGGTTTATACTTTAAACGTCTAAGCTCTGGACACTTTACAAACAACATATTCCACACTACTTTAGAGACCTCAAACCTGCAACAAGTCAAACAAACATAACTATTATTTGATAGAAGAAAAAAAGTAATTTTTTTTAAAAAAAATGATGACGTCAAAAGTAGAAGAGCTTCCCTTTCATGAAAAAAAAAAAGATTACAAATCAACACAATACTAATCCGCTATATTTCTTCTTTTGTCACATGACTGCATACATGTAATCAATATCTATATCTATCTATCTACACACACCCAAAGAAATAGATCCTAACCCAGACAATAATGTCAGAAGAACTACTATATAGAAATTATCAATAAGTGTAGAGCGTAACCTGAAATATGGATAGAACAGTGACAGGATGAAACAAGAACGAGCATAGAAATGTAAAATAATTCCAAAATGATGGTGGATCCATTTTATCATTTAGAAAAAGAAGCTAGAAAATATAAAGGTATATGATATATGTGAGATAATACAGTAATGCTTGTTTCAGTATCTGAAATGTTAGCCAAGGCACCTACAATTAGACCTGCATTTCAATAAAAAGAGTATAAGAAGTATATAATCAATACATAATATTGCTTTATTTCTTAATAGTGGTACACTATCATCTACTATCTCAAAGTAATTACTGATGCATATTACGTAGTTCTGTAACGTGCAAACAAATAACTGTACCAACTGAATCAGATTTCTTTATGGAAAAATCCTTAACCAACTAAAAAATAAGAAGTTGTAGTCTCTGACTTGCAATTCCAGTGAACAGTATAGACACAATGACAGAAACTTGCAAAAGGAAGTCCAAAAGAGCAAGACTGACACATAGTAATAGCATCAGCTACATGAAATAGATGAGAAATCATTACTCCAACTACAAAAATCAATTCTAATATATGTTCTTACAAAGATAAACTATGTTCAAGAATTGTTAAGTTAAGGCCTTTACTTCATAATCTAACAAGAAATGATTGACACAATAAAACAATCATTCAATCCTGTCTAAAACTAACATTATTATTGCTTCTTAAATTAGTCCCAAGAAATAGACTAAAAAATTGTTACAAATTCTAAAAAACGTACAGTGCAATCATATTATATTCATTTGGTACAATGGTTTAGCACAAAAGCAAAAAATCTAGTAGATTAGGACATTCTTTTAGCAGTATATATTTTACTAAAGTTGACCTGCAACTAAAGGGCTAGAAAGCCAATGTGAAATGAATGAAATTAGTGCTGGACATTCTGAAATTTTTAACTTTGCAGAAAATTAAAACAGCACAAGTCATTCTAATATTACTAATCAGCGGGAAGATCTCCATCTGGCATCTGCACCTGATTGCTGAGCATATAACCATTAATGTGCAATCCAACTATTAGCTTAGACTACTGAGATGGATCACATGCTTCAATTTGGTATCAGAGGCAGACCAAACGTCATGGGTTCGAATCTCTACGTCACCCGATAAGCGACTATGGTCCACGTGTTGCTTGGAACCCACCGCACACGTGAGGGGGCGTGTTGAGCATATAACCACTAACTATCAGCTTAGGCTTTTAGTAAAAATGGAGCACAAGTTTCAATTTGGTATTAGAGCCAGACCAAAGGTCATGGGTTCGAATCTCTACGTGATAATTACTCAACACGCCCCCTCACATGTGAGGTGGGTTCCAAGCAACACGTGGACCGTAATCGCTTATCGGGTGACGTAGAGATTCGAATCCATGACCTTTGGTCTGGCTCTGATACCAAATTGAAGCATGTGCTCCATCTCAACTAAAAGTCTAAGCTGATAATTTGCTTTAAATCAAATAAATTTCTTCAATATTTCAAAATAGTACAATAACAGTAATGTGACTGCCAACAATTCTGCCATTTTTTAGGAGTTTGCAAAGAGTATGGACAAAGTATAGGAAGCACAATCATCTATGGGATATGATAGTACTACAACATGTTTTTGGCTATGGTTCTATTTATTCTTCCTGTACAACTGGACTTTGGCTATAGATCAATATGGCACCCGAGTGTCCATAGGCAATTCATCGAACACCTAGACTACAGTCCTTCTCGGATCATGCCCTCTCGGATCTATGATGGGGAATGTGATAGGACTACAAGGCTAACCTAAGCTTAGAAATCTCTTGCCTAAGCTTAGGATTCCTAGAACATTCATAAAGTCGGGCCCTACTTCAAGAACACAAGACAATTCATCCTCCACAACAGGAAATATACACAATCTTCATCAACACACTCCAACAATTAGGATGAAATCACACTAATCAAACGCATTACAACTAGTAAACAATCCTAGCCCTATAGATTTAGCTACTCATCATCTTTGGTTGCAACAATATCAAATTGAAGAATAGCATAATGAATTGATGAAGAATTAAAAGATCAAAAGGAAATTAGTTACCAAACTTTAATTCAAGAGAGTTACAATCATCTATTTGTAGAAGAACTAGCTCTAATCTTCAAGGTTTATCACTCCTTTGGACTAGAATCTCCTCCTTCTCCTTGAGACTTGAGTGAATTTTCGAGCTAAATGTCTAGAGAGAGAAAATGTAAAGTGGAAAAATCTAAAAATCTAAAAGAAGTTCTTTACAAATCTGAAAAATGTAACATTTAACGATAAAATTCACGCCGAAGTTCTTCACGCCTACATCGTGGCTGGTGTCACTTATAACTTAGCGATGGTGATCGCGATTCGTGACAGTCCCAGGTTCCTAGCCACGCCCGTGTCACGATTGTGACTCAGGTTCTTCTCTCTCCTTTTGTGCTCTTCCAAGAGTGCCCCGTTTTAAGCTCCTTTGCCTCTCTTTTTGCCCATAATTTATCAAAAACACTAGAATGCATAAATTAGAAGGCTTTGTAATGCATAATCACGTTTCATCGCTTATTACTCATAAATCATGCACAAGTGATCCAAATTATGCACAAGATGCCCTCTAATTGACCCTAAAAAGTAACATCTTTTGATACTTATTAAATGATTTTACACAACCCCTTTATATAGCTACTAGTATTTACCTCGTGCGGTGCACGGACAAAAATTTATAAGTATTGTTGTAATGTTATGATACAAAGCAAAATTAGTTTTATTAAAAATGTAAGTATAGTTATACAATATAATATTTAAATGTTAAGACAATAAATGCATTCATATTGCTAATCTCATTTGCAATAATGATCTTACAAAGTTAAACGGACAGAAAAAGATCCGAACCACCTCGTGGTTTACAAAAAAAAAAAAAATAATGATCTTACAAATCTATTAATATCCATTCACATTTAGGCTGGAAAATTTTTTCCCTACTTAATTTTACTTTAAGTTACCTAGCTTTCTTTGTAAATTATTAAAAAACTAATCAAAATTACAAACTATCAAAATTACAAACTATATATATATATATATATATATATATATATATATATATATATATATATATATATATATATATATATATATATATATATAGGATTATATTCAAATACAAACAACCCTTAAAATACAAACGTGCGGATTACTTAGGATCGTTGGATTTTGAGATGGGTAGGATTAATTAAAATATTTATGGCCATTAAATTTCTTGAATAAGTTTTTATTATTACGCTGGGGTAATTGTGGGATTTTACTCCTGCTCTAATCTTATCAAATCCAGATCACACGCCTGGGTAATTACTTTAGCCCGAATTTCTTTCTCTTTCCCGAATTTCTTTCTCTCTGTTTATCGCACATTGGCGGAGCTTCTTCTACGTAGTTCGATTCTCATTCAACAACAGCGGACGATGGTCGTCTGGGGACCGAAGTGGAGCCAAGCGCCGCAGACCACTCGCTCGGGGTGTAGGTTGAGGTATTTTTTTCTCCCTTTTGCCGTTTTTGAATTTTTTAACAATATTGTTCTTATCTTTTGTGTTGCGGTGGCCGTTTGTCAGGGGGTGTGGGGGTGGTTATGCATGTGTGTTATGTGGGAGGGGGGTGGTTCTTGGTTCAGATAACTACATTTAGCCTAACATAACAATTAGGTAATAAGCAGATTGGGGGTGTTAGGCTATTGTGCATGCCTATGTTTTAATTTGTGCATTCGTGCGTTTTAATTTGTGCATTCTTGCGTTTTAATATGTGCACCATAGGCAAATGACATCAATCTACAGACTGCAATTTTTAATTTGTTGGTGATTCAGCTAGTAATTGACTACTATTGACATATCAGTTAGACCGTGGCTCGGGGGGGGGGGGGGGGGGGGGGAGGGGGGTTGAGGGGTGAGTGTCATGTGAATTTTTGTGCATCTTAATCCAGTGGAGATTACCATATAATTGTGAGTTTATGGTGATAGTTGGTGTTAATTTTTTTTATTGATTGGTATTGTAGCAAATTCTTGTTTTTTTTTTTTTTTTTTTTTTTTTTTTTTCGTGAATGTAGAACCACTCTAGACTACCATTTTTTTTTCCCTTGAGTGCAGGTAATAAACAACAGAACTAGATTTCAAGATGCATTATTCTGAAGTTACGTGACACAAGGGAACTGATAATGGGGGAATCTTTCTGGTTTTGATCATCATTATGTGACGTATAGACAAACAATATAGCTTATGCATTCTGATTTTGAAAACTATGTTATTTTTTAGGAATTAGTTTTTGGATTACTTGATGTTGAATTCTGGAAAACCTATATTCAATAATTTTTATTTGTAGCGCAATTTTGATTGGTTTCATCTTCCTAATACAGTGCACAAATGAATTCACATTGGTGCACATGTTTTAAACTTGTGTACGCAGCTAATATTGCACACACAAAAATGCTTAGAGTGCACACCTGAGTACTCCGAGAGTGCACACAAAGTAACTCTAAAAATGACACACTTACGAGCTAAGGTGCAGATTCGGTTTGTATGATGACTCTTGTACATACAAGATATGTTTGTGGGCATTTATTTACGTGTAACGCACATAGGGTACTCTGGATTCACCCATGGGAGGACTCAATATGTTGACATCCAGATGTGCACAGAACGTTGTACGAAAGTGCACACAACAAAATCTTCTTAATTTTTAACACCATGAAATACACCGTGGTGCCATGCACACACCAGTGGTAATAGATGCACACATACTGGTAATGGCCCAAAATGCTAGACTAAGCTAATGTGCACACAAAATGTAAATGAATGGCACACCATTTGATTGAAAAGACAAACAAAGTAAACTTCTATGGGTTTTAAAAAACAGAAAACATAATCCCTTACAATACTCGAAAGAGCTAAACCTTCATATGTTAACGTACTTAAATACATACACAAGAAAAGTGATGTATTAGAAAATTTGAAACAAAGAACAGAACACAACATCCAGCGGGTAAAAACTAATGCTTCGCAAGAAGACAATTATGACTATCATAGTGAGCTAACTGGTTACAAGCTCTACACATGCATTTTGCCTTCGTAAATTTTTCAACCGCAAGCTCCTTAGAAAAAAAAACAAAAAAAAAAAAAAAAAACAAAACAAAACAAAAACACCATATTCCGAGACCAATACTTCGTAGAACCTGGAGAGATATCCATCAGACAACCACTAGAGACACCTTCCGAACCTACATCACCTGCCACAAAAACCAAAAAATGACATATTGCAACAAAACTAATCCAAAAACGATACAGAAACTAAAGAATACCACGGATAAACACACAAACTAAACAACGTAAACATTAACCACAACCTAAACCAACATGTGGTCAGTACTATTGTGCACTTTAATACATTAGCTTGTACTTATTATGCTGTTTATTCGGGGACCAATTTTGAGTTTATTTAGATCGAACCCGAGATGGGTGCACCAGATTCACCTTGGCGGTGCACACTACTATGCTCTTGGTAAAAACCCTGTGCATATGTCCACTCATGGTGTCACATTTTAGTTACCGTACACTAGTGTTTTGGGAATTACGACACATGCTCTCATTATTTTGTAGGCTTGTGTGCACAGTCACACGTAGCAGTGTGCACTGCCAACCATTATTAAACTACCCACTATATACTGTAAATGCAAAGCAGCAACTATAGTCTAAAATTTAATCTAATTCATGAATCGTTTAATTAACCAACAATTTGCATACATCTCTTCACCGGCTGCTTGGGCGGGGGGGGGGGGGGGGGGGGGGTGCGACTTCCGCTTCTGCTAGTGCATCGTGATGGAATGGGCGTAGACAACTCCTTCTGTAATTAGTCTTCCTAATTTTTAGCGAAATATCCAGATAAATCTGATCCAATATTGCTTTGTTAATGATTTGGCGTAATTACCCTTATTCCCACTTAAACGGATTCTTTATTTAATTAAATTCCCTACATCTAATCCATCCATCTACACACATCCTATGGCTAGATTTTTTCCTTACAAACGTTTGTATTTTAAGGGTGTTTGCATGTGAATGCAACCCTAGGTTAGTCTCCCATACGGTAGAGGTTAGTCTCCCATACGGTTTGAGCTAGTCTCCCAAGCAAGGTAAAAATGCTTCACTTGAGATTCAAAACTGGGATCACTTGGCATAACTCAGTAGCTCACACACGTTTCTTCCAACTCCTCTAGCATGGTTCTTGTTGACTTATCTGCATCATAATTATGTTAAGCTATAATCCCGCTTAACTTCTTCAAATAAATTATGATCTTCCAGACTTGTACATGGGTTGCATGATTATGGGTGCACCATACTCCGTAGACTTAAACTGACTCAAATAGAATAAAAATGGGGACTGCTTGATATTTCAAAAATACATTCGGCTCATCAAAATTTACAATATATTCCTAACATATATATATATATATATATATATATATATATATATATATATATATATATATATATATATATATATATATATATATATTGCCATTACAAAAATAAAAAATAAATCAATTGACACTAAATAATATAATATAATAAAAAATAAAAGTTTTAATATAACAAATGATGTGCCAATATATAATTACATTTTTTTTAAAACTTTATGGGTCAAATCTATCCCATTGCAGCAGTCCATTTTCCCAAAGCCCACTCACACTTTTGGAGGGAAAGCTAGGATTCTGCTTTATTATATATAAAGATAAAGAAGATAAAGAAGATAAAGATAAAGATAAAGAAGATATAAAGATTTAATTGGACACCTTGATTTGTCACTCCATTTTCTACAGGATCACATGTCCAAATATTATTGTGCAGAGATAAATCACAACCACACCTTTGTCGAGAAACCACTTCTCTTATCATTATTCTAAGAGCAAATTTGAGTTCCTTAATAGGAATTATGTTGGATATTTGGTTGGAATAAACCCAATAATAATCCTACGAAAAAGGATTATTATTTTATGGGAGAAACTGGGAAGGATGAGAAGATATCGTGGGGAGGATGAAGGGATACCGAGGGAAGATGTTTAGTACGAGTCGAGCAAAACACTCTTTCTTTAAAACCTTATTTGCTACCTCCCACAAGTTCTAGGAGCATTGTAGTATAGCCTAGGTTTCACAGGATAAAACATACTATGGTTCAATTGTTTGAGCACCCAAACAATGAACCCGGCGAACTAGAGCAACGGCAAGAACACAATAGCAAGAAAGGAGTAGAAGCAGAAATTTTGAGAGAGTAAACAGATTTTCTTGTGTTATGAAAACGTTCTATTCTACCACTGTTTATATAGGGGTTGAAGGCCGGAGTGAATAACATTCATTATGCCATTTAAAATTGATATAAAAATCATCTTTGTAACATCTGAAACAGCAGGCCAGTAGCTGAACTTTTAATTCGATATTCAAAATTTGAATTAATCTGAATTAATTCTGTAACTGATGAATTAAAGCTCAGAATGGTCACTTCCGGAACCATCGATTGGCCTGAGTCGACAATGATTCTAGTTGGCTGAATCGAACCCCATGGCATCAACTTGTGTTCAGCTCTCTGCCTCATCAACTCGTGTTGACTTGGCCAATCGAACTGATTCTGCGTCGAGCCCTCAGCACGAGAGTGCACGGCTACTTTAAAGTTTTTCCCTTCATTTTTTCAACTCAAATGAGTCTAATTTGAGAATCAATATCTCATTCACCCATTATCCGTTTTGAGCGTACAATATATCAATCTCTTCATCTCACTACGAAGAACCCGAATCCAATTTGACCCGACCCAAATCAAAAGTGGACCCACTAATACTTATACCACAAAATAACCACTTATAATGCCATTTTAAACTATTTTTTCCAACAAATTATAACAGACTCTTAATGTGACTGATGTAGCAAAAATAAGATGTGAGCTCGCGTGTGTTAAGTCGTCCTCAGGGGATTGGGGGTTATGGCACGCAATATGCAATCGCAATAAACTAGGCACTAGCATAAAGAAATCAACAAGAAGCTAAGAAAATCATAACGAAGTTAAGACTACGGTAACTAAACAAAATAACACGAACACATATGAACAAGATGTAAACACGAAATAAAGAAATAGGACTCAAGCTAGGGAGCATTATCTTCTAGATGCATATATAGCACAACCTAAGGATTGGGGAAAATCACACAACCAAGGAATAGAGGGGATGCACGTAGGAATCTTAGTCTATAAGTCACTCACGTGAGCAAATTAACAAGGATCAGAACAAGGAATTTCCCCACTTTCGTGACGTATCAATTCCAAGTCCATCAAGCACACAAAGCATCTAAAGCCCCCAATTTCCCCTATTTTCGTAGGAAGAAATCGGGTTTATGCAAGAGGTGGCTTGAATTCATCACCCAACTCTCGTTGAGGCAAGGAATTCTCCAAATACATGTCAATGAATGTGTACACCAAACATTAACAAGATATAAACACAACATCCTTCATAAACTCAAGAACCCTAGGTAGGCAAAAATCCCCTTTATGCAATAATCACAAACGAAGCATCAAGATAGGTAATACAACCCTAACTCAAGTCCAACATACTAACTACTCATGATTTAATAGCATAAAGAACACAAAAACACAAGTGTAAAGCATAAACATTGCAAAGGAAAAGAGATAAGGGAAAGAACACTTCTCTAAAGAAATTGATGGTAAATCTTGGAATCCAAGTTTCAAATCCAAGATTACAAGCTTGAAATATGTTGTGAAACCTAAATCTAAACCTAATCTAACACTAAAATATGAAAGGAAGTGAAATGAAATGTCTAGGGTTGGAACAAGGTCCAAAACTGTGTAAAAATGAGTGAATACGCGCCTATATAGTGAACAAAGCACAGAGGTACTGCCTTCCGTACGGTCATCCCTGAGGCAGTACGATTTATTCTAGTGTTCACTGGAATAGAGGTGCGGGCATGCGTACGGGTGTACGCGAGGGGGTACGCCACCTGCTTATTTTTTCAGATCTCGGATGAGATGAGGGATGGGCGTACGCAAGGGGGTACGAGGCTCCTGAAAATTCCTAAATGCATTCCAAACTCTTTGATTGATCTATTGATCCAAAAATTGCTCGTATCTTCCCACAATTATCATTGAATTCTTCACTTATTGTGAATGATTGCACCTTGAAATAAAACCAACATAAATTAGTCACAATTCACACAAGTGTTTTGGCAATTCACAAATAAAATGGGTTCAAGAAGGGGTAAAAATATAGACAAAAATGCACTTATCAGTGACAAATACTCTCTTTGGACCAACTTATACCAACTAATAAAAACTAGTACAAATAATATTAAACTTTCATACTAACAATTTCTACATTGGACATATGTTGATCAAATTCCCAAAGGCAACAATAATAAAACTCCCTCTAACAATTTGCACAGAGTATTCAACTAAGGGTGCGTTTGAAAACCCGGAAAATGATCTGAAAATGTTTTTTGGGTTTCTAGTGTTTGGCAAGAGGGGGGGGGAAAATGAGGTCAATGGAAAATGATACCTTAGTTAAAGGAAAATAGGTATGTTTTGGGAGAAAATGACTTCTCATTTTTTGAGGGAGGGAGGGAGGGGGGTGGGGGGGGTGGGAGGGGGGAAGTCATCATTTTCCAAGGGGTGCAAATGTAAAATTTGTCGGACCTAATTTCTGACGGGCTTTTCTCGGCCGTCCACCAAGCCCGCGGGCTAGGGTTCATAAAACCATAGCCCGCCCCACACGGGTTGGCATGCCTTTTTTTTTTTTTTTTTTTTTTTTTTTTTTTTTTTTTTTTTAATTCAAAGTTTAAATATTAACATTGTGAATTTACAATCCAACTTTAAACTCTTAACAAAAGTTAATATTAATTCAAAGTAAAAAAAAAAAGTAAAGTACAAATAATATTAATTTTTTTTAAAAAAAATAAAATTTTTTAAATGTTAGTAGCGCGCGCACACGGATATATATATATAATGTTCACACAGCAAGACAGCGGAGCGTTATGCCATGGAACCGTGTTCACCATTCATGGTGAACACGGTTCCAACGGTGTTAGTACACCGTTATCTTTTTTTTTTTTTTTTTTTTTTTTTTTTTCTTAATTAATTGCGTGACTTTTCTTCTTCATTTTCACATTTTGCGGTTTCACTTTAATTTGAGGTGAACAATTATTTCGGACATTCATAAATTATGAATTCATGCCTGCACATTCACTTTGGAACCATGCCTACACATTTCCGTCCGAAATCACGGACATTCATAAATTATGAATCCATGCATGCACATTCACTTTGGAACCATGCCTACACATTCACTTTGGAACCATGAGATTATGAGTTTTCTGTTATAAGATTATGAATTTTCAGTTATGAGATTATGAATTTTCTGTTATGAGATTATGAATTTTCTGTTATGCGATTATGAATTTTCTGTTATGAGATTATGAATTTTATGAAAATTCATAATCTCATAACAGAAAATTCATAATTTGATCAACGCGCGCCGTTAACTCCACATCCGCGAATTTTTTTTTTTCCTAAAAACGACGTCGTTTGACCTTGTGTTCACTATTCTCGGTGAACACGTTTCCATGGCATAATTTGCCCAAGACAGCGTTCTGCCCTGCTATATATATGTATATTTATTTATTTTTATTAGGGCCTAAGCTACGGGTCAGGCCTGCAAAATATTTGTGTGGCCCTAACCCGCGAAATTTATAATATATTATACGTTCAAAATGGATAATGGGTGAATGAAAAATTGATGCTCAAAGTAGACTCATTTGAGTTGGAAAATAATGTATACAATTGTATTCATTTTCCGGAAAATGAACTAAACACAAAAAGACAGTTTTTCGTTGTGCAGCCAAACAGCGGAAAGGAATATATTTTCTGAAAAATGACTGATTTTTCAGAATTTATTTTCATGTTTTCCAAACAGAGTCTAAATGTGACATTTCTCTCCCTTTTGATAAACAATATGTCAAAGATAAAGATAAAACTTCAAGAATCAAGATATAATAGGCAAGATACAACAAGTAGTCACTATTGTACGTAGCCTCTCACCCTGTACGTAGCCTCTCACCCTTTTGATAAACAATATGTCAAAGATAAAGATAAAACATCAAGAATCAAGATATATATAATAGGCAAGATACAACAAGTAGTCACTATTGTATGTAGCCAATAAAGCAACATTATTGTGTAGATACATAGATCGATGCAACCTAACCAAAATCTTTAATCATCACTTGAAAAGATAAAACAACATAAGTCACTGTTGAAAAATGGGGTATTGTTATTGCACAGAGTGAAAAGGATTGTGCACTCTCACAAGTCTGGTATTTATTGTGCACCCCAATTTTTATATCTTGTACTGCTCGATCGTTCGGACTTGTTGGATATTTAATATAATCGTTTTTTTGGTGTTCAGAAAAAAATTTAACTAAAACAACCATTAAGAACTTGACAGAACATTAAAAGTGAATCCCCACATCAAGGGTATTAATTACATGTTCATCTTCTAAAACATAATGAAAGGCTGAAAGCAATCTCTAAAATTAAGGAAGACCATCACTTAAAATCGGTCTAAAATCTCCTAACTGTACTTAATTCCTGTCGAGCATATGATATTAAACATAAATGTACAATAGATCTATTAGCTTAGGCTTTTAGTTGAGATGAAACACATGATCCAATTTGGTATCAGAGTAATGCTAAATGTCATGTGTTGGAATCAATGTCATATGATATTAAACATAAATGTGCAAGAACGGAATAAATGACCTTAACACACAACAACATACAAACATAAACAAATTCGATCAATTCCCAACTCATTAAGCTGCATCGTTGAGCATAGAGGTTGCATGGTCTTGAATCACCTTCCAAGCCATCTCCACATGCCGGAATTCGGTTAATGATCCTCCGACTGCGAACCTCATCATATACACTCCTCCCACCACTGCATGAGTGATGAAAATTTTCCCACTTGAATTTATGGCCTCCAACACCTTCGCATTCAACTCATTCACTTCTTCATCTCCCTGTGAAGCCTTGAGATGCTTCTCAATTGCTGTTGGCGACAGTCTGAAGCAAACCAAAGAAAAATTCCTTGGAACCATAACCTCAAACCTCTCGTCCTTGGCAACAAGCCCTTCAAAACCTTTCGCCATTTTAACCGCGCCATGAATGAACTTTCTGAGATTTGCCACGCCATAACTCCTGAAAATAATCCACAATTTTAGAGCTCTAAAGCGTCGGCTCAATGCGATTTGCCAGTCTTTATAATCAAGCACTTGCTTGGACTCGGTGGCGTTGTTCCTCAAGACCTCGGGGTTGGTGGACAAAGCCTTTGTTAGATCCGTTGGATGCTTCACCCAAAGGCAGCAACAATCCAACGTTGAAAAGAACCATTTGTGTGCATTAAGGCTGAAAGAATCTGCGTTTTCGAGGCCGTCAAGAAAATGCTGATATTCTGGGCAAATACATGCGCTTCCTGCATACGCCCCGTCTACGTGCACCCATATGTCGTGTTTGCCGGCGGTTTCGCACAGCCGCCGTATTGGGTCGACGGCGGTGGTTGCTGTTGTCCCTAGCGTCGCGCATAAATACAACGGGATTAGGCCTTGTTCTATATCACAAAGAATAGAGGATTGAAGCGCTTCTGGGGACAAAACAAACAAATCGGCTTTAATAGTCTTGATGACACGAATGTTGTCGGGGTTTATGCCGGCAATCTGTGCGGCCTTTTTTAGTGAAAAGTGTGTTTGATCAGATGAATAGACAACAAGCTTCCCAAATTTGTCTCTCCCAATCTTGCCCAACATTTTTTCCCTGGCGGCCACAATAGAGCACACCATGGCTTCGCATGTGGTACCTTGGAGTACCCCTCCACCGCCGCCGGAGAAAAGGAAAGAACTGGGAAGTCTTAGCAACTTCCCAAACCAATCCATCACGATGCTCTCGAGCTCAGTGGCCGCCGGCGATGCTATCCAGCTGAAGCCGATGACGTTGAGGCCGGAACTAAGGATTTCGCCGAGAATGCCGGGGGTGCTAGAGATGCAAGGAAAGTAAGCAAAGAAATTAGGACTTTGCCAATGGGTAATCCCCGGAAGTATATCGTTGTAGATGTCCCGGAGGATGTTTTGGAGCGGCTCCGGGGTATTGGGGGCTGATTCCGGTAGACGTTCTCGGAGATAGCCCGGTTCAACTTGGCTACGGACCGGATACTTGCCAACGTTGTGAAAGTAATCAGCGAGGAAATCAACAACCACGTGGGCTTGTCTCCTGAAATCTTCAGGATCCAAAAGACTTGTGGTGTTGAAGGGGTGATCATCAACCTTAACCTCAGTGTGCCCGTTCTTGAGGGAACCCATTTTAAGGTATTTTGATCAGCCCAAAAATATGTATATATTATATTGCGAGGTTTGTAGGTAGCTAAGAAGATGAGAAATTTTATTTGAATTGGTGCTTCCACATGGTGCGCATGCGGAGTTTATACAGAGATACTTGTGAAGAACGTGCGTTTAATAATTTCTGCAGCACATAAGAAAAAAAGGAAACAAAGACAAAACGTGGTTGTTATACCGTTGTCCATTGTCCACAATCCACGGTCCCATACAACATCGTTTTGAACTTTAATTTTATTGACAATCGTTTGATGTTCAATTCGTATCACAAAAGGATTTTTTTTTTCTTCTTTAACTATAAGGCATGTGTATGTATATCTTGTTATGCATTTTTGGACATCATGTTATGCAATTCTGTACATTAAACGTAAGGAGTCTGTACGTGAAATTGATTATTAGTTATATAACACAAAATATATTGTGTGTCTTATTTTACAAATTTATGTCTTGTATTATGAAATTATGTGAGTATAGGACATAAATTATTTACATAAATCAGATATGAGAATGAGCAAAATAGAAAACATGTGTATGTATCTCGTAGTAAAATAGAAAACATATGTATGTATATCGTGTTATGCATTTTTTGTATATTATGTTATGCAATTCTGTACATTAAGCGTAAGAATTCTTTACCAGAAATTGATTAGTAGTTGTATAACACAAAACGTATTGTGTGTGTGTATCGCACGTGCATTGCACATGCATTACACGGATAATTGGGCAATTATTTGCTCGAATTCAAGCAAGGATAACATAAAAAAACATAATCGATACAACCCATTTCATCAATTACACTATATAATATTCGTTGTTATAATTTATATTTCTATTCCGTGCAACGCACGGGTAAAAATACTAGTAATAATAATAATAATAATAATAAGGTGATAAAATGTTATTGTGCGCAAACAAAAAGCCAAAAGACATATTATGGAATAAATTACAATTATAACAATAATAATAGTGCACACAAGTTTTGAACCTTAGACCCCCAAGTTAAAATACAATAAACACATATTCCTACCATTTCTTCATAAACATTTTAAGTTTAATTGAAAACTTTTAGGGGCCGTTTACTAACTGGAAATTTTTGGAAATTTCCAGAAATTGAAAAATAGAAAACAGAAAACATGTTTACTAACACAGTCTTCCATTTTGAAAAATGAAAACAATTTCTGAAAATTTTTGAAAAACTGGAACACACTTAAAAACTGTTTTCGAAATGGAAAACAGAATCATCTATCATCTATTTAGTTATATGTCACTATAACCACATTACTATAATTACATTCATTATCATCTTATTTTACTTATAACTATCTTCTATCTTTTCTACTTACTTTACTTATTTAAACATAATTTACTTGCTTACACTTTAAAGTTAGACATTATTTACATTATCAAAATTAAGAATTAAACTCTATATAATGTTTTAGATTTTGATTGAACTCAATAGATTATTAGTTCGAATATTTTTAATTATGTTACAATATAATACAAGTTCGGTCCAGAGATCGGATACTGAAATCTCACATATATTAGAATTCAAAGTAAAAGTTATATATTCATATACATGTCATTCAAATGAATATTACCAATTTTTTTTTTAAATATTAGCTCAAAAAATATTAATATTATCTAAACTAAATTTTAGTTGAAATTTGAAAAATTAGAAAACAGAAAACAAAGAATAGTTTTCTGTTAGTAAACAAGTTTTCTAAACAGAAAATAGAGAATGAAAACTGAAAAATAGAAAACAGAAAATAGAGAACTGTTTTCTGTTAGTAAACGGATCCTTAGTTTTTATTTCTAAACTAACTAGGTAAAAATGAAATATTAAGCCTCTTAAATTTAAGGCCATGTGAGGTAGCCCAGCTTGCGCAACCCAAAATTCGGCCCTATTGTTGGACTCTTATTTGATGGAAATCCTTTGTGTGAGAAGACAGGCTGATTGCGTTATAATAATTACCTTACTACAAAATAAATTAATTAATTTATACACAGAGGATAATCTCTGCTGCTAATAGTAGCTCCCACAGAGAATTGAATGGAAGCATACAATAACAACAACAATGGCTGACGATACGAAACAATGGTCATACACACATGCAACCACCAATCCCCACTGAATGTTAACTGATAAGTGCTTATTTGTTTATATTTTTCCCCCATTTCTCTAAGCCATTTTGCATATAGATCATTCCAAATTTCATGAGATTGGGACTAAATTGTGTTATTTTGCAAGGAGTTTGGTTTTGAAAGCATTGGAATCAAAGATGAGTAATATCATGCATTTTGGTGGATATTGGAGTCAAGTGGAGCATTATGGATACATTTAGAGTCCATGGTAGCCAAGGAGAAGCTAAGTTGATGGGCAAAACACTTCCAAGGAAACATAAGAGTGGTGTATTCAATGGTCTTAGTCATTTGGGCAAACCAAAACAAAAGAGGAACAAAAGATCAAGACATTGTAATTTTCACTCATTTCGGACACTGTTCGGTGTTTTGACCATATCTCGGCCTAGGAATGTCCAAATGGGGTGATTCTTGCACCATTGGAAAGCCAACTTAAATGGGTACAACTTTGTTGAAGACCATAAGTGCCAATAAAATGGTTTTAGAGGAGGAAAATAGCCTAGAAGTCAAGACAAGTGCACAGAATTCTGTTTCCAGGAGCCTCGTACTGCCTCGCGTACGCCCATCCCTCATCCCATCCGAGATCTGAAAAAGGAACCAGGTGGCGTACGCCCTACCGTACGCCCGTACGCATGCCAGTACGACCATTCCAGTGTTCACTGGAAATGCACCAAAAATGGGACGCCCTTGCGTACGCCCATCCATCAGCCCATCCATCAGCTCAAGAATGAAGCAGGTGGCGTACCCCCTAGCGTACGCCCATCCCTGAGGGCGTCCCTACCTGCTCTGCCCCTATTTAAGCTCGAATTGAGCTCTTTTTCCATGGTTTTGGACCTTGTTCCAACCCTAGACATTTCCTTTCACTTCCTTTCATATTTTTAGGTTAGATTAGACTTAGATTTATGTTTCTTAACACTTTTGAAGCTTGTAATCTTGGATTTGGAGATTGGATTTCAACATTTCAAGATTGTTCTTCCATTTTCAATACATAAGTTTTTCTTCCTTTTATCTCTTTACTTTGCAAGATTTATGTTTATTACTTGTGTTCTTGTATTCTTTATGCTATTTAATCATGAGTAGGTAGTTTATGGACTTGAGTTAGGGTTGTATTATCTATCTTGATGCTTGATTTGTGATTATTGTAAAAAAGGGGAAGAACACTACTTAGGGTTCATGTGTTTATGAAAGTGTTGTGTTTATATCTTGTTAATGTTTGATGTACACATTCATTAGCTTGTTTTTGGAGGATTCTTTGCCTCAACGAGAGTTGGGTGATGAATCCAAGCCACCCCTTGCATAGACCCGATTTCTTCCTACGAAAATAGGGGAAATTGGGGCTTTAGATGCTTTGTGTGCTTGATGGACTTGGAATTGATTCACCACGAAAGTGGGCAATTCCTTGTTCTAATCCTTGTTTATTAATCACAATAAACTAGGATACCTACGTGCATTCCCGCTTGTTTCCTTGGTTACTTGTTCTCCCTAATCCCTTAGGTTGTTAAAGCATCTAGATGATAATGCTCCCTAGCTTGAGTCCTATCTCTTTATTTTTGTGTTTATCTTTGTGTATATGTGTTAGTCTTATCATTTCCTTAAACTTGTAGTTTGCTTAGCTTCTTGTTGATTTCCTTATGCTAGTGCCTAGTTTATTGTGATTGCATATTGCGTGCCATATCCCCCAATCCCCTGAGGACGACATAACACACCCGAGCTCACATCTTATTTTTGCTACACATCATTAACCAAAACAACAAAAAAACACCAGAAGGCGAAAGAGGAGTGCATACCTCGTTTGGAAGGGTGCCGCATACACGCATGCCTTTTCGAAAAACGACGAGCAAGCACACCCGCCACCATTACGCCAAAAAAAAGGCTCGATTGACCGGAAGGCTGCCCAGATTCGATGCACGCCTCTTCGCCCATCGACTAGCAGACACTTCTAGAAAAAAAGCGTGTTGCATGTTCTGATGGTGGCCTAGACGCACGCCTCTTAGACTGTTGACCAGCATACCCACTCGCCATTGCTGTGCCGGAAAAAATCTACGAATACACCGCCGATTGTATGTTCTGGATTTATATGCAAGAATGGAAAACAGGTCAAAGAGAGACAAAAGGGGAGTAACGCCGAATGGAGACATCATCAACTAAGGAATCTAATATATATATATATATATATATATATATATATATATATATATATATATATATATATATATATATATATTTAGAAAAATGGGAGGGGGGACCCAGCGGGAAGTTAATTTCTCCCACTGCGGGAACAGAAGACACGGATGTATTCTCTCTCAATTATCTCATCCATTCCGGCCGGGCAAACTGTGAAGTGCTTCCAGTTTCCATCTATGGCTATACTCCAAGAAGCAATGGCATCCGCACTTTCGTTTTGGTCTCTTGGGATGCTACGTATCTTCACTTTCCAATCTTTTTGGAGCCACTGACGAATCTCATCAATGTATACGCATATGGGACCTCTTAGTTGGGTGTTGTTTGAGATCCACTTGACAATTACTTCCGCATCAGATTGAATCTCAATGTCTTTGAAACCTCCATTCCTTGCCCAATGAAGTCCTCTGCTGATTGCTTCGGCTTCAACAATTATCAGGAAGTCAAGTTGGTTGACTTCATCCTTGACAGTTGCCATCTATCCTTTGCTTCATTCCCTTTCTGTTACATCTTGCAGTTAGAGGTTAGAGGCAGTTAGCAGTAGCAGTTGGTAGTTAAGAGTAGCAGTTGATGGACAGGAGTGGTTGTAGCTTTGTGTATAAAGGCTTGTAATCTGCTTTGTTCCAAGACTAATGAAACAGTAATATTCTCTCTTCTTCTACAATCTCTCTTTCTCTAAAATGGTATCAGGGCTCTCAAAGTGAGAGATTGCAGTTTGTGCGATAATGGCTTCGACAACAGCTTGGCCCCCAATCAACGGGCAAACCGCACCAACCAATTCCACAGCGAATCACACCGGAAACGCAACAGGATCTTCAACGTTGCCACCATCAACACCTGTCAGCAGAATGGATAGACATGAGGTAGTTTATGAACCCTTAACTCAGTCGAATCCCTATTATCTGCATGTGAACGAGAATCCAAGCTTGGAACTCATTTCATTCCCTTTGGATGGATCAAACTACCATGCGTGGGCTAGAGCCATGACCATGGCCCTATCCTGCAAGAACAAAGTACCCTTCATCAATGGGGCTATCAAATAGCCTTCTCAGGACGATCTGGAGAAATATTATGTCTGGGAAAGATGTAATAATATTGTCTGCACTTGGATAGTTCGTTCCTTTTCACCAACCATTGGACGCAGTGTTCTATGGATAGACACTGCATATGGCATTTGGGAAGATCTGAAGAGGAGATTTAGCCAACAAGATCTATTCCGGATTGCTGAAATCATGTGTGAGATATATCAAACTAAACAAGGTGATGACTCTCTGAATGAGTACTTTACTAAACAAAAACTATTGTGGGATGAATTAGTCATTCTTAGACCCCCAATGCACTGCACTTGTTCTGTTAAGTGTGCTTGTGGAAAGAAATTGGATCAAGTAAACGAGCAAGCTGAAAATGACAAACTGTCCATCTTTTTAGTGGGATTGCATGAGAAGTACACAGGGGCAAGAAATCAGATCATGCTCATGAGACCCTTACCTGATGTCAATGAATCATATTCCATGGTTGCTCAGCAAGAAAGACAGCTCCAGATAGGGGCTATTGGATTTGGAAACCAGCTATATCAAGCTGGTGAAAACAGCAACAGCAATGGAAGTGCCTTCTTAGCCAAGGGAGAAGGTGGTTTCCAGCAAGGGTATAAGAAGGCACAAGCACCTTACAAGAAACCTGTGTGCACATACTGTGGCGACACAGGCCACACTCAGGATAAATGCTATAAAAAGCATGGGTACCCACCTGGTTGTAAGCCAAAATCAAGAAGCCAATATGTGAATCAAGTACAAGGAGCCTCTATGGCACAGCAGCATAATAGTGATGAGAATGTGTCATTCAATCAAAATGACTTCAAGAAGTTCATGGAATTCATGCAGATGCAAAAATCCATCAGCAATTCACCCCTTGATCAGTCACCACAAGCTTCCATCAATACTGTAGCTGCTGATCTGCAAAGTGAAGGTATAGCCTCAATCAATTCTGTTAAACATGTTGTAATTGATTGGATAGTGGACAGTGGTGCCACTCACCACAGTGTGTCTGATATGATTTTATTAAAGAACCAAAAGAAAGTTCAAAATCTTCATGTTGATTTGCCAAATGGGCAGAAGGCTGCCATTGCCTGCACTGGAACAGTCTACTTATCTGATGACTTTATCTTACGTGATGCACTATGTGTACCTGGCTTCCATTATAACCTGATCTCTGTAGGATCCTTAATTAGGGACTCCAAAGGTGCCATTGAAATACACACTAACCAATGTATCATACAGGATGCTATCCATGGCAGAATGATTGGAAGAGCTGAGCTGCAAAATGGATTGTATCACTTAGTTTTTCCTGTAATCCCTACAGTTGTATGTAACACTGCTTCAATTTCTAGCAAATGTATTTTGTGTCACTCTAGGATAGGGCATGCCTCTCATGCTAAAATTCAGCTCTTGAAGAATATAGAACCTGAGATTCAGATCAATAAAGAAATGGCTTGTGACTATTGTCATTTTGCTAAGCAAAAGAGATTGTCTTTCCAATCCAGTATTTCTATAGCTGCCAATTACTTTGATTTGTTGCATGTTGACATATGGGGACCCTATAAAGTGGCTACAATACATGGCCACCACTACTTTCTGACCATACTAGATGATCACAGCAGAGCAGTATGGGTATATTTGATGAAAGCAAAGTCAGAAGTTAGAAGAATACTTACAAACTTCTGTAATCTGGTAGAAAATCAGTTTGAGGCCAGGGTGAAGTGCATAAGATCAGACAATGGCAAGGAGTTTGACATGAGGGAACTCTATAGTCAGAATGGGATCATACATCAGACCTCTTGTTCATACACACCCCAGCAAAACAGCAGGGTTGAGAGAAAGCATGGCCACCTGCTGTCCACTGCCAGAGCACTAAGGTTTCAGTCCAACACACCTGAGTACCTATGGGGAGAGTGCATTCTTCATGCAGCATACATAATCAACAGACTACCCTCAGCTACTATAAACAATCAAATCCCCTACCAAATATTGCTCAAAAGAGTCCCACTATATCAGAACCTAAAAGTGTTTGGTTGTTTGTCCTATGCCATAACACTAAGCGAAAAATCATAGCTAGATCCTAGAGCTAAGAAGTGTGTGTTTCTTGGTTATGCAAGTGGAACCAAAGGCTATAAACTACTTGATCTCACTTCCAAAATAGTTATAGTGTCCAGGGATGTCATCTTCTATGAGAACATATTTCCCTTCCATCAGAGTGATCAGCAGAAAACAATGCCCCAAATCATACTACCTACCCTGAGTGGTGATCCAATAGAGGTGGCTGATGCATGCACCTTGCCTTAGTCTGAGAACCAATTACACTCAACCCTAGCTGTCTTGAATAATGATCTAGTTGAGATTACAGACACATCCCTAAATGAGAACACTAAACAGTCTATTCCAACTATGGCACCTCCCCAACCAGAAAACCATGTCCAACAAGGCAACAGGAAGTCAACAAGGCAAAGGCATGCTTCTGCTTATTTACAGGATTTTGTATGTCACAACATTACTGCAAAAACTTCCCCTCATGCCATGGACAAAGTCATGGACTACAGCAGCCTTGGTCTATCTTTCCAATCCTTTGTGATGAACATCACAAGTCATGCTGAACCAAGAAACTACAAAGAAGCAGTTCAACATGAATGTTGGGTACAGGCTATGGAAGAAGAACTCAAAGCTCTTGAAGGGAATAATACTTGGGAATTGGTCAATCTACCCCTTTCCAAGAAGCCCATTGGTTGCAAATG
Organism: Ipomoea nil; assembly: GCF_001879475.1. Lineage (NCBI taxonomy): Eukaryota > Viridiplantae > Streptophyta > Magnoliopsida > Solanales > Convolvulaceae > Ipomoea > Ipomoea nil. The sequence continues at coordinate 6,531 of NW_017616592.1, read as the reverse complement.
GGTATATAAGATCAAACACAAAGCTGATGGCACCATTGACAGGTACAAGGCAAGACTAGTGGCTAAGGGCTACAATCAAACTCTTGGGATAGACTATATTGACACATTCAGTCCTGTGGCTAAGATGACAACCATCAGTACCCTATTAGCAGTGGCAGCAGCAAAAGGGTGGCATTTGCATCAAAGGGATGTAAATAATGCTTTTTTGAATGGGGACTTAGAGGAGGAGGTCTATATGCAACTACCCCTTGGGTTCACAAAAGGGAAAGATGGTCAGGTCTGCAAGCTAAACAAGTCCTTATATGGACTAAAGCAAGCCAGTAGGCAATGGAACACTAAACTGAGTATTGTCCTACAAAACCTGGGTTCAAACAGACCATACCTGACAACTCTTTGTTCACAGAAAGAACAGGTTCTTCCTTTGTAGCTCTACTTGTATATGTTGATGACATAGTAATTACAAGTGCTGATTTGGAAAGGATACAAGAAGTCAAGAGACAGCTCAACACAAGCTTCAAGATAAAGGATCTAGGGCCCCTAAAGTACTTCTTAGGACTGGAAGTGGCCAGATAACAGAGAGGAATTCTAGTCTGCCAAAGAAAATATGCTATTGAGCTGCTTGATGACACAGGATTCAAAAATTCCAAACCTGTTTACAGCCCCACTGTTCCATCTCATAAGTTGAGTAAAACTGAAGGTGAACCCCTTGATGATAACACTCAATATAGAAAGATTGTAGGTAAGCTACTCTACCTCACCATAACCAGGCTAGACATCAGCTTTGCAACTCAGCAGTTGTCTCAATTCCTTGATAAACCTACCAGTTTGCATCTGCAAGCTGCTCATAGGGGTCTAAGGTATATTAAAGCTGCTCCAGGACAGGGTTTGCTCTTTCCCTCTTCCTCTGATTTACAGCTGAAGGCCTCTCAGATTCATATTGGGGAGCCTGTGTTGATACAAGGAGATCTGTTACTCGTTTTTGTGTGTTTCTAGGCTAGGCCTTAATAGCTTGGAAGTCAAAGAAACAGCCTACCATCTCTAAATCATCCTCAGAAGCTGAATATAGAGCCCTAGCAGCAACTACATGTGAGGTCCAGTGGCTGATCTATTTGCTCAAATAACTTGGAGTAACACACAACACTCCTGCAACTGTTTATTGTGATAGCAAATCAGCAATTGCTATTGCTGAAAATCCAGTGTTTCATGAACGCACCAAGCACATTGAATTGGATTGCCACTTGGTCAGAGAAAAACTAAACAAAGGCATTATCAAACTCCTTCATGTTGCCTCAACAAACCAGTTAGTTGACACCTTTACAAAAACACATTGCTCAGGATCCTTCAACAGCTACATTTCCAAGCTTGGATTGCTCAATCTATACAATCCAGCTTGCGGGGGGATATCAGGAAGTCAATTTGGTTGACTTCATCCTTGACAGTTGCCATCTATCCTTTGCTTCATTCCCTTTCTGTTACATCTTGCAGTTAGAGGTTAGAGGCAGTTAGCAGTAGCAGTTGGTAGTTAAGAGTAGCAGTTGATGGACAGGAGTGGTTGTAGCTTTGTGTATAAAGGCTTGTAATCTGCTTTGTTCCAAGACTAATGAAACAGTAATATTCTCTCTTCTTCTACAATCTCTCTTTCTCTAAAAACAATTGTGGCATTCTTGTAGTTAGATTTACTACAGAATCCTGCCACCCACTCACCATTATTGTTTCTCAGCACTTCTCCATACCCGGCTTGCTGTGTAGCATGTTTCACAGTAGCATCCACATTCAGCGTCCATCTATTGGTAGTCGAAGGTTCCCAGTATAGGACTTTCTTATTCGTGGCAGACCAAAGTGTGTTTGACTCATCTTTTCTTCTAAACGCTCTAGTGATCTCCTCCTCAGCCTCAAGGATCCACATAATTTTCCTACTTGGATCCATCTCCTCCTTTCTGAAGATGAAGTTATTCCGCCATCTCCAGATCCACCAGATTGCTATAGCAAACAACCTTGGCTTGTTGATTCCATCATTTTCCATACTCTTTGGCCGAATATTGTGAGAAATCCAGTTGCGCAAGTCGTGGTTATGGAGGTTATAGTTTCCGAGTTGGCGTCAGAGCCCCTCCCACACCACTTTGGATTCTTTGCAATCTCTGAAAATATGCAATGTAGTTTCCTCATGGCCTGGGCAATAATCGCAATCTCCCGAAACTGGTGAAGCCTCTCTTCTTTCTTTCCACATTCCCCATCACTTTGTCATGTAAGATAGTCCAGAGAAGTGTTATCATCTTTGTTGGCACCTTCAGCTTCCACAAATGGCTCCAGATTGGATCCTGCACAGACGAGACCTCACCATTAAAAATGTCATAAGCTGAAGATAAAGAGAACATACCTGAGGGTTCTTTTGTCCAGATTGCCACATCCTTGCCGTCTTGAAGATACACCAAGGACAGCTGGTCTACGACCTCTTGCGGCAAGTCGCTCATGGTGTTGCGCTTCCAGCCTAAACCATCATCCCAATAATCCATGACTTTCATTTCACCTTCAGAAGCTGTGTCTTGAGTGATAAAATCACGAAGGGGCCTATCCATGATCCACAGGTCATCCCAAAAGTTAGTATCTTCCCCATTGTTAACAACGAAGCGGATCCCTTGTTGTACTGTGGACATCGCAGCCATGATACCCCTCCAAACATTGGAAGCTCCACGCTTGGCCTTGAACATGCTAAGACCTCGCCTATCATGCGCGTATTTACCCTTAATAACATGGCACCACAAGCTATCTTTCTCGTTTAATAAACGCCAACCCAACTTCGCCATAAAAGCAAGGTTTGTATATTTGGCATTCTTGATTCCAAGACCTTCTGCTTCCTTGCGTTTGGTTACATTATCCCAACGTACAAGGTGGCATTTACGGCTTTCTGGAGTACCTCCCCAAATAAATCTTCGAACTCTCCTATCAATTTCGTCCCATATTCCAGCTGCGAGATAGGTTGTTTGCATGCTGTAAAACGGGATTGTTTGGAGAACCGATTGCGCCAGCACCTTCGGCCTGCTAAGGTGAGATTTTTAGCTTTCCACCCGTTTAGCCTAGCATCCATTTTTTCAAGAATGGGTGAGAAGATGCTCTTTGTAACCCTTCCATGAATAGAGGGAACCCCTAAATATTTACCCAAATTCATAGTCATCGGAATCCCAGCAATTTCCGTTATTTCTTTAATTTCATGGATATCCACATTTTTGGAGAAGAAGATTTGAGACTTTCTTGAACCCATTTTATTTGTGAATTACCTAAAAACTTGTGTGAATTGTGACTAATTTGTGTTGGTTTTATTTCATGGTGCAATCATTCACAACAAGTGAGGAATTCAATGATTTTTGGGAAGATTTGAGCAATTCTTAGACCAAGAAATCAATCAAAGAGTTTGGAATGCACTTAGGAATTTTCAGGAGTCTCGTACTGCCTCGCGTATGCCCGTCCGCCTGCCCGTCCATAAGCAATGTGCAGCTGAGGAACTCGTACTACTCGCGTACGCCCGTCCCTTAGGGCGTACGTTAATTTTGTCCCAAATCCAGTTCTCACTGGAATGTTCACAAAAATGGGATGCCCTTGCATACGCCCATCCATCAGCTCAAGAATGAAGCAGGTGGCGTACCCCTGGTGTACGCCCGTCCCTGAGGGCGTCCCTACCTGCTCTACCCCTTTTTAAGCTCGAATTGAGCTCTATTTCCACGGTTTTGACCCATTGTTGAGCCCTAGCTTCTCTCTTTCACTTCCTTTCATATTGTAGTGTTAGATTAGGTTTAGATTTAGGTTCCTTAACATTTTTCAAGCTTGTAATCAAGGATTCAACACTTGGATTCCAAGATTTACCATCCATTTCTTAGTGAAGTTTTCTTCTCCCTTTTATCTCTTTATCTTGCAATGTTTGTGCTTTACATTTATGTTTTTGTGTTCTTTATGCTATTGAATCATGAGTAGTTAGTTTATGGACTTGAGTTAGGGTTGTATTATCTATCTTGATGCTTGATTTGTGATTATTGCAAAAAAAGGGGAAGAACTCCAACCTAGGGTTCATGTGTTTGTGAAGGTTTTGTATTTATATCTTGTTAATGTTTGATGTACACATTCATTAGCTTGTTTTTGGAGGATTCCTTGCCTCAACGAGAGTTGGGTGATGAATCCAAGCCACCCATTGCATAGACCCGATTTCTTCCTACGAAAATAGGGGAAATTGGGGGCTTTAGATGCTTTGTGTGCTTGATGGACTTGGAATTGATTCACCACGAAAGTGAGGCAATTTCTTGTTCTAATCCTTGTTTATTAATCACGAAAATGGTTCATAGACTAGGATACCTACGTGCATTCCCGTTTGATTCCTTGCTTACTTGTTCTCCCTAATCCCTTAGGTTGTTAAAGCATCTATATGATAATGCTCCCTAGCTTGAGTCCTATTTATTTATCTTTGTGTATATGTGTTAGTCTTATCATTTCCTTAAACTTGTAGATTGCTTAGCTTCTTGTTGATTGCCTAGTGCTAGTGCCTAGTTTCTTGTGATTGCGTATTACGTGCCATAATCCCCAATCCCCTGAGGACGACATAACACACCCGAGCTCACATCTTATTTTTGCTACAATCAAAAATTGGCGCCCGTTGCCGGGGATTGGCAATTTGGTGGTTCTATATGATTGCTTGTTTTACCTAACATTAGAGTTTAGAAATCTTAGGAGACTAAGCTTTTTCTTTATTTTTGTTTCTTTTTATTGTTTAAAGAGCTTATTGTCTTACGACCTTGATTGAGATTTTGTTGAAGGATCTTTTCTTTGTGCATTCACTCTTAATTGAAAAGGGAGAGTTTTCACCACTCAACCAAGAACTTTGATTATGGAGGGGTATGATTTCCAAGAGCAAAGAATGTCATTGCCCGATTTCATCAAAATGGGTATAAAGACCTTTCAAGGTGGTCCGCTTCAATCATTCCTTTCTTATTCTAAATGGTGTTCCTATTGTGGTGAAGCCCATGCATTGGAGAGTTGTTACAAGCTAAACTCCACAAGTCCAACACCAGGCTCAAGATTGTCAACCTTTCCCTCAAGACTGTGGTGTCAACATGAGTCAAGATGTTCATCAAGAAAACACTTTTTCAAGCTTTTGAGCCACAATCTCCAATGGTGTGCTATATGTGGTGGTTCTCATGATTTGGAAAGTTTTCATATTTTGACTTCCACTTACCAAGTGCCTCATCAAGATGATCAACAACAAGCTTTGGAATATAATGTCAAATATCAATCAAGAAGCTTGTCAAAGAGGTGCACCACCAATGTTCATGCCACAACCTCTTTGGTGTGCTATATGTGGAGGACCACATGAAGCCGAAAGATGCTACATCTTTGATCCTAATTCCCAATATCAAGGCCAAGTTCAAGAACCTCCACATCAAGAACCTCAACAACAATATCAAGACCAATTGCAAGAAGTCCATTACCAAGAACCTCAACATGAATGCAACCATTTTGATCAAGAGACTGAGACGAAGTTCATGATGGCTAACATGCTTATGCAATTGAATGAGCTACAAAATCAAATAGATCAAATAATGACTCAAAGACAAGGTTTGACAACTCAAGAACCCATTAAAGATTCATTTTCCTATGGAGAGGTTCTACAAGAGTTGCTCTTCTCAAATGAAAGTCATGTGGTTGATGGAAATGAAAAAGAGGTGAGGATGTTGAAAATGAAGATGATGAGGTTTATGATGAGTGCATTGAGATGGAGACACCAAATTGGGGAGAAAGTATAGAGTTGCAAGGGAATGGTGATAAGGAGCAACTTGAAGATGGTTCAAGTGAAGAAGTTCTCAAGAAAGATGAAGTTGATGAAATTTGTGGCACACATGAGGAATGCCCTTCAATGAATGACACTACCTTGGGTGAGAACTTTAGGAGAGTGTGGGAACCAGGAGGAGTTGAAGGCGTTGAGAGTGTTGGCCCACATTGGCCTATATTTTAATCAAAGGATTCTCACTTCTTATTAGTGCATGAAGATGATCCAAGATTCTCCCTACTTGCCAAAGATGAAGAACATGAAGAAGGGAGAAAAGTGAAGATCAAGAAAAAGATCAAGTTCATGGCTACTATCTTGATCCAAGGTTTAGGAAGAAATCATTGGTGGACTTATGGATTAAAAATGGCTTTGAGGAAGAAATATTCTTGGAGTTTGATTTGGATGAGCATAATTTCTTAAACTTTGAAGTGATGAACTTGAGCTCCAAGGAATTTATTGATGAGCGTCACTTGAAAACATATTTGGAAGGAAAAGTTGATAGAAAGATGGGAATTTTTCTCCTTCAATCCCTTGATGGTTGATTTTGAGAGGTTGACTCGAGCTAGCGACATTAAACTTAGCGCTTCATGGGAGGCACCCCATGTTATCTTTCATTTTATTGCATTTACTTTCTTCCTTTATTTTTCTTAACACTTTTATTTTATATATCATGCTTCCACTTGGCTTTACATTTTATATCTTTTGACCTCATCTCTCTCGTG